>NC_138550.1:104397040-104449863 GCF_964273705.1 Natrix helvetica | reverse complement strand
CACACACCAAGGTATAATATCTGATCTCTGAAATAAACATGAATCCTAGCCTGTGTAGAGTCCTGGCAGTGACGTCAGGAGTTTCCCCGGAGTCTGCCGGCAACAGGCAAGCCGCGTCTGATTGGTCAAGACGCGGCTCGGCTGAACGCGGGCAATCCTTGCATCCTGATTGGCCTCCCTGCTTGACAGCTCCGTATAAATAGCTGTCAGGCAGGGACAGCTCCTGCTTCTCTCCTGTACTTTGTACTTTGCTGTTTGGGAATAAAGTTAGCTTGAATTTGCCTCACGGCGTCTGTCTGAGTTCCTGCCTACTTAACAGCCTGCAATGGTTTTTGTCAGCCATGTATAATTGAACAGAAACCAACATGCATACAATACCCTGGATTCTTGAGTGAACCAACAATTCATGTCTAAGAAAACCAAAGTTTAGGACCAAACTAATTAAGTTATCAACATTTTTAAGAAAAACAGATAAACAACTAACTCTTCATGGATGTGGGTGTGGATGAAAGCACCTATGAAATCTCATTTGGACTGGAAGTTGTATCAATTTCCTGAAGTTTTTTTTTTTTTTGTCTTTGCAGTTTGGTCTATCAACATGGCTGGCTAGGGAATTCTCAGAAGTGAGGTCCACACATCTTAACATTACATTGGTTGAGAAGGGTTGCTTTAGAGGCTGGCAGAAATGAAGATGGTCCTGTGGCATTTGCACATCAGGTCAAGACTGGTAAGATGGCAGGCAGGGCAGTACTCTACAATCCATCTTCTGCCCCTTTATGCCACATTAAGGCACATCCAAAAAGGAGCAAGGTATTATGGTACATTGTGCTATGACAGTCATCTGGTCTGCATTGGTTCACCCTGTGAACAACACTGCGATAAACAGAGATAATCTTTTAACTGCTATAGAGGAAGTGGGAGGCCAAAAATGGTGGCCATGTGGAAATATATCTTCTCTCTGGTAAAGTGGAAGTAAGGGGAGCGAAGGATGAATAAATCAGTCAGCCACATGCTTTTCTAACCACTAAGGAAGCCATTAAAAACCATTCATGTGATTTCTACTTCTCTAGGTTTACTCCTGCATTCCCTTCTACTGGTTTAATGTTTGCTTTTTTTCAAATAAAGATCATATAGAATAAAACCTTGTCGCTCTCCCTCTCCTTCCCTCTCTCCCCCCCCTCTCTGTCTCAATTGTGTATACAGGTAGTCCTTGAGCTATGATGATAATTGAACCCAAAATGTATGTTGCAAAGTGAAGCATTTATTAAGTGAGTTTTGCCCCATTTTATGACTTTTCTTGCCACAGTTGTTAAATGAATCACTGCAGTGGTTAAGTTAGGAACATGATTGTTAGGTGAATCTGGTTTTCCCATTGAAATTGCTTGTCGGAAGGTAGCAAAAGGTGATCACATGACCCTGGGACTCTGCAGTTGTCATAAATATGACCCAGTTACCAAGCATCTGAACTTTGATCACATGATCAGGAGGATGCTGCAACAGTCATAAGTGTGGAAAAATGATCATAAGTCACTTTTGTCACTGCTGTTGTAACTTTGATCAGTCACTAAATGAACTGTTGTACATTGAAGACTACCTGTAGTAATCTTCATAAAGTTTGCCAGCCATATATTTTAGTTTAAGAATGAATGTATGTATGTATGTATGTATGTATGTATGTATGTATGTATGTATGTTACAACCCCTGGTATGCCCAAATATGGGAGGGAGCTCACTACTCCCCCTTTCTGTCCTTCGGCTTATTACAGAAAACCATCCAGGCAGAAAACCATATTTTTATTTTTAATGTTGCCTTTTTATATTTGTGTTGTATTTGTGCTGATAAATAAATAAAGGGAGACTAGTATAGATCTATTTCGAGCTAATTAGCTCTCATCAGCTAGCCATACCCTTACTGGGATTTGAACCTGGGCTGTATTACATATTAGGCAGGAGTCTTAGCCACTAAGCTACAGGCTCTCCTCCTTATCAGCTGAGCCAGGGAAATAGGTATGTATTTGTGTTACAACCCCTGGTATGCCCAAATATGGGAGGGTTTTCTGTAATAAGCCGAAGGACAGAAAGGGGGAGTAGTGAGCTCCCTCCCATATTTGGGCATACCAGGGGTTGTAACACAAATACATACCTATTCCCCTGGCTCAGCTGATAAGGAGGAGAGCCTGTGGCTTAGTGGCTAAGACTCCTGCCTAATATGTAATACAGCCCAGGTTCAAATCCCAGTAAGGGTATGGCTAGCTGATGAGAGCTAATTAGCTCGAAATAGATCTATACTAGTCTCCCTTTATTTATTTATCAGCACAAATACAACACACACAAACACACACACACACACACATGTATGTATTCAAATATTCTGATATTGCGGATATAATATCTCCGATAAACCTAAATTAAGGTTTCATTGATGTAAAAGTATTCAGCAGGTTCTGACCACTTCTGGAGAACCGGTAGCAGAAATTTTGAGTAGTTTGGAGAACCGGTAAATACCACCTCTGACTGGCCCTGCCCCCATTCTATTCTCTGCCTCCCAAGTCCCAGCTGATCAGGAGGGAATGTGGATTTTGCAGTAAGCTTCCCCTGGAGTGGGGAGGGAATGGAGATTTTACAGTATCCTTCCCTTGCCACGCTCACTAAGCCACGCTCACCAAGTCACACCATGCCCAGCAAGCCCTGCGCACAGAACCAGTAGTAAAAAAAATTGAATCCCACCACTGAGGTATATGTGTTACCATCTGTTCCCTGGTGGGGAAACCAAAATGCAATGCTATTGCACAAATTCACAAAACCAAGCACAAGATGGAACTTCAGCAATAGCAATAGCATTTGGATTTATATACCGCTTCATAGTGCTTTTACAGCCCTCTTATAACTTTCTTATATGATGTTGCACACAAAGCCTCCGGCAAAATTGTTTCTCTGCTTAAAGGATCACATGAATGTCACTCAGTTTTAAGAAAGAAGCTTTTCAAAACCTGAGTTACGTAGCTGTAAGTGGAGACTTGCATTGATAGTGCCTCGTTCCCCAACGTTAGACTGCAAGTGATAAAGCGTCCCAGAGAATCTTGCTTTTAAAGAAAAGAAGCAGCTCACGGGGTTCCTTAAGAACTGAAGTGGCATTGTGCATCCATCATCTGTCCCATGCTGCTGATTATAATGATGAATGTATCATTCTGCTTGTATTTAAATTCTGGAGCAAAACGCGCAGCCAAGCCTCTCTGGTTCTTGTTATTCTGTTTTTAGAAAAACACTGACATTTCTTTTAAAAGGCCTAATTTATAATTTTAACTCATACAACAGTGCCTTGCTGTGCAAAAGCCAGCGAGAAAACAAGACTTCTTTGAGACCGTCTTGGGGGAGAAGAAAGAGGAGGGGAAAACAGTCTTGTGCTCTTTTGAGGTCACTCCAACTTAAAACGCAGAAAGGGGGCAGGGCCGGGGCAGTCTTGTGATATATTTCTTTCCTTTTTAATCTGTTCAAAACTCCCACTGTCAAAAGCTTGATCCAGCTGAGAAAGAATCCCCCCCGCTCTAAAAGTAACATGAAAAATGACATATGACTGATGGGCTGATGTAGTTGCACCACTTTTTCTGTCAGTTTTCAAGGTCAGATGTTAGAATTGCATGATGTATCACCAGAATGGAACAAGTCAAATGAGGGGAGTCAGACTTGTGTCTGGATTGCCTTGTCTTGCTCCGAGTGGCATTTGATGGCCTGATTCTTAAAAAAAATTTTTTTTGGCTCAAAGGCCACTTGTTCAAAAGACTGTTGTTTTCCTAAGGCTGCTGTTCAAGTATTAACAGAATAACAGAGTTGGAAGGAATCTTGGAGGACTCTTAGTCCAACCACTTGTTGAAGCAAGAAACCCTATACCATTTCAGACAAATGGTTGTCCAATCTCTTCTTAAAAACTTCCAGTGTTGGAGAACCCACAACTTTTGGAGACAAGTCATTCCACTTGTTCTCACTGTCAGGAAATTTCTCTTTCTTCTAGTTTGCTTATCTCCTTGATTCAGGAGTGGGATTCAGCCGGTTCAGACGGATTCGGCTGAACCGGATGCTAATTTTACATCTGGTTTGCCAAACCGGTAGTTGAAAGGACTGGCACCCCATCCTGCCCCTCCCGGGAGTCTCCACATGGCCCGTTCATCATGCCAGGTAAGTGCAGGGCCCATGCAGAGGCTCTGGGAGGGCGAAAAATGGGCCTCCCAGACATCTGGAAATGGGCCGTTTCTCCGGAGCCCAGGAGAGGCCGTTTTCATCCTCCTGGAGGCTCGAGGAAAGCCTCTGGAGCCTGGGGAGGGCAGAAACACACCCCAGTGCTGCAGGAGGCCAAATAGGCCACACACCCCATGGCCACACCCACCCAGCAATCAGGCAGAGGACCAATTGCTAAAAAATTTCAATCCCAACCCTGCCTTGATTACTTTCCATCCATCACCTTGTTCTGCCTTCAGATGTTTTGGAGAATAGGTTGTTGCCCCCCCCTTCTTCGTGGCAGCCCCTTAGATATTGGGACATTGCTATCATGTCACCTCTAATCCTGCTTTTCATTTAAACTAGACATACCAATTCCTGCAATCGTTCTTCATATGTTTTAGCCTCCAGCCCCTAATCATCTTTGTTGCTCTTCTCCGCACTCTTTCTAGAGCCTCAACATCTTTTTTATATCGAGGTGACATTGACATTTACTGGCTTTGTTACAAGATCAATAGGAGACACGGCAGGTTTTTGAGAACCGTACATAGCTGCAGTAGCATCACATAGATCTGCTTGGCTGGTCAGCAAAATATGGGATCCACCTTACTTAATTAAAAAAGCAACTAGTGGGCATTCAAAGTGTTGCTGATCAGAAGAGAAACAGATCTAACTGCTCAAATGATTCCAAAGGAGCAAGTCGCATTTCCAAAGAAGCAGTGACAGGTAGTAAATGTCCTTATTCAAGCAGAAATTGTTTGGGAATATTTAGCTATGGTCCCTGAGCTTTCTCATTTTCTCTTATATTCCACTGCTGTGCTCCAGCTGTACACAGCCTGAGCAGCAGCTGCTTCAGCACTATTATTTCCTCCAAAACCTTTGGGGCTAACTAATTAGCATCATTAGTTTTTAAAATCCACTCCAACTATTTCGCTACTACTCAGATTGGAAGTAAACTTTACTATTTCCTCTTCCAAACACTCCCTTCCCCAAAATGCGGCCAGACCCTCCACAAATTCTACAGGTCTATGTTCACTGGCACCAGTTCATTTGCTATATTAGCTTATAAATTTACTGGAGTATCACTGCCACACAGCTGAAAGGACATTATGCTTGTTAAACGTCTACAAAAATAGAGAGTACAAGCATTACAAGGCAGGAATCATTTCTTTTGCAGAAAAAAAATGGTAGCAAAATGTCTGCATTGGGAGGTGGAACCATTATTTCAATGTGTGTGCCAGTAAACTATATATAGAAACTAAGATATTGTTAGCCTCAATCCCAGAGTATCCTTTTTTTTTAACAAAAGTTCTCTGAGCATAATCATCTGCATCAGGGTGAATGACAAAATGTGTGTTGCAACATCACAACACAAACTCCACCGCTTACCTATCTGCATACCACAACAAGATACAAGTATGAAATGGCAGAACTGGCTTCATTTTGACATCATTGTAGTTTGGAATGGATGACTATGCTAGGCAGTGACAGCAATTATCCAAAGGCCAATCAGTCAGCTTAATAACTGAGATGGAGCTGATCTGATGATGGATGAGTTTTCCTTGGCTAGAATGATACCAATCTTTTCCTAAAAGTTACTAGGAATGACTTAGAACTGCCAACCCTGAGAAGTTTCGGAGTCAGCATCTATGTAACTCCTCTTTTCTCAGTCAAGAGGAGAAAAACTAGCAGGGAACATTTTGACTATTAGTAGTTAGGCAGAGAAGTTGCAGATTCCTTCCTAGATTCTCTGGAGTCTGACATATTGTCATCTATGCTTCTGAGAATTGCACGTCACGCTAGGCTAGGGCAGTGTTTTTCAACTTTGGAAACTTGAAGATATGTGGACTTCAACTCACAGAATTCCTCAACAAGCAGGGGAATTGAAGTCCACACTTCTTCAAGTTGCTAAGGCTGAAAACCACTGGGCTAGGGATTCCCTGTAGGCTTCAAACTTTGAGATGAAGGCTAACTTTGAAGGATGGTAAGATTCACATCTTAGTACATTTGCCTGAACTGAATAAACTCTGGACTACAGTAGATACACCCAAGGCAAAACTATTCATATATAAACTATATGTGATTTATTATTCATTTATTTATAATTATACATAAGAGCCAGGGTGGTGCAGTGGTTAGAATGCAGTACTGCAAGCTACTTCTTGCTGACTGCTGGCTGACTGCAATTTGGCAGATCAAAACTCACCAGGCTCAAGGTTGACTCAACCTTCCATCCTCCTGAGGTTGGTAAAATGAGGACTCAGGTTGTTGGGGGCAATATGCTGACTCTCTAAACCGCTTAGAGAAGGCTGTAAAGCACTGTGAAACGGTATATAAGTCTAAGTGCTATTGCTATTTATAATTATAAACATAGACATGATATATTTTTATCCTTCACATCATCCCCACCAAAATTCCCAGATATATATTTGCAAATGGGTGGAGGCCTGTTTACTGGATTTGATTTAAAAAAAGTGCTTGAGTCATTTCTCTATTTTAAAGAGAGAGTGAAAAAAGTTAATCACCTATTTGAATGGATATGCCCTATAAGTATCAATGGCATCTGTGCTTTAATGATCAAAGTACTATCCTACACAACACTTTTGAAGAGTACTTAGAAGGTAAATTATTCTTATTTATTTTCTCTTTACGGTTCTGTAGAATATCTGAACTTTTTGAAGACTATTTAGAAGTGAAACAACTGGGGAAAGTCCTATAAATGCTAGATCCAAAGCCTCTCACTAAACATCCATTAACAGAAATGTCAAAAGCCTTGAGGATCACCTGTGCCAAAATCAGCAGGGTCTGCCAAATCCCATTCCCCAAATAGTCTAATCAAAAGAAGTTGCACCACTCCTTTGAAGTCTTTCTTCACTTCTCAGGAATGGTTTTTCCAGACAAGCGATTTCTTTTCCTCTTACCAAGTCAACCACAGTTGATCTTTATTCATCCATAAGCTGAACTCAAACCCCCTTTACATCTCAGAGCCATTAACTCAATGGGTGGCTTTGCTTGAAATCACTTGTCACCTGAAATATATATATATATATATATATATATATATATATATATATATATATATATATATATATATATATATATATATATATATATATATATATATATATATATATATATATATATATATATATATATATATATATATATATATATATATGTGTGTATGTATGTATGTATGTATGTATGTATGTATGTATGTATGTATGTATGTATGTATGTGTGTGTGTTACAACCCCTGGTATGCCTAAATATGGGAGGAAGGTCACTACTCCCTCTTTCTGTCCTTCGGCTTATCACAGAAGACCATGCAGGCAGAAAACCATATTTTTATTTTTAATGTTGCCTTTTTATATATAAATAAGTCTCCCTTTATTTATTTATCAGTACAAATACAACATATATATATATATATATATATATATATATATATATATATATATATATTATATATATATATATCTGTATCTGTATCTGTATCTGTATCTGTATCTGCATCTGCATCTGCATCTGCATCTGCATCTGTATCTGTATCTGTATCTGTATCTGTATCTGTATCTGTATGTATGTATATATATATATGTATGTGTGTATATATATATATATATGTATGTATGTGTGTGTGTGTGTGTATATATATATATATATATGTATGTATGTATGTATGTATGTATGTATGTATGTATGTATGTATGTATGTATGTATGTATTTGTGTTACAACCCCTGGTATATTCCAGATACAAAATTGAATGCTGAAGTGCTAAGTCTTTTGCTGTACAGCACACAGTGTGGTGCTTTAAAGGATATCCACAGTCTAGCCTAAATTTGTGAGTTCTGTGAAATAGTTCCTCACTCAGATGCTTCTTAAATTATAGCTTAGATATGTCTCTGTTAAAATTATTTGAGGTTCTTCCAGTTGAAAGAAAGATTCAAGCAAATACATGGGGTGAGTCTTTGACCAAATTGTATTAATAGATTTTTCCCTATGGAAGAACCACATTATATCTGCGAGCTTACTTTTCCCACCACCTAATCTTTATCCAGCTATCTGGTCCTAGATGAGGCCTGCAATGGGATCAAATGTTAAATCTTGAGGTACTGAGGGATACAGCTAGCAACTCTGCTATAATGAACACACCTACTACTTTTTGCTATCTCCACATATTTTTACCATGCCCTCAGGCCCTCATATAAAAGGGAGTTTTCACCGGTTCTTCAGTTTCCCTGTCCTGTGTGGTGCCGATGGGAGGTTTCCATAATATTCTCCAGATAACAAAGTTGAGACAGTCACACGTGTATTCCTGAAAAGTCCTTTCATATTCAAAAGAGTAAGATAATCTCACTAATTGTATATTATTTAGACTGGCCCCCAAAAGACAATTGAGTCTTTGGGACAGTTTGGGTTACATTGACCCAAATGACACAATGGTATTTTGAAGTCTCTAGAAAAAATGGTCAAATGTTGTAATAGCCATTAGAATCTGAAGGTCTCTAGGCATGCTTAGTTTCTGAATGGTGGTTTTATGTTGCATGCTTCTATTTTAAGGGGTGGTGTTGGAGGATAGAGGTTGGTCAGTTACAATAAGTAAGTAAGTAAGTAAGTAAGTAAGTAAGTAAGTAAGTAAGTAAGTAAGTAAGTAAGTAAGTAAGTAAGTAAGTAAGTAAGTAAGTAAGTAAATAATCAAATAAATAAATAAATAAATAATCAAAAAAGTAAATAAGTAAATAAATAAATAATCAAATAAATAAATAATCAAATAATCAAATAATCAAATAATCAAATAATCAAATAATCAAATAATCAAATAATCAAATAATCAAATAATCAAATAATCAAATAATCAAATAATCAAATAATCAAATAATAAATAAATAAATAAATAAATAAATAAATAGTCCTGGCCTTACTTCATTTGCATTACCTTGCAGCTAGATCCTTTAGAGCAGGGGTGTCCAAACTTGGCAACTTTAAGACTTGTGGACTTCAACTCCCAGAATTCCCCAGCCAGAGCTGGCTGGGGAATTCTGGGAGTTGAAGTCCACAAGTCTTAAAGTTGCCAAGTTTGGACACCCCTGCTTTAGAGAGAGAAGATTTTATATGTAAACACCTCCAAGAGTATAAAATAGCTTCCACTCAGCTCAAAGACTGAAAATCCGATTTATTCGATTTTAACTTCAATTTTGAAGTTACACAATGGACCCATTCATCTACTGAGATGTTTAACCCAGCCTATTCCTGAAGGCTCCAGGCAGAATGCAGAATCGAAAACTATAATATAGCATTATTCAAAGTGCTGCAGAAGCAAGTATAGTTTGCTAAGGCTAAAAATGCCAGGGGAATGCAGCAGCATATTTATACTATTTTTTAAAAAAATTCAGTCGAAAGGCAATATAACCCAAGCTAGAGTTCTAAACAATCATTAACTTAGATTCTGACTCAGATGAGAAATAAATAATGGATTTCTGTCCTTATCTGTTCGTAAAAATAACATCTTGGTTAGGACAAATATCAATCGATCTTAACTACGCAGCACTCAACAAGCACAGCAAAACCCAAACCTTTTTTCATTACTAAATTTTACAGCACACTTTGGCTGATGGTTAAAGAAGAAAGAGGAGAAGAGGAAAAAGAAAAGAGCTCATTGTTTTCAGTGCAGTGGACAAATTTCAAAGGGAAGAGAAAGTTCTTTGGAATATGAGATACATGGTTAAGATTGCCCAAGGCATACATATTTTAATTGTGATTAAATACTGCCTTCTGCATAACACCCAGGCAGCTCCTTACCTTTCTTTAATTAGCTGCATTTAGCGCGGGTTTAATGGTCAGTGAATGGGTGCTAATTTGCGTAAATTAACATGTCATTTCCATATTTACCTCAAGATATTTAGTTGCATTGCGGTTACCTTTTGCAGCTTTATTTTCCTAATTAATGTAATGGACTAGAGACTGCAATTCTCATTGTGCTTGCTTTGTTATCTCTCTTTCATTAAAAAAAAGAGGAGGAATGAAAGAGAATCAATGAAGAGATCTTTTTTTTCCCAAAAGAAGTACAGGAAGTAATTTTATTTTCTGCATTCTCCTGTCACCAGTAACTTCCTCCTGTTTTATTTCCCTTCCTATTTACGAAAGCAAGTTAGATATGTCTTTAATGCAGGTATTACAGGTAGTCCTCAACGTACAACAGTTCATTCTGTGACCATTCAAAGTTACAATGTCAATGAAAAATGTGACTTATAATCGTTTTTCACACTTATGACTGTTGCAGCCTCCCCATGTTCATGTGATCAAAATCCAGACCTTTGGCCACCGATTCTTATTGTGACAGTTGCAGCGTGCAGGTCAGTGGTGGGTTTCAGTACGGGCATACTGGTGCCTTCCGGGAGCACTGGGTACCACCCACCCACCCTCACTCCTTACCTGTATTTGAAGGAAACGGGCCTGCACAATGCTTCATCAAGAAGCCAGAGCATCGCAGAGGCATCGCGGAGCATTGTAGGAGGTAAGGATGCATGCGCACGCTGCGCATGTGTGTGCACACACTGCACGCATTCATGTGGCCACCGGGCCCCATTGCACCGGAACGATTGCACCGGAACCCACCACTGGTCCAGGGGTCATGTGATTCCCCTTTTGTGACCTGACAATGGGGAAACCAGATTTGCTCAACGACGGTGTTACAAACTTAACAACTGCAGTGATTCGCTTAACAAATGTGGCAAGGAATGTGGTAAAATGAGGTCATACTCACTGAACAAATGTCTCACAGAAATGTTGGGCTCAATTACGGTCCGAAGCCGTAATGCCTGCCTGTTTGAGTGCCAGTGATGAAAAAAGAGATGGGAGTCGATTCCTGGATTTTCCTCACCCATCCGCACTAAAGACAGCAAGAGAAGAAAACTCACAGGTGTTGTGGCCTGCCAGTGGAGCTGGTGACAGATTCAGACAGTGAGGAGGTTGGGGAGGAACATGGGCCAACCTGGGGTAGGCTCTGATGAGTGCTCTGCATCAGAGGCAGAGATGGGGCCAGGGCCATATGACAATTATCAGCTGCCTTCAGAGTTGGATATCAGTGGGGCAGAAGAACTGCTGGAGCCTGTTCCCGATGTGCACATGCACAGAGCTGCCAGGAGAAGGGAACAGCTAAGGAACAAGGGCCAACTCAGGAGTAAAGGCACAGGTGGATATTGAATGGCCCCTCCCATAGGGAATAAACAGGTGCAAAAGGGGAGTGGAATTTGCAGGAGACAATTAGTTCAATTCATTAGGGTGAAGATCTGTTCCTGACTTCTTGCCAAGTAATTGCTGCTACAGCATGGCGTTTGGAAGATATCGGCCTGGCAACTCTCCAAGCCTGATAAAGGTCTGTAAATTGTGAAATCTCATGAAAGACTGTTTGCCGGGACTTTGCTGGAGAGCAATCCCCTTTAAATTAAATAAAAGGGGTTTTATCAGGAGAGGGAGTCTGCTTCATGATCTTGGGAAGCCTAAGTCAGAACAACAGGTGCAGCCGAGAAAAGCTGCAAAAGGTCAATAGGTGGCTACCTTGTCTTTGAATTTAGCGAGAGACAAACAAGGAACATAAAAACAATCTCTTTGTTGCAATTCAGCAGGATTTTAGCAAGTGGAGATACTAACTTAATTACCCCAGCTCCTTCAATGCACTGAAGTGCTGCAGCAGGCTATAAATCAATACCTAAGGTCACATTGCTAAAAGCATGGAAAAAACAGGTTTTTCCTCTCATTCTGGCGCGTTGATCATTCTTGCAAAGGTGTCCCTGGAGGTCAGGATCTGATGAGAAGTAGAATGGCCATTGTAGAAGGATTAGCTTGAATAATTAATTATTCTTACAATTAATTACCTAGAATCATGATTAGTTATTTAAAATAACATTCACACATAAAGTGATCATTTGCTATGGCATTCCCGGAACACCTTGAAAGCTCCTTTCAATTCTGGCCACCTCATCCCTGAGTCAATGTCCTGTGTGTTTGTGTTTTCGGGAGGAACTATGTGTAGATGTATGCTACTGCACTGGGCATTTGGCTCCTGAAGCACCCCTTTCCATCAAACCATATAGAGCACATCTGATTTCAATAAAATCCTGGAAGCTCATTTTAGCAAAGAATAGATTCTTTCATTTGAACCTAAGCATACACTGGGCTGATGTGATTTTCAATGTTATCTGCTGAGCTAGAGAATTTACAACCTCCTGGAAGAGAAAACAGTTATTGGGAACTCCACAAGAGACCCCAAAAGGGCTGTTTCTAGCTGAGAGAGGCTTGGCATCACTTCTGATAGCTTTGCCAGTGGGAGGTTTTTAATTCTGGTTCACCTGGCTGAGCTGGTGCCTGCAAATATATCTGCTGCTTAGCATTATGCACCATCTATGCAATATGCACAGACAACATTTGGCTTACATGGGAAGAAAAGTCAGCAAATTTCTGAGGCTAAGCGAGGCTCATGCCTGCTGAGCGTTTTACCCCTTTGCACTGTGTTCTGCTTGAGCACCACTTTGTTCCCAGGTGACCTCGTGCTTGTTCACCTGGACAGGAATGAAGAAGCCCACGAGGATGCTTGATGTGTTCCAGTGCAAAATTTGAAAGTTGAAGAGAACTCAGATTCTGGGTGGTCCGTTCAATGGAAAAATAGAATGGCCTGTTGCAAATCAGGTGAAATAATAAACACAGGCTTCCCACTTTATTCTGATTATTATTCCTATTATGTCAAGCAAAAATTATTATAATGAAAAAAAAAATCAATAAACGACAATACTTTGAATTGTATCCAGCACCATCCATCCTAATTATGACTCATCCCAATTATATTTTGGAGTAGGGTTGGAAAAATTGTGGCCCTCCAGGTGTTGAATTGCAATTCCCATCATCTCTCATAATTACACATACAGTTTGTTAAGGCTGATTGGAGTTGGCCTTTCATACTTTAATAATCACTCGTTTCATGTTCCTATTATCAATGTAGCTTTTGAATTTCAGAAGCATCAAAGCCAGCCCAATGATTATATTATTACAGTTGACTAATGGAGAAGCCACCAGGATAATTGAGGATGCTTATTTATGAGGACTAGTTCAAAACTAGTTTGGGGTCTCTGTGATTGCAGAGCATCAGCTGTGGACCAGCTGTAATTACATTTTTGAAATAATTAGCCCCTCTTAGCTCCCCTTTATAAGGGATGTGGTGGCTCAGTGGCTAAGATGTTGAGCTTGTTGATCAGAATTGTTGGCAGTCCAGCGGTTTGAATCCCTAGCGCCACGTAATGGAGTGAGCTCTTGTTACTAGTCCCAGCTTCTGCCAACATTCGAAAGCATGTAAAAATGCAAGTAGAAAAATAGGAACCACCTTTGGTGGGAAAGTAACAGCGTTTCATACGCCTTCAAGTGGCCGGCATTTAGTCATGCCAGCCACTTGACCACCAAGACATCTTCGGACAGTGCTGGCTCTTTGGCTTTGAAACGGAGATGAGCACCGCCCTCTCGAGTCAGGAATGACTAGCATGTATGCGAGGGGAACCTTCACCTTAGATCCCCTTTATTAGAACTACAGGTAGCCCTCCATTTACAACCATTTGTTTAGTGATTGAAGTTACAATAGCACTGAAAAAAGTGACTTATGACTGCTTTTCACACTTACGACTATTGTAGCATCCCCATGATCATGTAATGAAAATTCAGGCACTTGGTTACTGACATGTATTTATTTCAATTGCACTATTTGATCACCATTTGTAACCTTCCTAGCCAGCTTTGGATAAACAAAGTCAATGGGAAAAGCGACATTTGCTAACAATCACATAATTCACCTAACAACTGCAGTAATTTGCTTAACAACGGTGGCAAAAAATGTCATAAAATGGGGCTAACAACTGTCTTCTTAGCAATGGAAATGTTGGGTTCAATTGTAGTTGTCAGTCAAGGACTACCTGTATTTGAATTTTTAATTTTACTTTTTTCATCGGAGCAGACACCTGAATACAAGAGGAAACAAAGATGTTGAGAGAAGGGTGCATTTGTTCCTTTTTGGGTGGAATAGAGCTATGGATAGTTTTGTTTCTTTGGAACTGTAGCAACTTGTTAATGTTTTGCTCTTGGCATTGCTGCAAGAACAGTGGTTTGGAAAGACTTAGGTATAGAAAAAAGGATATCATCTATTGAACGAGAACATTTGTAGCTCAGGATTGAAATGAGGGGTCCTTGGTGCTCTTTGAGCTTGCTTGGGTTTGTTTGTTTTTTGCAAAACTTATTTTTATTACTCAAACTAGGTAACATCATCAGTGCTAGTAAAGAGTATGGTTTGCTGTCAGACTATCTCAGAAACCACAAATAGACTTCTTCTACAACCACATGGAATCAGCATAGCCAACTAAAGCCCTTCACAACATCCTAAGCAAGCCAAAAGATCCAGCAACCCCAGAAGAAAAAACAGGAGTCATCTAAAACATACAATGTAATAACCGCAACAGCCCCTATGTAGGACAAACAGGCAGAAGGCTGGCAGAATGCATCTATGAACGCCAACTAGTAGTCAGAACACGTGATGAAAACTCTTTAATTTCACAACATATAGATAGACTTAGCTAATAATCAAGTAAGCAATACTCCAATTAAGAAACTGCCAAGGAAGCCCACAGTAAGCAGCCCAACCTAAGAATCACCAAGATCACTCCCACCAACAACTGACAGAACAAGCCACTAGAATATAAACTGACAGTAATGAAATGTCTGCAAGAAAACAACAAGCTCAAAGAGCATCGAGGATCCCCGATATTCATGGATGTACTTGAGGTTTTTCCATGGGAAACTCACAGCTGCCATGAGAGAGCATGTATTATTAGAAAAGACTCTTGCTTTCATATTCTCGTTGTGCTGTGAGTTAGGTTGTTTGATAAAACTGCTAAGAAACCTGTGGGGAATTATAATCCTGTCTCCAACTTTGTGTTTCCAGCTTGAATCCATTGCTACATGCTGAATGCAGTGCCTGAAGAGAAAGTTTTGGATCCGTGACTGTTTATGGACCAGGAACATTGGCAGAGTGGGTCAAAAAAGTTAAAAATCAATCATGCAATCAGAGTATCGTTTTCTCATGTGTCTGTGAATGTTGAGCAATAGAATCAAGACTAATATCTTTTTTGCAATGTTCATAATATTGTACTGCTGTTAGATCAAGATTGCTTGTCCTGTATATATTTATTGTATGTGAACAAAAGTTTGTACACAACCATTTAAAATTTGAAATATACCAAAAATGGATCATGAATATTTTATAGCTATTTTTCCATACTTTCAAGTTTAGAAACAGTGAAGGGCCAATGATAACAGGACATATATTCTCATTTCCCACAAAATATGCTTTCAGCACTTTTCTGAACTTTGTATATTTTAATACTAAATTTTGCATCTTTTATCAATGTTTATTTTTCTTATAACTCTTTCAAAAATGATGTTCTGGAAGGAATGCTATATTTTCTCAATCCAAAAATGGTCATGTTGAAAATTGGAACATTTTCTCAATTAGTTACATCAAATGTTTGAATATAATCCAATAAAGGTTCTTGGTTCCTGGTCAATTAATGTTACTCTGAATGTTTCACCATTCAGAGTTTAAACCAAAAACTTTCTCATGTCTTCTATACTAGTTCACGTTTAAACTAGTTACAGTGTTAATCAGAGAAGAGGTACGGGTAGAATACCCAGATGAATAACTTACTAAGACTTTCATCTATTGAAAAGAAATGGTGATTTCCTGCTATATTTGAATAAGCCAAAGATGCATATTCCTACATATTTGGCAATAGAAACTCTCCAATCTTTCTGTTAATATCATATAGTTAACATATGAAATAAAAAAGATTCCTGTTTTAGGGCACATTCTACAGGAGGTGCCCTTGGCGATCCATGGATAAATTATCAGGGAGTCTAGGACCTGGATGCAATTAAGAATTACAACTTTATTTTCACTAACCTCTAAATGAACTTTAGCTTGCTTTGTTATTGATTTAATGGGTTAATAACAAAGGACATACACTACTATATTATGCAGTTGTTATTTTTTATATTTTGAGAACTTTATTTGAGCATCCTGTGTAAGGCATTGTTTATGTATTTTATGTATTTAAATACCTTTTTTTAGAGATGGGGTCCATAGATTCAAAACAGTATATGTACAAAAAGTTTTCTACAGAGAAACAAAGTTCTTGTGTCAGGCGCAGTTACTAGCGAGTGTATCCAAGTGATTCTTCTGGCGTTAATATGGAAATGGCTTGCCAGTGTCATCTCCTGGGACTTTGTAAAACTCCCTAGACTTGTCTACAATCCTGGAATTCCAGACTCTTCCCTTTTTTTTCTAAGAAGAGCAAAGTCTGCTGAGCTTCCAAGATCCACCAAGTTCAGTTAGGTGTTGATGTCTTCTGGAGTCTTTTTAAGTCCTGGGGAGCAGGGGGCGGGGAGGAAACTATAAGGATTCTCAGATTGATTACAGTACTTTATTCTGTGTGGATCTGTTCTGACAGTGGGTCTCTCTCTGTAGGGATTGAGTTGAGTCTGTCAAGGCAAGGAAGCAAAACTAAAAACAATTTCAAGCACACTGAAACAAACTAAAATGTCTTGTAATTTATCTTAACTCTAGAATATTTATTTTAAAAAATGAAGGTCTCATGCACCCATTGCAATTATTCTGTATACAAATAATATATGCAATATGACATTTTTTCCAGTTGTTCCAACAATAATGAAGAGGTTACTGTGTATTTATTTACATAGAAATATATATCCTATGTCGCCAGTGTCAAGGGAACACTCAAGGCAGTGAACAATTGAAACCATCTAAAAACAATATTTTTACAAGTACAATATAATAAATATTAAGCGAACATTCAGCAGATAAAAGACTTCTGTCTATATGAAACACATGTACCAATAAAACCAATACTTGCCTAAACAGGAAAGGCTCTGCAGCTTCCTGACGGGTTAGAATAGATGGCCAATAGTTGGAATACATTATATGTTAACATAATGTGTACTTAGATTAAAAACGAGAATAGAATTCTATCCACAAGACAGACCCTTTCTCTCTCCTTAATATGGTTTTCTTTTCCACCACAATTGTGGTTTTTCTTTTTTCATTTCTATATACTTTATCCAATCCTGTTACAATGTAGTGTAATGTCAATGTAGATTTTTCTGAAGCCAGGCTATTTCCTAAAACAGTGCTATGACCCACCCAGCCAAAATAAACCAGCTTGCCAAGCTAGTAACAGCATTCTGTTAAGGAACCAAGAGTGAGGTTATCAAATGCCCAACAGCAAGCTGCCTTTTGTTTGATGGATTATAAACTGCATAGATAATTCTCAAAGTTTAACTGCCTGCCTTTACATTTTGCAAATGACCAGGAAACTATTACACTTGAAACTGGACTCCACAAAACTGATCTTCTTGAATTTGCAATTTACTGTTGTTTAGTAGAGACAGAAGGCAAAATGCTTCTCGGTGTAGCATATTTCTTTAACCAAAGGACTAAAATAATGTCAGTCCTTCCACAATGGTTCCATTTCCCATTGCCTGGTGATTAGAAAGACTGATGCACTCTATAAAAGACTAACCTCCTTCCAAGTTTTAAATAGATACTTGTGTTAATTGCAGATAGCAACAAAATGCAGTGCCACATGTTTCAATCTGGCATCAGTAGGGAAAGGGAATAAACAAGATAGGGTAGATTAAATCCTTCAGAGTGGTCTTTTCCTGTCACTCTCAGAATGTGAAATAGAGTCCCAAGCTATTTGACTGTTCCTCCCCACAGGACGCAGGTTGGATACATATAATTTATGACAGCAAATCAACACTAAGTGAGCTGCCTCTTCTTTTGGACTGATACTAACTCATTAGCAGGGGAATATGTGACAGGCTGATTGTAGTTTCATATCGGCAAGTTAAATATTGTCAGAATAATTTACGGCTGGGCAATGATAATAATCGTAATGTTTTTATAATGAGCGAGAGGAAGGAGTTCCAACTTAAGTGAACCTGCTCTGGTGCACATGGCCTGCCTACATCCATCCTCTTCCAAGAAAAAAAGAAGCCCCCTGGGGAACAAAGAGATAAGGTCCCTGAAATGAGTCCAAATGAATCTTGTATCCCAAGGGAGGTATATTAGGGCTTCTAAAAAAGTGAAGGTCACATTCAGAAATCAGACATGATATCCCAGTATCCCAGTATTTGAAAGGCTGCCACAAAGAGGAGGGGACCAGTTTATTTTCCAAAGCACCAGAGAGCAGGACAAGAAACAATGGAGGGAACCTAATCAAGGAGAGAAGCAGTCTGGAATTAAGGTGAAACTTCCTAACAGTGAGGTCAATTAACCAAGGCTTCATCAGTGGAGGTTTTTAAGAAGAGATTGGACAGCCACTTGTCTGGAACGGCATAAGGTCTCCTTTGGAAGACCTCCAAAGTCCCTTCTAGCTCTACTCTGATGAATCGATCCTTTGGAATATGATCAAGCCTGAAATATTAACAGTCTTTTCCAGGCTTTGTATTAAGTTGAGGTTAGCTGTTCTAGAAGATCTGGGGATGGTAGTGGTTATTGAGGGAGAGAGGAATCAGTGAAGGCAAGGGATAGATTAATAGTATGTATTCTTCTATTATTTATATAGCCTGTCTTTCCAAGGTTGCCAAAGAGAAGAATATATACAAAGCATAAATCAAGAGCCAATACATCAAATTTAAAGATAAAAAGCAGGGAAAAATTAAAATTAAAATACAATCAGAAAAAATATAGGCAAGAGTATTAAAATATAAACAATAGAGTATAAACAAATAATCTGACAAGCTCCAGTCTGATGACACAGAAGTGTATTAGCATAACCATCAATGATTGAACAAGGCAAGACTCTAATGAGAGATTTTGACAAATCAAAGTGTCAGCCATGGGAAAGGCCTTTCATATACAATTAACTGTTCCTTTTAATTGTGTTGGTAAATGAATTGGAAGTTCCTGAAGTATGTTAACAAAGAACATGACCCCAGTAGCTTCAGACATCAGTCTTGTTGTTGACATATTTTGTAGCTCCTAAAGTTACAGTTGGTTAGATAATGTCATTGATGCAGTAGGCATGAGTTTGGGCAGATTCCAGGAAATAGTGGAGGATGGATGGGGGCTGCCGTGCTACAGTCCACAGGGCCATGAAAAGTTGGCATGACTTAGTCAACAGCAACAACTAAGTTATTGGACATTATTTAGAAACACAGGAAAAGCAATTGCCTTATCAAAGTATAACTAAAAAGTGATTAATGATACTTCTTCCACCATTCTATTATTTCAAAATCTGTATTTCTCAGAACAGGAAACAACATGACAGTTATTTCATCAATCAGGTCCATTCATGATGAAGCAAACAGAAGGCTTGGGTTAACTTTGAAAGAGGCGGTGGTGAGACCCTTGCTCAAGAGGCCTGCGCTCGACCCAATGGAGCTAGCTAACTATCGTCCAGTCTCCAACCTCCCCTTCTTGGCGAAGGTTGTCGAGAATGTGGTGGCGCAGCAGCTCCCACGACACCTAGACGAATCCGACTATCTAGACCCACGCCAGTCCGGCTTCCGACCCGGGCACAGCACTGAGACAGCCTTGGTCGCATTGGTTGATGATCTCTGGAGGGCCAGAGATAGGGGTTGCTCCTCTATCCTGGTCCTATTAGACCTCTCGGCGGCTTTTGATACCATCGACCATGGTATCCTATTGCGCCGGTTGGAGGGGATGGGAGTCGGAGGCACCGTTTTGCGGTGGTTCGGCTCCTACCTCTCCGACCGGAAGCAATGTGTGTTGACAGGGGGGCAGAGATCGTCCCTGAGGCCACTCACTTGTGGGGTGCCACAGGGGTCGGTCCTCTCGCCTCTCCTGTTCAACGCATATGTGAAGCCGCTGGGTGAGATCATCCGTGGTTTTGGGGTTGAGTACCATCTTTACGCTGATGATACTCAGCTGTATATTTCAACCCCAAACCACCCCAACGAGGCTGTCGAAGTGATGTCCCGGTGTTTGGAAGCCGTCGGGGTCTGGATGGGGGACAACAGACTCAAACTCAACCCCTCCAAGACCGAGTGGCTGTGGTTACCGGCACCTCGGTTCAGCCAGCTGACTCCATCGCTGGCCATAGGGGGCGAACAATTGTCCCCTGTGGAGCGGGCGCGCAATTTGGGCATCCTCCTTGATGCCCGGCTGTCAATGGAGGACCATGTGGCAGCCGTGGCAAGGGGGGCGTTCCACCAGGTTCGCCTGGTGCGCCAATTGCGCCCCCTACTGGACCGGAGTGCCCTGCGCACGGTCACTCATGCGCTGGTGACGTCTCGCCTGGACTACTGCAATGCCCTCTACATGGGGCTTCCCTTGGGACGCATCCGGAGACTGCAGCTAGTTCAGAACGCAGCCGCGCGGGTTATTATGGGAAGTACACGTTACTCCCATGTAACACCTCTCCTGCGCGAGCTGCACTGGCTACCTGTGGCCTTTCGGGTGCGTTTCAAGGTATTGATCACCATCTTTAAAGCGCTCCATGGCAGAGGACCTAGTTACCTGCAGGATCGCATCCTACCACACACGTCCCTGCGACCTATCCGCTCACACAGAGAGGGGCTCCTCCTGGTGCCGTCTGCTAGTCAATGCCAGCGGGCTACACCTAGGAGTAGATCCTTCTCTGTGATGGGCCCAACCCTCTGGAATGACCTCCCCCCAGACATTCGAACTACCACCGACCTCCGTTCCTTCCGGCAAAAGTTAAAGACTCACCTGTTTCAATCAGCTGGCCTGGCACTTTCTTAGTTTTACCTCCCAGGGATTTATTTTATTTTAGGGTTTGGGGTTTTAATTGTGATGTTTTAAGATTAGAATTATTTATTTCTTAGTACAGCCTATTTCCCCCTCCAAATGTATCTTAAATGTAGTTTAAATGTATTTAATTATTATGAATGATTTTATTATATTGACTGTACACCGCCCCGAGTCCCTTTTTGGGAGAGGGGCGGTCTAAAAATCTAAGAAATAAATAAAATAAAATAAATAAACTTGCCTTAGATCTATTGCTTCTACCAATGGAATTTTAGCAGAAAAGGAAGGTGTTGATATGCAGACCTCTCCCCACATATTTTGAAAATGTGCCCTCTGAGTTGCCCAATTCTCCAAAGCAGCTTTGAAGAGCACAAAAAGTGACACACAAAAACCTCAGTTACTTTCACTGATGGGAAAATTCCATTGGAATGGAATCAAATATTCCTGCCCAATTCCATCATGAGCAATCTTCCATAGTAGATATGAACGGGTGTTAATATGGAGGGAGTAGAGCAGAAAAGAAATTTCATCAATGAAAAACTAATTATATTAGTTAATTACATTAGAACTGATGCTTTATTCTGATGCAGATGTATTTTAATTAAATAAATAATTGGCTTCATTGGCCCAAGTATCTTTGGGTAAGTTGTCCTTAACTAAATATTTTAAGTTGACTAAATGACCTTAAACAGTTCTTGTTAATAAGAGTTTTTCAAGCATCCATTCACATTCCTCTGGACATAATTTATAGTAGGAAACACCAGATAGCTTTCAAATGTTCAGTAACCACTTCTCACAATATATGAATATGATATCTAAAGCCCATTAATTAATGAGTAGTTTAATTTGCTTCCAATTTGTCCAAAAATAAGTGAATCGGAGTGCTAGTTGTAAAGTGGCAGAGAAAACAATTTCCTTCCAATAAGTTGTACCATAATCCCACATATATTTCTGGCCAATATGCTATTTCTGTACTAATTATACTCAACCAGGCACATATCCCTTTGCTAAAAAGTTGTTGACAAGGTCACAAGAGTTGTACTCAGAAGCATTTGGAAAAAGAAAAGAGAGATGCTTTTTCTCTCTCCATTTTATGTAGGTTAACCTTGAATCTTGCTCAATTCTGCTTTTACAGAAATTTGGAAAGGAGCCTTAGAGTCCTGCTCCATTAAGATCTTCTGGGGCTGGCTCTGACAAAATAATAATAATTGATGGTGTTGACATGATGCATACTGAAAATTGCACTAGATTTGCTACATTTCTTTCTTGGTTCCCAAATTTACCTTTCATCATATTTCATTAATGCAAGATGTGAACTTAGCCAACTGTGTTTTATTCACTAAAACATAGTTATGCCATGGATCAACTAATAGATATGGATGTTTCATTACCCAGCTAGATACCATCAGTGCCTGATGATGTTGCCTAGTTTGGTACATCAAATGATGTTGTCTAGTTGTGCAATGAAGGATCTGCAAGCAAACAATCAAATTCAGGGAGTACCAAGGACTCCACAGCTCAACCCTGAGCTACAGAGTTCTCTCCTATATGTTTATCCTATCATTGGATAAACCCCGACACATGATCTAATGTATCTTATGGCCAAAGAAGTTAACTCTTAAAGTCAAAAGGGTATAGAAAGAACTCACTTAGCACAGCCACTATACTGTTCAGGAACTTTTAACAAATTCATTTTCCATACAATGTTTTGGGATGGAGAAATGAGTTATTTTAATTGTTCCCCTAAATATCAAATATTCCACAAGTCAAGTTACTGGACAGAAAGATGCCAGAATGTGAGCCTTATGCTTTTATATTTAATTCCCTGGTAAAGTATAAGTAAACTCATGAATTTACATTGCCTCTATAGTTACACTGTTTGTTACTCTCCATGAATCTCTTAATATGGTATTAAATTTGGAGAGCTAGAAACCTAAAGTATAACATACTGCATTGGAACAGTATTATGGACATCTAGTATGAAGATTCTGCAGATTAGACATGAGCCATTCTAGTTACAAAATACCCCAACCATGCCAAATTTATACTTGATTAAATGTGAGGGGAAAATGTGAGGTGATTATATATTGTATGTAACTGGAACAGTTGTGAAGATATTTCACTAAAATCTGAAAGGGGGATGATAAGGAAATATTGCATGCTGTTTCTGTTTTCTCTATAAAAATATACATTTTATCATTTTTGTGATAATTTCAGAACTTAAATAAATTCTATATTATACTAAACTATACTAAATAATACTGTGATTGGTTACATACTGTAATAGCTGTTTTAGCTGTTAATGACAGAAAAGCTTTGAAAAATAATTTCCCTGTCTAAACCTGGGGAATGAAGGCAGACATCTAGAAATAACTAGAGAAATTTAGCACTAAATGGGTTAGAATATATGAGATTAATATGCTTCATAGGCTTCTGTAAAAATAAAAATGATATACGAACCTTCAAATTTACATCAGAAGTTCCCGGTACCTGGTATACAAAATATCCCAGTAAAAGATTATTAGTTTTATTTTCTTTCTTTTTCATCTATGTATTTATTGTTAAAATACAAAGAATATAGGAAAAAGTAAATATCAAAATACAAATAAAGGGGGAAAGAATGAAACAAGGAGGGGAGACATGATAGCATTGTTCCAATATCTCAGAGGTTGCCACAAAGAAGAGGGAGTCAAACTATTCTTCAAAGCACCTGAGGGTAGAACAAGAAGCAATGGGTGGAAACTAATCAAGGAGAGAAGCAACTTAGAACTGAGGAGAAATTTCCTGACAGTGAGAACAATTAATCAGTGGAACAGCTTGCCTCCAGAAGTTGTGAATGCCCCAACACTGGAAGTCTTT
Organism: Natrix helvetica; assembly: GCF_964273705.1. Taxonomy (NCBI): domain Eukaryota; kingdom Metazoa; phylum Chordata; class Lepidosauria; order Squamata; family Natricidae; genus Natrix; species Natrix helvetica. Next base: position 104,425,944 of record NC_138550.1, on the reverse strand, counting down.
AAGAAGATGTTGGATAGCTATTTGTCTGAAACGGTCTAGGGTTTCCTGCCTAGGCAGGGGGTTGGACTAGAAGACCTCCAAGGTCCCTTCCAACTCTACTATTGTATTATTATTATTTAAAAACACTACTGCATACACTGCAGGGCAAAATAGACTGTACAAAATCTTTCCTAATTCCTCTAAAGCAGAGTTTTTAAACTTGGCAATTTTAAGACATTAAAGCATGCTGGCTGGGGAATTCTGCGAGTTGAAATCCACATATCTTAATGTTGCCAAGTTGGAAAAAAACACAGATCTAAAGAATTTTGAAGCTGACTGCCTGGTCATCTTTCAAATATGCAATCAGAAAGGTAGGCTTTTACCTGGTCATTTCCAAACAATTAAAAATAAATAAATAAAGATCTGTCATGTATGCCTTTAGGAGCTGGGAACTTTCTGCTTGATCTGAGTTAAAAAGCAGAAAAGTGACTTGTGAACAAAATGCACAAGACGGCAGAACAAGACAAGAGATCCTGTTATTGGAAAAATGCTCACAAGCTCTGCAGAACTATACCAAATTGACTGGAAGAAAAAAGAGGCCAGAAGACACAGAAATACAACACCAAAGACACTCAGGCAGCTGCTGTTGCTAAGAGAAAAAAACATAAAACCCATTTATTTTATACTGCCTCGTTCCCTTCAAAAGGGGAATCTCTTTCACAATCTTCTAGCAGTTTTCCTATAAGTAGTAAATAAAAAAGGCCTTTGGGAATGAAGTAAATAGAATTCTACGTTCTTGCCACCCATAAACTTTCAAAAATTTGGCAACGGAAAATTCAGAACATGAAGGGCTTTGGGAATGAAACACATTTCCTAGACTTCCAGGAAAGAAATGGCAGACTGAAGGTGGCTCTTCATAATTCCCCTCTAGACAAGGAGAGGACTTGAGATTGCCCACAAGTACTCCAGACAGCTGTTCCTTGTGAAGAGATTGCAAAACAGCTGTCTCCAGAGGGTTTAGAGCTTCTGTAGATGAAGGAATAACCATTTTGCTCCAACCCTGGTTGGTGCCTTTGAAAAGATGTTGTGTTCATATGCTTCCTTTCTCTAATCACTTTTGGAAATTACTTGTCCTCTGATTTTCAGTTACCTCTTTAAAAGCCAGTGGTGTAAATTTCATTTCAAAAGTTTTTAAAATACATGTGTTCTTGGACTATGCAGTGAAAGACTAGTTAGTATATGGACTTTGAAAAGCTAGCAACAGATTAACCCAGGGAGGTATGGAATTATAGGTTTGAATTATTTAGAAGATATTTTCTCATGGAAAAATGGAGAAATACTTTTGTTTTGTTTTATAATAAGGAGATCTTGAGGATTGGACACTAAAGTCAGAGGATAAAGAAAATAGAGCAGAAATCCTTAGTACAAAGTTTTGAATACTTCACAGCCAAGCTTTTGGACAGAATAGATCAAACTTTTCTAATAACATTGTAAAACAAGAATAAGCTCCAATGGATGTCTATGAAATTAATTTGAGGGGGGATTTAAATGTAGTACAAAATGGATCTGCTAAATAACTTATTCCCTAAAGGAGATGAACAGATATTAAACCAGGAAACTAATTTCAATGTCTTTTTTTCTGGATATACAAAAGAACTCTGCTAAGACTTGGAAATACATTTTTAGAAGTGACAAGCCAAAGGATAAACTTTGTTTATTGATACAAAAGAACTCTGTGAAAGTCCTGAAGGATTTTACACAGATAATTAGCAAATTAGCTCTGGGACTTTTTTTTGAAGGGGTTAAAGAATATTTTTTTAAAAACTGAGGGGGGAGATGTATAACATTGGCTTGTTTGATCAAGGTTAAAAGAGGAAAATAGTGTATCTGGTTGCCCTTGATGAATTTTTGCTGACAAAGATTAATTTGAGGAGAAGTAAGTTTATGTTTTATTTAGAGATAGTGATAAGCTATTAAAACTATTTTTACCTGTTGGGATAAAGGGGAAAGTCACTTCTTTTTTCTTTGCTTTTTCACACATACTCCTTTTTTTCTTGTATTTTTCTCTTTGTATTTGTTTTAATTTGCATTGCCTTTTATTTATTTATTTTCATTTAACATTATCAATAAAATTATTTGGAAAAAAACACAAAGAGATGTGTAATTTTTGCAGGCGTATTCTTGGTGACAAATATTCTCCCATGTATTTTTCAAAGACTCCTACCTACATGGCTTACTTTAGAAATGCAAAGTTTGTTCTAATGACCAACCTATTTAACTGGATCTCAACAGGATAAATTTATGAAGTAGAAAATTGCTTGAAAGTGACTGTGAGATCTTTGCTGAGAATGTTTTCATATTCTGGAAGCAAAACATGCTCTTTGGTGGCCTCTCTGCATGGTTAAAGGTATGTCCTACTCACCCTCTTTAAAGCTATGCTAACACACACGATAATGTCAGTGAATGATACCCAAGTTTGCTTTGTCCCACTCTTCTTCACAAAAGAACAATTCCTTTTAGTCTGAGCAATGCATATTAGTGAAATTTTAAAAATGCAAGAAAACATAAGTTGGGGGAAGGGGAAGACTTCTTTCCAAAGCTCTCAAAACAAATGAAAGGATGGGAGACAAGAGACCTCACCAACGGAAATGACATAGTCAGAGAAAAGTGCAGACCACTGGAATAACAAGCTTGCTGTCAAAACACAGCCAAAAGATCTGAGTTTACTGAGAATTACAGTATCATTATCGGTGACATGGAGGAAAAAAGATAAGAGCAGCTTAACTACTGCCTGTCAGTGTCTGTGCCTAGTTCAGCACCCAGCTTAAATAGCACTCCGCCAGCTGCCTGTGGATACATACCCAGTATTACATGGTAATGCAAAAGTTGCAATGCCAAAAACACAAAAAATAATTCCCCTCCCTTTCTCTGAACAAAGGGACAAAAGTTGAAAGCTTCCATGAGGCAGTCATGGAGATCACAAGGCACAGAAGCAGTTGGCTGTGATCTGGAGCGCCAGCTTCCCTGCCTCGTACCGCATAACTAAGATGGGAAGTCATGAAAAAGGTCTACCTGTGTGGTCAGGATTGCCAAGAACTTGATGGCAGATAGTAAAGAAAGATGAGATTACACAACCGTGAGCAGGATTTAGAATAATGAAGTTTTACATTTAACTTTTACATTCCTTTGGGTATTTCTTTTTCAATTAAATGGCTAATAGCAATATCACTTGCTTATATACTGCTTCACAGTGTTTTTCAGGCCTCTCTAAGCAGTTTAGAGTCAGCACTTTGGCCCAATAATCTGGGTCCTCATTTTACCCACCTCGGAAGGATGGAAGGCTGAGTCAACCTTGAGTCAGTTAGGATTGAACTGCTGGCAGTCAGCAGAATTAGCCTGCAATACTGCACTGTAACCGCTGCACCACCATGGCTCATAATAGCAAATAATATGCCCACGAACAGCTTTCTGATAACTAGCGACACTTTGAATTACTCCCAGACGTTCACTGGCAACCAGTGCTACCTTATTCATTAGACTCCATCCAGGTGGTCTACAAAGTCCACCTCAAGTAGAGTCCATTGCAGTGCTGTACATGCACTGTGACTGAAGCATGAGCAACATGTCACCTTGCATGTACAGAAGGATTGAGGAAAGGATACAAGTCAGACAGCACCAAATCTGTGCAAAGGCCTATCTAGCCATAGCTGTCACTTACTCTTCAAGCAGGAGCCATAAGTCATGGAATACCTTCAATATCTTCCAGTTTTGCCTAATGAAGTGCAACCTGATTCAAGGCATGATAGTAGGAAAAGTTTTTCCAGCTATCTCCAGAAATATTGGCTAGATTAGTTGGGAATTCTGGGAACTGTAGCCTCAACTCTGAAGGGAAAGATTGTCCTGCTTATTATTCATTGAATAACTTTATTTACATGTGGTCTTTCTATTGAAAATCATTTCTCATTTTAAATATTGTTTTATTGAAAGTTTTAAGAACGGATACAAATAAATACAAACAATACCGGTACAAATAAGAAAGAAAGAAAAAAGAAATACAAGAAAAATCTAGAGTGCCAAAAGAAAAAGAAAAAAAGTAGGAGATAAATAGAAGAGAAGAAAGATGAAAGAAGTGGCATCCAATCATCTTTATCAATTGAAAATGTACCTCTTTATATGATGAGTCTCTTCTTTGTATAATCCATCCTATCTAATTGTCAAAACCATGGATCATAAATACATTTTTCTGTTCTATGCAAAAAATCCATAAGGGATTTCCAGTCAGCAATAAACGTACAGTAGATGTTTTCTATAATCAAACAAATAAATTTGGCCATCTCAGCAAGTTCTATCATCTTCACCAACCATTCCTCAGTTGTACATATTGCCAAATCTTTCCATTTTTACAATTGCAATGACAACTGTAATTCCCCCTTATCTTAATATATCTTTTTAAAATTTCATTCCATGTCTATGGAGATTCTCAGTCATTCAGGCCATAGTTTTCCCAAAGATGCTTTTTCAAGAGGCAACTGGACTTTCTTGTTTTCTTTTTCCTTGAAGACATTTTACTTCTCATCCAAGAAGCTTCTTCAGCTTCTTGCAGACAGTTGGTCATTTGCATTCTTTCATAGAGTCATTGAGGCCACTTGGAGGTTTATCTGTGTCATCAGGATCACCTGAGTAGTGCAAATTTGTGTGGAGCAGGGGTGAAATTCAGCAGGTTCTGACAGGTTCTGACGGCAGAAATTTTGAATAGTTTGGAGAACTGGCAAGTACTACCTCTAGCTGGCCCCAGAGTTCGGTGGGAATGGAGATTTTGCAATATCCTTCCCCCAGGAGAGGGGAGGGAATGGGTTTTTGCAGTATTCTTCCCCTGCCATGCCCACAGAACTGATAGTAAAAAGAATTGAATTTCACCACTGGTGTGGAGCCTTCTTGGAACTGCTGAAAGGACTGTTTTATAGACTGGGCATAGATGATGTCGTATCCCTCCCCCTCTGTTGAGAGACATAGATGGCTATTGACATTCCATTGCCCAAACATAGTTATTTTGAAGTAACATACAATTCATATTTCTCATGCTGATATCCAGCTACTTTCTCAATATTAAAACCCATTTTCTTCAATTACCTTCTACATCAGGAAATTTCCAAAATTACTAAAGAAATATACATATCATATACATACACACATAGACATACATATATATCAAGCATAAATAGGATATCCCTTAGATGATGTAGATAATGATGATAAGAAGAAGAAAAAATCAAACCAGACAGAAAGTTTAAATCTGCAATAATTGTGAAATTTTAATTCAGGATTAATTTTAAGAAAAGCAGCCATTACATTTGTGTAAAACAATTCCCCAGAAAAGTTTCATCCATTTTCATCTCACTCAATCTCTGAGAACCTAAGGGAGAAATAAAACTCGGAAATTTGAAATTTAAAACTCGAAAATGACTGGATTGCTGTTCTGTGTTTCTTTGCTTATTTTTGCAAAACAAATTTGGAAGGAAAAGACTCATCAGGGTTGATGATCATGAATTTACAACTTTTCCCAAGTCATCACTCTTTCTATTTATCAACACCACAAACCCTACACACGCTTCACAGTTTTCGGAATAAGCTTCCAAGAATTACCGCTCCATTCCCAAGTGCCCCGTAGGCAACCAGACACTTTTCGCCTAGACGTAGAAATGATGGAGACTCAAAGCTTTGTGTGTTTGCAATTAGCTCCGTTTCAAATGTCCCCTTTGCAAGCAGACAAAGCTTCATCTCCCTCTGGTCAAAAAGTGATTGGGCAGCTACCACTGGTCCCCCTCTCTCTGTCACACTGTCTGCTTGCTAGCAACTGCAGTGGGCCAAGCTCTTGGCATCCCCCAGCCTCCACCAGGCCTGCCAGGAGGGTGAAGAGCCTCTGTGAGGCCAACAGCAGCACGTGTAATCAGTTGGTGGCCTGCACAGCACCCGCCGTGGCTGAGAAGTGCCCCATCAGCAGAAACAGAATGCAACGGTTCCTTCTCCTGTGACATGGTGGTCACCAAAAACAAATTGGAGTCAGAAGGGGATAAGAAGAACCCACACCATCGAAATGACTGACTCCAATCTAGGCTGCTGGGCTAGCAGGCAGGGCAGGTGGATACTGAAGCATGCTGAGAGCTTGGCTCATTGCAGCCGCAAGCAAGCAGACAATGGGACAGAGAAGGCAGAGCCAGTGGTAGCTGTGCTTCCACTCCCATTGGCCCCCGTGGTTGCACTTCAAAAAAAGACTTCCCCCAAAATAAGCCCGAGTTCTTATTTTCAAGCCCAAAAGAAAATAAGATCACTTCTTATTTTAGGGAAAATACAGTATATGTTGCATAATCTTACCTGTAGGGTTAAAACAAGATTGTGAGAGTGAAATATTCTGTGTGCACAATGTATGTTGCAGACATGTTTAGCATGTATGCAGGCATTCTAGTTTTTCTACAGAAATGCAGTTCCCCCAACTATATTGCTCTAGTGAATGCTATCAGGGTTACCATTTTTAGCCAGATCTTAATCCATTCTCCTACAAATCTCTCTATCTCTATGCTTCTCTATTCACTGGAGATGTGACTATATCCATTACCATAATCAGTTAGCTATGGCCCATTGCTTAATTTAATAATAGATTATGTTGGCCAGAATTTAATAGCTATTAGTATCTTAATCTTAGTAACATTAAAGTATTCAGTATTGAACTTAATTGTGATGCTGATGAGAGCAGAAGTAATTACAGTGGAATTTTAATAATAAATCACTATGCTTCCTTCCATTTTTAATAAACTGACAACAATAAACCAAAGGTAATTTTAGAAAACCACACTCTGAAAACGTAACTTATCTAGAGACAAAGACTTTGAGTTCAATGGGCAGAGGGAATTATTAAACTCTCTTGGTCTATAAGGCAGGATTGCAATTTTTGAGGTGATCTGAGCAAATGGGGAAGAGTACACAATGGAAAGGTGAGCTCTGTAGGCTCCTGACTTCTGGGAAAGCAAAAATAGAGCACACCCACACCCATGGCAGGATGGCATAAGGCCTGAGGGCGCTTCCACCCTACGCTACTCTCTTCTCAGGACTGGGAAGGGAACAGAGAATTAAGCTCACCACTCAATAGCTCCTGGTAACATTATTTCACTTGTTAGCCACTTGCATTGTTAATAATATTATTATTATGCGGGAGAGTGTTCCTTAGAAAATGTAATTTTAGCAGTTCACCACATCACAAAATTTGAAAATCCCTGCAGAAAGTCAATAGAGTACTATAAGCATTCATTCCTTAACTATATCTTCACCTCGATTTATCCTTCTGCCATTCATTGTGCCCTTGTGACCCCAACTGAGCCCCAAATTTCTGTTGCTAAGCAAAACAGTTGTGAAGTGAATTTTGCCCTATTTTATACCTTTATTCTCACAATTAGTAAGTGTAAGTCTGCTGTTCTGGCATTCAGCAAGGAGTTCAGACAGAGCCAAAGATGGTTAACTGAAAACTTTATCCAATAAACTGTAACAACCGGCACAGAGTGACAAACAGGAAACAAGAAAAGTCAGTGCTAACGTGGTTAATCCCTTCACCCTTTAAATGGCATCTGCTGCACCCCTACGGTTCCACCCCCTGGACCTCACCTCCCTAACCCCACCGCTCACACATCGCCCTTCAGCGGATGACGTTGCAGCCCTCGGGCAGGCCATGCATACTTCGGGCACTCTGCACAGTCTCTGCCACCCATCAGGCCTTGGCAGGCTGTGCACAATCTTTTCAGCACCAAGGGAACGTGCCAGGGCTGTCCCACAGCCTGGTAGGGTCTCCGTGGCTTGAGGATCCACTGCACAGCTCAGCTGTGCATCACATGGAGTGATGGTGGCCTGCTGGCCTGGATTCCGATGCAGGGTGCGGGTGTGGATGTGCTGCCCAGCTGGCGGCTCCCGGTTGCAGGCTTGGATGTACCGCGCAGCTAGTGACTCCCGGTCCCTGCCTGAATGGCAGCCCCAGCAACCCAAGGGCTGACAGTTTAGTAAAATGGTCCAGTGTAAGGTCTGCAACACCTAATTTGTAGGAGAAATAGACATAGAACTGACATTTATGCATCCATGAACACCAACTAGCAGCCAGAAGACATAATAAAAGCTCCTTAGTTTCATCACACATGGACATAATGGACACATGGATATAAAATGAGAGCAAACCCTACTAGTACTGAGGATGTTACCTTCTTAGGTAATGAAACGTCTACAAGAAAACAATCAAGCTCAGAGAGCATCAAGGACCCCACAGCTCAACCCTGAGCTACAAATATACTCTTCTCTAAATATATCAAAACATGTTTGATAAGGATGAAAGATTCCCATCATTTATTTATCTTCTCTAAAGAATGCCTAACGTTAGGATTTCTGTTGCCAAACAGGTTACCTTGTTGGTGGGTTATTTATTTCTACCCCACTCTTTGTCAGGAATTTCAATCAATTTATCCTGGAAAGGGTCTGGCATTCTTTTATCCCATAATAATGTTCAATCAGCGGCTCCACGGCCCTCAAAATACACACCAATTAGGTGGCTTGTGTATACTTTTGAGACAAAGATCACTCGTTTATTTGCTTTAAATTTCTGTAGCTTTTACTTAGTTTGCATATTTCACACCAGATAAAGTTTTCATTTTCTGATGTAAAAAAAAAATCATGTATGTTACCTTTTTTTAAAGGTAAATAAAAAATAAAAATAAAAAAACCAGCCACACTCTCCCAGCTTGAGTTATTAATGATACCTTCCATTCTCTTACAGCAGCATTTAACTTTAAAAGATTAAATGACTTGATTAGCAGTGTTTAGCTTTCCTAGGTAGTTTATTGAATGCCGCATTAACATTCTGGCACCAGACAGATGAAGCTTAAATTCTTGCAGTCTTGAAGAAATATGACTTACTCACTTTCTGGAAAGAGCAACAGAAGGGCTATTTGTTACATTTTCATTAACCCATCATATTGGGCATTTCTATTTATACTGGAGAAAATTGACAAGTTCTTTTATGCAGTGCATATCATTTGTAATATTGCTATGGAGTAGCTGTTTCCACAAGTATTTTTAGAAAAAAATGTTCTGAGGAATTTAAGCCCCAAAACTGTGATGTAGTCAGCCTGTCAACAATTCCCTCATGCTGCTTTCTTGAGTTAATTTAATTTTCAAAGCCGCATTTCTGGTAGTAATAGTATAGGTAGTCCTCGACGTACAATCATTTGTTTAGCGACCGCTCAAAGTCACAAAGGCACTGAAAAAAAGGGACTTATGACCATTTTTTGCATTTATAGACTGTTGCAGTGTCTCCATGCCCGTGTGATCAAAATTCAGGTACTTGGTATATATTTATGACAGTTGTACCAGGGGTGAGCTGCTGGGGGTTTGCACGGGTTCGGGCAATCCTCTAACAAAGATTCTGTGTGATCTGGTGAACACCCAAATCCCACTCCTGGCTGGCCTGTTTCTAGCTTCCTGAGGGCCTTCAGAGCCTGAGGGAAGCAGTTTCCGCCCTCCCAGAGGCTTGAGGAAAGCCTCTGGAGCCTGGGGAGGGTAAAAAACGCCCGACTATGCCATGCCCACCATGGCCACGCCCACCCAGCAATGGGGCAGCAAACCCATTGCTGCAATTTTTGAAGCCCACCCCTGAGTTGTACTGTCCAAGGATCATGTGATCCCCATATGTAACCTTCAGAGCCAACTTCTAACGAGCGAAGTCAATGGGGAAGTCAGATTCACTTAATAACCGCATACATTTACTTAACAACTGCAGTGATTTATATCACCACTCTGGCAAAAAAAAAATGTCATAAAATTGGCAAAACTCAGTTAACAACTGCCTTCCTTAGAAATGGCAGCTCAATTGTGGTCGTAACTCGAGGACTACCTGCAATCCACTCTTCTATCCAAGTGAAGATAGTATAATTCCTTAATGGAAGCACCGTTCCTTATCTTCCTGCACAACCTAGAATTTAAATTTTCTGATTAGGGAGCATGTTTTTAACAGTACATAGAAAATCACATTTCCTAGCCTTATCCAGATACACATTTGCCTGGAAAATATTTATTTGAGAATGGAGCACTGTCAACACTAGTAACCCAGGTCAGTATATTTAATTCATTAAAGGAAATGAATTATCTGGAATATACTAACTCAGGCGAATTCGGGGCTTTTATGAGTCTACTCCATGGTTAGACTAAGGATATGCTTAAAGCGCTATGGCATTGACTGGATTCCCATCTAGTCATAAGCTGCATCATGATCACTTTCATTTCAGTTTTATATATCCCACAAACCAAGCACTGTGATACCGTAAATAAGGGATGATATGATGTATGGTTGGTGAAAATGAGCAAGGTGACAGATGGATCGTTGCAATGCAAGCCCCGTCCCTTAGGAACATATGTACAGTGTTGAAATACATACAGATAGTCCTCAACAGTGACGTGCGGTGAGGTTTACTGCTGGTGAGGCTGGTGACGTCATCAGGAAGGCGGGGAATGGGACCATGTGTGCTGGAGGCGGAGGCTGCCTCAGCCTCCAGCAAATGTGATCCCATTTCCCGCCTTCCTGAGCGTGCTCCGCTGGCTCGCGCTCCGCAGTCCTCGAAAGTGACTGGGGAATGACGAGAACCTTCCTGCCTCTGCTGGACTTTGCGCAAGTCCAGCAAATGCAGGAAGGTTCTCGTTCCCCAGTCGCTTTCGTGGCTTCGTCATCCGGGAGCGCCGACAACATTTCTGCCTCCACAGCTCCCAGGTGCGGCCGGCCGGATGTATATAATATCTATATCTATATCTATATCTATATCTATATCTATATCTATATCTATATCTATATCTATATCTATATCTATATCTATATCTATATCTATATCTATATCATCTATATCTATGTGTGTGTGTGTGTGTGTGTGTGTGTGTGTGTTGTAATTGTACTGATAAATAAATAAAGGGAGACTAGGATAGATCTATTTCGAGCTAATTAGCTCTCATCAGCTAGCCATACCCTTACTGGGATTAGAACCCGGGCTGTATATATCTTAGGCAGGAGTCTTAACCACTAAGCCACGGGTTCTCTTCCTTATCAGTTGAGCCAGGGAAATAGGTATGTATTAGTGTTACAACCCCTGGTATGACTACTATTATATACTATTATTTCATGAAGAGAGGTGAGGCTCTGCCTCCCTTGCCTCCCCTGACCGCACGTCCCTGGTCCTCAACATACGACCACAATCGAGCCCAAACTTTATGTTGCTAAGTGAGAAAGTTGTTAAGTGAGCTTTGTCCCATTTTACGGTTTTCATGCCACATTTGTTAAGTGAATCACTACGGTTATTAAGTTAGTAACCTAGTTGCTAAGTGAATCTGGCTTCCCCATTGACTTTGCTTGTCAGAACATCACAAAAGATGATCACATGAACCCCGGAACACTGAAATTGCCATAAAGCTCCATCACTTGCCAAGCATCTGAATTTTGATCACATGATTATGGGGATGCTGGAAAGGTTGCAACTGTGAAAAACGGTCATAAGTCACTTTTTTCAGTGCTATTGTAATGTCAAATGGCCACTAAATGAACTGTTGTAAATCAAGGACTACCTGTACTAAAGTGGTGGGTCTTGTATTGCAACATGTCATTTACCACCTGGCTGGTTTAGCTTCCTCCCTTGCCAACATTCTTCTGTCTCTCTGTCTCTGTCTCTCTCTCCATGTATATCAGTGGTGGGATTCAAAAATGTTTACTACCATTTCTATGGCCATGGTGTGGGGGATGTGGCATGGCTTGGTGGGCATGGCAGGGGAAGGATACTGCAAAATCCCCATTTCCTCCTGATCAGCTGGGACTTGGGAGACAGAGAATAGAAGGGGCAGGGCCAGTTAGAGGCGGTGTCTACCGGTTCTCCAAACTACTCAAAATTTCCACTACCGATTCACCAGAACTGGTCAGAACCTGCGGAATGCCACCTCTGATACACATGCACACACCCAATTAGTCTGCCTAAGTCAACATGCTACATTTAAAAAAATTATCTTTAAGCGTACAGTGTGAATCCATTCACTGACTTTCAAGCCAGAAGGCCGTCTACTTGAGAAGATGTGGATTGGTACATGAAGTCCTCCATCAAGAAATAACTGCCTTTCCCCCTTCCAATGCAGGTGAGTGCATCAGTGAAGGAATCATTCTTAAATTCATGAAATAGGAGCCTTTTTGCGATGTTTTCCCTTTAACCACGAAATGCTTGAAGTCAGGCTAAATCCCACACATTCCAGGATGGAAGAGAGCTACACCTGGAGAAAAAGTTACCAATCATAATGGAACATTGCAATGCTACCAATTGTCCGAAGCCCAGCAAACAAAGAACAAGGGAGGAGCCGTCTGTTGTTGATTGATTGATTAGTTCACCACCCCCTGCAAACAGGCCACCACCGTGAGCATTGGGAAAGGGGTTATTTATGCCATCCCTATATTTTCTCCCTAGTTTAAGCAGGGAGGTCCTCCAGTTATCAGATTTAATTAAACAAGGGATCCAGTAGTGGATTTGTTCCTCCACAAACAATCCCCAAATTCCTTTGGTACTAACATTGCTATATATCTAAAATCTCTCCCTCTCTCCCTCCCTCCCTCTCTCTCTCTCTCTCTCTCTCTCTCTCTCTCTCTCTCTCTCTCCCTCCCTCCCTCCCTCCCTCCCTCCCTCTCTCCCTCCCTCTCTGTGTGTATGTGTTTGTTTAGGAAGACTGTGCATTGCCTAATTCAATTTTTTTTACTACCGGTTCTGTGGGTGTGGCTTGGTGGGCGTGGCAGGGGAAGGATACTGCAAAATCTCCATTCCCTGCCCACTCCTGGGGGAAGGATATTGCAAAATCTCCATTCCCACCACACTATGGGGCCAGCCAGAAGTGGTATTTGCCAGTTCTCTGAACTACTTAAAATTTATGCTACCGGTCCTTCAGAACCTGCCAGAATCTACTGAATTCCCCTCCCCTGCCTATTAGTAACTTAAAGGGCCAAGTGAGAATTGAGGGCCTGAAGGTGACTCTTATTTCCCCAAGGAAAAGACATTAGAGAAATTCACCCTATCACATCGTTCAATCAACCCTTCTCTGTCCATAACAGATTCTTTTAGATTTTTCTTTCATTGTGGCATCTGTTTATCTGTGCCTTATAGATAGCTATATCAGTGGTGGGTTCCGGATCCCATTCCAACAGGTACGGCCCAGCGTCTTCCACATGGACGCGCACGGCATGCCCACATGTGTCGTACCTGCCTGCAACGCCTCCTCAGCAGAGCATCGCGCAGGTGCTGTATGCACCATGTGCTTTCACAGAAGCGCCGAAGCTTAAAGAACCGGTAAGGAGCTTGGTGGGCTGGTGAGCCCTCCGGAGCACCGGAACGGAACAGTACCTAGTGCTCCGGGCAGGCTCCGGTACGCCCGTACCTGGTCGTACCGCCTTCAACCCACCACTGAGCTATATGTACCTAAGTGTGTCTTCCAGGAGAAAAGGAAAGAATGAGCATGCAACTCCAATGCGTGACCTTTACCTTCCGAGAATATATCCACTAGTGAGAAGAATTAGCCTTGAAGAAATCTGTGTGAAGCCCCCTCCTCTGCTTGGTTTGCAGCTTATCACCAAGCAGTTTTTAAATAGCTATCAGTTCTAACATTTGCATTCCTCTCACCCCTTCATGGGGGGGACAGTGCTATCATAATTACACTACCGTTCTTCTGGGTTCCATAACGAGCTATTATTTTGCTAATGGAATATTCAAGTAGTCTGTATTAATTTATCAAATAGTTCCAAATCCCATTTTCTCTGTGTGAATCTTTTTGTTCACAGGTAAATTGATGTCTATAACAGGGTTTTTTTTTTGTAATTCAAATTAACCATCCCACCTCCTCTTCTTGAGGGGGAAAAAAAAGATATTGAAACACAAAGTGCTATTTAAAACGTCTAGTATTAGACTCATTCAAGCTCTCAGCAAGTAGTAATTTCTGTTTTTTAATTTGTTCAATTTTTGTCTTCGGTGTTTAGTTCTTTAAGATTGCATCAGCTAAAAAAGAACAGAAACTAGTTTTCCTTGAAAGCAATCCTCTTTCCATTAACCAACTATGTCTACTAAATCACACTAAAATGCACCTTCTTTAGGATTCGAGCGCAATCCATTACTTTTTAAAATGGTGATACTCCTCAAATCTGATCAACTCCTTCCTTGTTAAATGCCAGGAATTTCTACTGCTTTACGTTGGTTAGTTTGATTCAATCTTTGGTTTAATTTGGGGTCATTGCCAGTGGTGGGATTCAACCAGTTCGCACCGCTTCAGGAAAACCGGTTGTTAAGTTTCTGAGCAGTTTCTGAACTGGTTGTTGGAAGAAATCATTAGGGCAGAGAGCTAGTTGTTAAATTTCTTGAATCCTACCACTGGTCACTACTGATTCTTAATTACTATGTAGCTGAATTTCTCCAGTAGATTTTAATTGCTATGATTGTAACCTCCCAAGAGTCTTTAAACTACTATGAGCAAAAATATCAAATCAATAAGTGCACTTCCTTTCCCACAGGGGCTACAGTATGAATTTACCTGTCTAACTATTTTCATTGAAGAAAACATGAGAAAGCTATGCATTCATCTAGCCTAAATTGAATTCCCTTCCTCTTTGGATTCCTGTAATTGAACTGCAGTTGTACTGCAATGCATCTACATAGGGTTGCCCTTGGAGAGCTTTCAGAAGCTACAACTAGGACAAGAATGAGTCCATCCAGGCAGTGACGGGTAACTCTACCACTTTGGGAGTTGCATCACTTGTATTTAGCGTCTGGTGCAAGGTGTTGGTTCTCACCTGTAAAGTCCTATATAGCTCCAGACCTGGTTATTCTGTTATCTCCAGTTATCTTGTTTCTTCCTCCTCTGTCATCTGCCTGCCAACAAGGTCAAAGAGAGTCAATTACCTCCAGGTTTCAACAGAATCAATTACCCCCAGGCCTCTAGACTTGTATAACATTTTACAGTGCTTTACAGTCCTCTCTAAGCAGTTTACAGAGTCAGCATATTGACCCCAACAATCTGGGTCCTCATGTTACTGACCTCAGAAGGATGAAAGGATGGGTAACCTTGAGCCTGGTGAGATTTGAACGGTTAAATTGCAGGCAGCTGGCAGGCAGCAAAAGTAGCCTGCAGTACGGCACTCTAATCACTGCACCCCTATGGTGGATATCTTCACACTTTGAAACTCCCTCTCAGTAGAGATCAGCCAGCTTCGACCTTCTTGAGTTACAGGAAAGTGTGGAAGACCTATTTGTTCTGTTTGGCACAGGAGGAAGCTATGTTGCAATTGAAAATCTAGTTCACGGGTGTGGAACATTGGCTGGTGTTTTCGGCTTCGTGTTTATGTGAGTAAAGTGTGGTCAACTCCGCACATGAAGCTACCCTCACCAAAATCAACCCAGATGAAGCCAATAAAATCAGACTTGAAGTCACCAACGTCCTCTGCTCCAGCAATCCACCCAGAAGCAACTTACAGAAAGCAGAACAAAAAGCACTCACCAACTTGAGGAAAGACAACAACATAATCATTCTCCCAGCAGACAAAGGTAACGCCACAGTGGTGATGAGCATGTCTGACTACCAAGCCAAACTATCCAATCTACTCCAAGACCCCGCTTACAAACCTCTAAACACAGACCCCACCACCTACCTGGAAAAAACCACCAAATCCAAAATAAAAGCCTCTCCCATCAGTGAAGAGATCCAGCAAAGAATCATCCCCAGAGAGAAATCTTCCAGATGCCCCAAACTCTATGGCCTCCCCAAGATACACAGACCCATAGTCAGCTCCAAAGACTCACCTCTACAGAATCTTGCCAAATTCCTCACCAAACAACTTCAATCCTACACAGAATCCATCACTTCACACGTACAAACTCACTCCACTCCATAGAAACAATAAAGAAACAAAACCTACAACCCAGCGACCTACTCGTGAGCTTCAATGTCCTATCCCTCTTCACCCAAGTGCCTATAAAAGAAGCCTTTACAGCTATCCAGAACAAATACAACCCCCTAAGCACATCCTGGACCTGACCAACCACTGCCTAGCCAACACATACTTTATCCATAATGGACAAAGATACAAACAGATAGAAGGAGCACCCATGGGATCACCCCTCTCACCCGTCATCACAAACGTATACATGGAACATTTTGAAACTAACGCCTTAGATAAATCTGAACACAAACCCAAACTCTGGCTTAGATATGTAGATGACATTTTCGTAATCCGGCCACACAGGAAAGAAAAACTGGAAAACTTCCTCACACATCTCAACAACCTACACCCCAAAATAAATTCACTATGGAAATAAAAGCAAACAACCAACTTCCCTTTCTGGATGTCGTAATCTACAAAAAAAAAAAACAATGGCTCCCTAGGATACACCATCTACCAGAAAAAAACACACACCAACCGCTACTTAAATGCACAATCTCATCACCACCCTGCCCAGATCAATTCTGTAGCCAAGACCCTCATCTCCAGAACCAAACACCTAGCCGACAAAGACCACCTGAAAACTGAATTACACACTCTCACAAACATATTAATCTTCAATGGATTCCAAGAAAAACAATTACCAACTTAATCCAAAAGGAGATACCCCCCAAGAACCGAAACACATAACAGGAGAACAGCATCACCTGCCTCCCTTACATCAAAGGCACCACGGATAAAATCAGCAAAATTCTCCACAAGCACAATATCAAGACAGCCTTCAGAACTGACCAAAAAATAGCCAACATCTTAAGAAACCCCAAAGATAAGATCCAGCTACTGTATTTCCAAAAAAATAAGACAGGGTCTTATTTTCTTTTGATCCCCTCAAATTTTGCTTGGGGCTTATTATCAGGGGGGGCTTATTGGTTTGGAGTTGCCGGGTGGCTGCTCTCTTACAAGCGGGCGCCCGAAGAGCAGGGCACAGCCTCAGGGGCAAACGGCTGTGTTGCGCTGTCGCACCAGTGCAACAAAGCTGCCATGAGATGACCATGCTCATGAGCAGCCTCCTGGCAACACCCCTTTCCAGCTGGGTAGAGTGCCACTCACTGACCCAGTAATATCCCAAAGGCGCTAAACCGCGTGGAGCTCTACCCAGCTGGAAAGAAAGGTTGCGCGAGCACTTGTTCTGCCTCCAGCTCACGTGCCTCCCTGCCTCACCATGCCCAACTCTCCCTGCAGGGCTGGGCCAGGGCACCAGCGCCGCTGCTGCCACCACCCTAATGCCGCTGCCGCCACCATGCTCCAAGCATAACCAGCTTCCAAACTCCGGAGATCCGCTGCCGAGTCTTCCGGCAGCAGCCGCTCTGGGACTATGCTCTATGGTTGTGGGCTGGTTGTGGGAAGATCCAACAGCCAGCCCACAACCAGAGAGCATAGTCCCAGAGCAGCCGCTGCCAGAAGACTCAGCAGCGGATCTCCGGAGTTTGGAAGCCGGTTATGCTCGGACCATGGTAGCGGTGGCGGTAGCAGGGTGGTGGCAGTGGGGGGGCGGCAGCAGCAGGGCAGCGCCTGTGCCCTGGCCCAGCCCTGCAGGGAGAGTTGGGCATGGTGAGGCAGGGAGGCACGCGAGCTGGAGGCAGAACAAGTGCTCGCACAATCTCTCTTTCCAGCCAAGCAGAGCATCATGCGGCTTAGCACCTTGGGGATATTACTGGGTCGGTGAGTGGCGCTCTGCCCAGCTGGAAATGGGCATTGCCAGGCAGCTGCCCGGCAACCCCCACTCCAGCTGGGCACAGTGCCACCCACCAACCTAGCGGTATCCCAAAGGCGTCAAGCAATGTGAGTGCCTCTGCCCCCCTCCTCCTGGCTCCTGCGCCTTTGCGCCTTCAGGATATCGCTAGGTTGGTGAGTGGCACTCTGCCTGGCTGGAGGGGGGATTGTTCAAGGGGCTTATTATTGGGGGAGGACATATATTTTTGCCTACAGGAAAAATATGGCATGGTCTTATTATCAGGACATGTCGTAATTTTGGGGAAACATGGTAGAAAACCAAGGAGTCTACGAAATACCATGCAAAATCTGCCCTGCTACATACATTGGACAAACTAATAGGAAAATAAATGCATGCATTGCAGAACACAAGAACGCCGTCAGAAAAAAAGAAAAAACCTCCTCCCTTTAAGGACCTTAAAGCAACAGGACACAAAATTGATTTTGAAGGAACCAAATTAATCTCCAAAACTGAACACTTCAACAAAAGAATAATTATGGAAGCCATCGAAATAGAAACACACCCTCACAACATGAATAAATGTGATGATACCTCCCACCTACCAAACATCTGGAAACCAGCCCTAGTCAACAAATGAGCCCCACCCACCATCCAGGTCATTAAAACACAAAAGAACAATGGGCACACAGCAAGCACCTCAGCCACACAGGATGATATGAAATAGCCAACCAATCTACAAACATCAACTCCATCTACCAATCTGGATTCAACTACACAGCCAATCAATCCACTGACAACAACAAAACCAGCACTCCACACACCCCCACCAAGATTTATAGAAAGATGGCAGCTCCGACCATGCTTTAAGGCCAAAACCCAGCCTGAATATGGCGAGTGAGACCTCGCCAAAACATTGCCAAGACAATCTCAATCTTACATAGACCCAAATACAACAAGACTAGCATACCTACACCTGTTAAAATCTACAAATACACACACACACACATACACACACATATACACACACATACCCATACATATTCATGTGTGTGTGTGTTTGTGTGTGTTTTCGTATATATATAATTTTGCAACTATGTGTACTTGAAGGGGGAGGGTTGAATTATTGTAGGGAAGAAAATAAAGGCAGAGGAATTTACCAATATTTTTCCTTACTATGGCTGTACAATATGAATATGGATAACCACCCAGAATTGTTGGGAGTTGGATGATGTGCTATTTGAATAAAATAAAATAAACAAATAAGATTTATTGGCTTCATGCTTATGAAAGGATAAGGATTACTAGTTAGGAACAGATCAAGGACAGAGATAGATGAACTTTAGCTCAGCGAGGCAGTTCGGTAGTTTTCAGAAATAAATCTTCCAAGCTGAAAGCAGTCTGAGTTGGTCCAGATGTTTCAGCCTGGAGTTCTCATTATTAGAAATGAGAAGCAGCATGGAAACATTCTTAATAAATTAATTACGACAGGCAAGGTGAGAAGAGAAAGATTGGGCTTTTTTTACTAGAGTTAAACCCAAATCAATAGTCACTAAGTATCTAAAAAAGTCTTAATAAGTTAAATGTATCTACCTAAAGGGACGCGTGTCTCAATGGCTAAGATGCAGTTCAAATCCCTAGTGCCGCGTAACAGAGTGAGTTCCCATTACTTGTCCCAGCTTCTGCCAACCTAGCAGTTCAAAAATAATGTAAAAATGCAAGTAGAAAAATAGGAACCACCTTTGGTGGGAAGGTAACAGTGTTCCATGCGCCTTATGCGTTTAGTCATGCCGGCCACATGACCATGGAGACGTCTTGGGACAGCGCTGGGTTTTCGGGTTTGAAACGGAGAATAGCACCACCCCCTAGAGTCAGGAACGACTAGCACATATGTGCGAGGGGAATCTTTACCTTTACTATCCACCCAAAATAGTTACAGAACAATTTAATTAATTGAATATGTGCTGTTTTACTTTTCGTGGCTCAGAAATTACTACTAGTTTTATGCTTTTTTTAAAAAAATCTTTCTTTTTTAGTCTGAATAATTTAAATTGCAATTTCAAAATGTTTATTTGGAAAGGCAGAATACATATTGGAAAAAAGATTCTCTTTGTATTAAAAATAAATCAACATTTTGTAGCCATATGTAATATATACCATCCCTCTACCTAATAAATCTATTAACCATATTGAAGATTCACATTTAGCAAAATTTCTGCAGGAGCCTCCTCTCAGAAAGACATATCCAATCTAGGGAAGGATTGTAACATGAGTAATTTCACATAATGAAAATTAAAGCTTCTTTATTTTAGCTATAGGAAGAAAATGTTTGTGTTTTTCTCCTTTTTTCTTCCTGAAAATTAGGGATCATGCAGAACTGTGACATTTTTTCATTTAAACATCTTCTGTGAAAGACAGCTGGCCTTCAAAGTTATCAACTTTAGCAAGACTTTGATCTCCAGAGGGCAACCAAGCACCCAATGAAAAAATAAAAAAACTTTTGGTTTACAATGCAATTGTCGAACAATGAAATCTTCATCCAATGTGAAAAAGTTAACACCGACTGTTAAATTTTCCTGGCAAATTCAGGATGAATGAGAAAAAGCTTCCAATTATCATCATGAAGTCCTTATGAAGGAGCCAGAGGTACAGCTGCTGCAGCTGTTTCAAGTGTGAAATCTTCACTATTGTTCATATCTTCTGCTGGCTTCATGCCTTCCACGGCTGAATGTTATAAAGAATTATCTCATTAAGTATGTATTGTTCTCTAAACCTCCCTTTGAAAGCAATTTTTGATCCACCTTATATAGATGGGGCTTAAAGGATAGGACTATCGCCTTTGAAAAATGGGGATCTATTTGAACTATGCCCTGATTACACCACTGTTACCACCAAAGCACTCTGCCTTCTTTTAATGCCAGTGTTATGTTCCCTCAAAGCTTTTCATAAAACAACTTTGCACGAAATGGGACACTGGGGAGTAAAGAAGGGGACAGAGTATGGTGACAATTTTTGTAACCCAGAAGCATTGACAAATGGGCTCATACATTTTTGGAATCTTATTCTTAAGCACTACATTGTTCACACATTTGTTTTCTTCTTGTGTGTTGTATGTAGAGTAAAAGCATTTTGTGGATATTTTCTACATTTTCTAAGGTAAAGGTAACAGTTCCCCTCGCACATATGTGCTAGTGGTTCCCAACTCTAGGGGACAGTCCTCATCTCCGTTTCAAAGCCGAAGAGCCAGTGCTGTCCGAAGACGTCTCAGTGGTCATGTGGCCAGCATGACTAAACGCCGAAGGCTCATGGAACGCTGTTACCTTCCCACCAAAAATGGTTCCTATTTTTCTACTTGCATTTTTACATACTTTCAAACTGCTGGGTTGGCAGAGGGGATTTGAACCATCAAACTGCCAAGCTTTCTGATCGACAAGTTCAGCGTCTTAGCCACTGTGACAAAGCATCCCTTTTCTACTCAATTTCTAATTTTGTGTGCCACCCAGAGTCATTTTTGGTGAGATGGGCAGCGACATAAATTTGCTTAATAAATATATAATAACAGATGAAATAAAATGTGTGCATTTCTTAGGCAGACAAAGAGGAAGAACACAGACTATGAATTTTATTCACATTGTTGCTATGTTGCACACAGATTTGCCCAGGTAAAATACTTGTTCCAGGGCTGAGGATCCATTACCAGTTTTAGGATGCTGTAAGGTGTCCATTTTGTTCCTACTGTTGGGAAGTTCCTTTTCATTATCATTGTGGAAAAGTGGATGGGAAGATGTTGATGGTTGCTTTGAGCTCATACTAACAGTAGTAGTGAGCTTTTAGCAGCCAAATCAGTAAAGTTAAAGCAGTTCTGGAAACAGGTGCATTTCTCTCCCTCTCTCTCTCTCTCTCTCTCTCTCTCTCCCTCCCTCCCTCCCTCCCTCCCTCTCTCCCTCCCTCCCTCTCTCTCTCTCTCTCTCTCTCTCTCTTGCATAGAAGCCAGGGATGGGGGTGGGTGGAGAAGAATTAGACTGCTTTCATGAAAAGTAGAAAAGTATATTGCTTGCATAAATCCAAAGATTTTTTTTTTCTGAATCATTTCCAAAGCATGCACAGCTCTAACACAGACCGACTTCTTTATTAAAAAGGAAATTAGCCTTTGGTCTTTCTATGATGGCCTTCTAGCTTTCAGGTTTCATTTGTAAATTGACTTTCTTCCTCTAGACAGATGAGAAGACATCCTTAAGTGACAATGAAACAAATTTCATTTTCCTGTGAATTGCCTTTCAATTATTTGCCTCTCTTCTGTTTCTCTTTCCTGATCTGGGCCAAGCTGTTATATGACAGAGGTCCCTCACCTCTAGATTAAAATATGCAAATTGTTATCCTTGCTGTACTTTAAGCTTTGTAATTACAAAGGAAGGTTTGATTCAGATGTTTTATACATGAACAATTTTTCTGACATCTCTCCCACTAATATAAACAAAACTTGGCACAGTGTAATCTGTTATAGAACAATGTAACTACACCATGCGTGCATTACTAGTGTGTTTTGATTTCCATCTAGGAACCTGCTTTCTTGGTTTTCTAAATTAAAAGTTGTTTTATAGCAGCAGTAAAAATTGCTGCTTTATAAGAAACTCGTGTTCTTTTGTGAAGTCACAGACTAGAGTGAAACAAAGCTGAATAGAAAACATATTCTTTTTGTAGAGTTACGATTCTGTATTATCTATATGTCTGATATACTGTAGAGTATAGCAAAGTCTACAAACATAATATATTTCAGGAGGTTTACCAAGTGTTTGGAATTATAATTCTCTCACTTTCCCTTGTCGTGTCCTGGTATCATGTAAGTTGAAGTCCCACATAAATAGAGATACAGTTTTCAATAGAATAGAATAGAATAGAATAGAATAGAATAGAATAGAATAGAATCAGAAACTTTATTGTCCAAGTGTGATTGGACACACAAGGAATTTGTCTCCATTGCATAAGATCTCATACAACAACAAAGTAATATAATACCAATAGGAGAAGATAGTAGAAAAGATGAGAAGGATAACAGTTTTCTTTTTCTTGGCTCATAATATGTCAACATATTAAATAGCTATCCTATTTAGCTGTTAGAAAGTAGCTCTTCCTTCTGATGCTTTGTTGTAGGTGTTTTTAAATAGCTTTGTGAAATTAATTTCAGACAAAAAGTCAGATCACTCTTAATCCCAGAAAACTAAGAATGTGTTTTTAAAAAATGTGTTTGAAAAAAATGCCTTGATATTTCAGAACTGTGAGCATCTGACGTAAAACAACAAAATAATACCTTGTTGGGATATAAAATATTCCACGAAATAATCAGGTAAAATAAGGTCATCCCTTTGCCGGTAGGCCCCAATCTGATTTAGATAGATACCTCTCAGTTGAACAGCTTTAGCAGTAAACTTGGCAATCTTTCTTATAGTCCATGTTTATGTCCCTTGGAGGAAGTAAGATATCTTATTGATGGGGTTCCAAAAGACTATGCTGTCAATTAGTGACTTTAAATACTGTTTGCTGGCTGAAGCATACAGTTGGCAATCAAAGAGGATATGAGTGATGCCCTCTGTTTGTGGCATTCCATATATACTTATTCTCTTTGGATAAAATACTTGATGAAATTATCAGTGTTTTAGCACAGAATCCAGGAGTTCAAATCTTGCTCTGGTTAGTGCTATTCTTTGGCCCTGTGTCAAGCCTACAGTTAGATATTTTTTCTAGTTGTAAGGTTTTTTTTTTACTGAGGCAGCCATTTTGTTGTTAGCAAGCATCTCTATCTCTATTCAACTAAGCACTAATATCCAGAACCCTTTATTTGAACATGTTGTTAGCTTGGTGGCCATCTGAGATTTAATGTGGAAGTGAACATTCATGGAATGAGATGGTCTTGGTAAGCCAATTTAACCAGGTCATAGGGTGGGTCATGCCTAACTGTTCAACAAGATTCTTTTTCCTTCCAAGATTCTTATCTATTGAAAGTATCGTTCACTAATAGTTGGAAGTTTGAATTACTGTAGAGCAGTTGATGGAGTGAATGCCTATTGCAGCTGCAACTGTGGGGCCAAGGTGTTTTGACCTTATGAAGTGGGTTTAGGTTTGTTTGAGTAATGGCAGCTGTGATAGTACATACAATTCTGCACCATAAGTCATTATAGGTGTTATAGCCTACAGGACATATATCCCTTTAATAAAGGAATTAGAACATTTACATAGTCATAATTAAGTACTTTCAGAAGTATCCTCTATTCTGCTTAGGAGATTAAGTCATTCTAATGCTTTTTTCTATTTTTTTTTAAAAATAGCCTTGTGTAATTAATTTCAGACAAAAGTCAAATCACTCTTAAGATCAGAAAGCTAATAAGACTTTGCAAAAATACTTGTCTGAAAAATGAATGGCACATTGTTCCAGAACTGTTACATATAATGGGCAGTGAGTATTATAGCATCTTAATTTAGTAACTTCATTACCATTATGTCCATCACTAAACAAATAAACAGAGCTGTCTGTTTCAAACATCAGTGGTTGATGAATAAGCAAACCTGTAATACCTCAAGCCTGAGACAGAAACACCAAGCTTGGTCCCAATTTATGTGGGTCTGAAATTCTGAAATATGATTTGGCTTACTAAGACAACTTACTTTTTGTATCATGTAGTAAAGGAGCATACAGTAGACAGGAAAAAGCCAACAGTCCAGGAATGTGAAACCTGTCCTCAAAAGTTTGTAGAACTGATGTTCAGCATTATGCTGGGTTGTTGCTAAGAGTAGGTTCACAGAAGATCATATGTTTGTTGTTGTTAGTTGCGAAGTTGTGTCTGACCCATGGACAATCCGGTCTTCTACCATCCTCTGGAGTCCATTTAAACTCACTTCGACTGCTCCAGCCACCTCATTCTCAGTTGTCCCCTTC
Organism: Natrix helvetica; assembly: GCF_964273705.1. Taxonomy (NCBI): domain Eukaryota; kingdom Metazoa; phylum Chordata; class Lepidosauria; order Squamata; family Natricidae; genus Natrix; species Natrix helvetica. The sequence continues at coordinate 104,401,281 of NC_138550.1, read as the reverse complement.
TTTTTTTGCCCTCAATCTTTCCCAGCATTAGGTTCTTCTCCAGTTAGTCCTTCCTTCTCATTAGCTGCCCAAAGTATTTGAGTTTCATCTTCAGGATCTGGCCTTCTAAAGAGCAGTCAAGGTTGATCTCCTCTAGGACTGACCGGTTTCATCGCCTTCCAGTCCAAGGGACTCACAGGAGTCTTCTGCAGCACCATAGTTCAAAGGCCTCAATTCTTTGGCGCTCAGCCTTTCTTATGGTCCAACTTTCACAGCCATACATTGCAACTGGGAAAACCATACCCTTGATTATACGCACTTTTGTTGGCAGGGTGATGTCTCTGCTTTTTAGTAAGCTTTAAGTAAGATTAGCCATAGCTTTCCTCCCCAGGAGCAAGCATCTTTTAATTTCTTGGCTGCAGTCCCCATCTGTGTGGTTATAGGACTTCAATAGGACTGTACCTATTCCTTGCAGGGCAACAAATAGTAGGAATCCACTTTATCATAAAGCTTCTGAAGCTGACATAGCTTCACTATGTTGACATAATCTAAACAAACAAATCTAAACAGATGGAAAAGTAAGGAGTTATTGCCTATTTTATGCAAAGAAGACCATATATGGATAAAGGAGGTACTGTTGTTACAATTTCAGAGAGTTCTATTAAATGCAGAATCAAATTTTTCTTCATCTGAAGTAGGTTGAATCTTCTCCATATATTAAACAAGGTAGCATCATTGCTCTTAATGGTTTCATATCATGAAATGTGCAGTTGTTGCCCAAAATATATGACTATATTTAAATGGCATAACATATGTAATATCAGTTAGTAGTGGTAAAAAGAAATGCTCAATGACTAAGTAACTTCAACATAATATTGCCTGAAAATAACTTTGCTTATGTTGGATAAATTATCTATGACCATCAAACTGTTTCATTTATTAAGCAGAAGAGAAAACATGGTGTCCTACTTTCTATTTTTATTCTGTTATTGTTAGGAACACAAAAGGGTTAAAGGTGGAATAATCAAAACAATTTGTGACAGTCTGTGCTAAATAGGATATTGTTTCCATTGGCTCTGCAAAGTTCTGCCACTTGATCAATATACACTGAGAATGTATAGTTATTATCAATCTGCACTTTCTATTCTTACTTTCACTTTATGCTTCTATTTCTTCCTGATTTTTGTCCCATTTTTGCCTGTTTGTTTTTTAATTTTTTTTAATTTTTTATTGTTTTAATTAAACAAAAAACACAAAAAAATCATTCTTCATTACATCTTCCAGAAAGCATGTTGATTGGTTACAAATAAATTTCGTGTGTTACTACCACAATCATTCTTTATACTTCCTTCATATTGGATTGTACTTTTTAAATCAAAGATCTTTATGTATTTTACCATCAATGTACCATCATTCTCATTTAACTATAATTATTTAAACATGCTTTTATCTAGAATCATTTATACAACACAACCACATACTGGGATTCATTAGCTGTTTCTGTAAACCTCAGGCTTATACCCAATTGCTTTCACCAATGCCAACACATATAAAATCATTAAGCATTATCCATTAACATTTCGTTAGTGTTATTGTAGTTATCTAACATCTTTATAATAAATCTAGACATAAATTTATTAATAGAATTTATAAGTACCCAGGAGAGATTACATCTTTATAACAAAATCAAAAACAAAAAAGTATTAGTAAAATTGATAAATATTTTTCCCAGGTCCCGTTATAGTTTATATCCAAATTGTTTTTACTAATTAAAGTTATTATTTCATTATTATTATTATTATGAATTATTTGTTAATGAATAAACATTTTACAAACAAAGACATTCTATAATCATCTACAAAATCCTACTTATTAATCACCAAGGATTAACTAAATTTTTAATTATCAACACTCCTTGTCAACCTGTGTCTTTCCAGTAACAAAACAATCTTATCTCTTTAGCCAGTAACATTTCATTATTGTTATTGTAGTTATCTAACATCTTTATAATAAATCTAAACAAAAATTTATTAGTGGAATTTATATGTACCCAGAAGAGATTACATCTTTTTAACAAAATCCAAAGAAAAAAAATATTAGTAAAATTAATAAATCTTTTTCCCAGGTCCCAATTTGCGGTTTATATCCAAATTGTTTTCACTAATTAAAGTCATTATTTCACTATTATTATCATAATGGATTATCTGTTAACAAATAAACATTTTAAAAACAAAAACATTCTATAAGCATCTACAAAATCCTACTTATTAATCACCAAAGATTAACTAAGTTTTTAATTATCAGCATTCATTGTCAACCTGTGTCTTTCCAGTAATAAAACAATCTTATCTCTTTAGCCAGTTGTTGCATCAATTCTCTTATTAGCTTCTTTATAGAGGTCTTAAAAACTTCTCTCCGCACTTTTTTGCTCAGAAGATCTCTCATATAGTCTCGTCGCCCTTCAGCTGGTATTAAAATTAACATGACTTTGATTATCAGACATCTTTCTAAAGCTGTTTCTCTTCTTAATTCCATCATCAAATCCATATCTTGACAAGAGAGGTAGAGCTCCAGATAGTCAAATTCACTTTTCAATATCTTTTCACTTTCACTCATGGGTTCTTCAATAGTAGGTTCATCTGTTGTCTTGCCTTTATCTTCTATATCTTCTATATTCTCTTCTTTAGTTTTTGGAGCTGCAACTCCTTCATCTTTTGCTACGCATAACAATAATTTATCCAACTTCTTATCAAATCTCTCGGATCCTTCCAATAAATTTGAAGTCCATCCAAAACATCTTGGAGACTTAAGGCTTCCTCATCTGTATTTAGATACATATTTCTGAAAAAAGAAAAAAAAGATCTAAACTCCACTGCCACTCTCGCCTTCAATATCTCTTTGATGTATAAAAATACTTTTATTTTGAATTCACTTATGCACAAGTTTCTTCTAATTTTTTCAGAGATGGAGGGTTCTATCTTTTCTTTTCCTTCCCTTGCCCAAAATATTTCTGCACCTGCAAAGGAACAGTCCGTGTCCTTCAGATGTTATCAGTCCACAAACAAGCTGCAAACCCTCCAACTTCAGTAAAATCAAGGAAAGTAGAACAAAGGATACATTGTTTCAAGAGAAAAAGAAAAACCAAGTTCTGGCTTCCGAATGACAGATTCAACTTTCTCTTATTCATTTCAGGCTTTAAAAAAAAGTCTCTAAGTATCTTTAATAAAGTTTAATAAACAGTAGGAGGAAGGATTATTAAAATAAAAAAGAGGTTTTAGTTCAACCAAAAAACAAGGTAACGGAATAGAAGAAAAAATCAATTCATTCACTTAAAAGGAGAAACGGAAAGCGTTACAATCACTTCAATCCACAAAACGTTGTTACATAGAAAAAAAAGGAAAAAAAACTTTCTAAGGCAGTCCAATAGAGATAAATTTCACCGCTTTATTCTTAGCTTAAAGGACTAATTTATCCTAGAAAAAAAAAGTTTCTTTGGGCGATCATTCTCAAAGAAAAAAAATCTCACCAAATAGACTCACTTTCATTTTCAATGCCTTTCCTCCAGAGCCATCTCCGACTTTGTCAGCCTGGGGGCTGTCTATTTACCACCGCTTTGGAGAGCTTTCCTTGGGTCAAACAGGGACTTTGTGATGTCCCTGTGACCAGCAAGGATTTGTCTCCCTTTCACTGTCTCTCTGGGACGGCTTAGGTCCATATGGACCGTTACAGCAGTAAAAGAATCAACGGCGGTCTTGGACTATCAAGACCGCACATTGTGTCATCGCGACATCTGGCTCTCGTCTCCCCTGTTCATTTTTTTAAATGTTTCCTTATGGTTTATAAACAAACATCAGGTTATATTTTTGCTAGTTGAAATGAGCAGCCTCTATGTTTGCTTTGATCTGAATAGAGGGCTTCCTTGGGACTGGAAACTATTCACAGTAATTCTCCAAGAATTTTAACAGTGATCGATCATGTCCAGAAATATTTTTAGCTCCTTAAAAAGTCCACTGCTGACTCTTTTGTGGCACACCACTGCTCTAGCTATAACCAGTAAAATAATATTGTGGTACAGAATATATTTAATCACCTTAAGAGGTTGGTATTCACTTAGGCCATAGAAGGAAATAATCTCATCTGTGATTAGATTTATATAGCAAGGTCATATTCACAATATTTCTCTCTCTCTCTCTCTCTCTCTGTTGTATCTCTCTCTCTCTTATCTCTCTCTCTCTCTCTCTCTCTCTCTCTCACACACACAC
>NC_138550.1:102631684-102950034 GCF_964273705.1 Natrix helvetica | reverse complement strand
GGTGAGGTACCGTCTGAATACAATAGATAAAGCCAGAGACTTTTATCATGGAATACTCAAGAAAAATGCAACCCCCCCACGTACATCTACACCAACACCAGTAGATTTGGATGTCTTAGAGCAGAGGATGTTTGAGAAAGAGACAGAAGAGCAAAGAATGCAGACACAAAAAGAGGAGGAGGGGCAGGGTGCTGTAGGTGGAGTCGACCCCTCTGGATCTCTGTTGTGCTCCTTCTTGGAAGAAGGACCTTCTAAGTCTCTCACTGAAATGCCGATATTTAAACCTGTCGAACAACGTATTACCAGATCCACGACTAGACAAATGTTAGAATCTCATAAGCGCGTCGACCCTCAAATACAATGTGCTAAGAAAGAAGCTAAGAAGCAAACCGGAGCCATGGGAGGAGCAGGGCTGGAGATTGGTTTTGTGGAGAGAGATCTTCAGCAAATGCTTTCAGCGCTTCAGACCAGATCTAAAGATGCTTAAGCTATTATCTTGGAACGTGAATGGAATGAACTCTCCACAAAAAAGGAAAAAAATATTTTATTATTTGAAGCAATTTAATAATGATGTTGTTTGCCTTCAAGAGACTCATATTAGGCTGCAAGACCAGAAGTACTTAGTGAATTCAAAACTGGGAACATTTTATGCTGCCTCTGATTTGGTAAAGAAAAATGGTGTGGTGATATATATAAATAAAAGATTTTCAACTAAAGTTATAGAGGCAGATGACGCTGGTAGATATATAGCAATTCAATTTGATACAGACTTCGGTTCCATTTTGGTGCTAGGAATATATGCTCCTAACCAATGCCAAGAAAGTTTTTATAAGATGCTCCATTTAAAAATTTTAGACTGGAACTTTAAGAGTATTCTAATAATGGGAGACTGGAATGGAGTGATTTCTCCAAAGATAGACAAGAGTACAAAGACGAAATTCACTACCAAATTACCAAAGGCTTTTTTTGATTTACAAGACGATTTGAAATTAAAAGATGTTTGGAGGACACAACATCTAAATGAGATGGATTTTTCTTTCTACTCAGATAGACATAAATCCTTTTCAAGGATTGATTTCTTTTTGTTAACACCGGATCTACTTCCTAAAGCCAAGAAATCCAAGATTTTCGCCAGGTCACTTAGCGATCATAGTCCGGTGTGGTTACAAATTGAATTAGGGATGAGGCCAAGAAGGTCTTGGAGAGTAAATGAAAATTTATTTAGATATGAAAAAAATGTTGATGAACTTAAAAAACACATGAAGGAATTTTTTAGTTTTAATATGAATAAGGGCACTCCCATTGAAATAGTTTGGGATGCAAGTAAAGCTTATATGCGTGGGGTCCTGATATATATGAACTTTAAACACAAACAAATTAGACAGAAAAGGAGAATGGAATTGGAAGATGAAATAAAACGTAAAGAACAGCTGCTTATAATAAACCCGAATGACCAGGCGCTCCAGATGGCGCTAAAGCTGTTGAAAGATCAATTTCAGATGCTTATAGCAGAACAAACAGCAACCAATTTGCAATTTGCTAAACATAACACCTTTGCCAACGCTAATAAACCTGGTAGATGGTTAGCATATACTTTGAGAAGGAATATGAATGATAGAATTATTGATAAAATTGAATTTCGAGGGAAGATGGTATATCAACAAGAGTTGATTAAAAAATCATTTGTGGACTATTATACTAAGCTATATGTACAGGATAATATACAGAACAAGTTAATAGATGATTTTTTGGAAGGAAAAAGGGTTGCAAAAATTTCTGTGCTTCAAAAGGCAAATTTGGAACGTCTTATAACCGCTGATGAGATCACTTTAGTTATAAATCAACTTAAATTAGCTAAGGCTCCAGGGACTGATGGTTTGACTGCAATGTATTATAAAACTTTACAACTGGAAATGATTGAATATCTTACACAACTATTTTGTAATATACAACAAGGAGGTAAAATACCTCTCTCATGGAAAGCGGCTTTTATCTCATTGATACCTAAAGATAAAGAGGGCCCTAAGAAACCAGAGGATTACAGGCCGATATCTCTTCTGAACACAGATTATAAAATATTTGCTAAAGTATTAGCCAACAGATTGATGCCGGTTATTCAAGAGATTATTCATCATGATCAAGCAGGATTTATTGAAGGCAGACATATGAAGGAGAATGTAAGGCAACTCATAGATTTAATTGACTATCTTGATAAGAATAAGCAGATCTCTGCAGTGCTGGTTTTCTTGGATGCAGAGAAGGCCTTCGATCGAGTGAATTGGAACTTTCTAACCAAGACTTTGGAAAAGATGGATATGGGACCACGATTGCGGCAGGCGATTGGAGCAATTTATCAGCAACAAAATGCACAACTTATTATTAATGGAAATTTGTCAACAACTTTCGAGATACAAAAAGGCACAAGACAAGGTTGCCCATTATCCCCATTGTTATTTATTTTAACTTTGGAAGTCTTGTTGAACGCAATTCGGGACTCAAAATCCTTAGATGGCATAGCTATCAGGCAAAAGGAATACAGAACTAGAGCATTCGCCGATGATCTGGTTGTTACCCTTTCACATCCTTTGAAATCAATAATCCAGATGAAAAATATCATAATAGAATTTGGCATGGTGTCTGGGTTTAGACTAAATCAAAACAAAACGAAAATGATGGTTAAAAACATGACAGAGACTCAAAGAAAGAGACTTGTAAGTTTAGCAGGTTTTGAAATAGTTTCTAAAGTTAAATATTTAGGAATACAAATTTCAGAATCAAACACAAAACTTTTCTCAAATAACTATGAAGTGTTGTGGCAAAAGATACAGAAAGATCTTGAAGCGTGGAAAAAGTTACAATTGTCTTTGCTTGGAAGGATCTCAGCAATTAAAATGAACATTCTACCTAGATTTATCTTTCTATTCCAGATGATTCCGGTGCTCAAGTCAGATAAAACCTTGTTAAATTGGCAAACAACATTAAATAAATTTGTTTGGAAGGAGAAAAAACCGAGAGTAAAGATGAAGATTATGCAAGATACACGTGAAAGAGGTGGCCTCAGACTCCCAAACCTTCGATTGTATTATGAAGCTGCGGTATTAACGCATGTAGCAGATTGGTTTGGGAAAACAAAAATGGAATTGCTCAATATAGAAGGCCATGATCTTGTTCTGGGATGGCATGCATATCTTTTTTATGAAGACAGGGTGGATAAAGTGTTCAACAACCATGTTCTCCGTAGTGCCTTGATGAGAATATGGAAGAAGCACCGGCCCAATTGGGATTATAAAATACCGCTTTGGTTGGATCTTGCAGACACCATGGGGATTATGAATATTAAGTCACTCGGGGGTTGTTTATATAAAGATGTGCTTATTGCTGATGGGGGCGAATGGAAGTTAAAAACTTTGGAACAGCTGTTGGAAGAAGGAATTACTTTAAATTGGTTACATTACATACAGCTTCAGAAGAGATGGGAAGAAGATCGCAGGGTCGGCTTTATGGATAAAGAAGTGGAACTGATTAAGCAGATAAAAGAGACTGGTCCAAAACAAGTTAAAAGAATATATAATGTACTGTTAGAAAGAGACTCAGAAAGTGAATTGGTTAAGGATTGTATGATTAAATGGGCTCAGAATTTTGGGGAAGTGGTTATGTTGGAAACGTGGGAAAAAATATGGGTTCAGAATGTTAAATTTACACAGTCACAGAATTTAAGGGAGAATTTTTATAAAATGTTTTACAGATGGTATTTAGATCCTAAAAAATTATCATGCATGTACCCAAATGTTCAACCAAAATGTTGGAGATGCGGGTGTCTAGATGCTACCTTTTTTCATGTATGGTGGACTTGCAACAAGGTTAAAGCTTTTTGGATAAAAATATGGTGGGTTATGCAGAATGTATTTAAGAAAAGAATACAATTCACTCCACAAATGTTTTTATTGGGTATAGTTAAGGATTTTACCAAAGGGGAAACAAAATTGGCCTTGTATATGGTTACAGCAGCTAGGTTGTTGATTGCGCAACATTGGAAAAAAGATTTTTTGCCAACAATTGATCAATGGATTCAGAAGGTGGCGGGGTTCGCTGAAATGGCAAAAATTTCAGCTTTCTTAAAAGCTCAGAAACAGGAGGATTACACACAGGAATGGGCAAAATGGATTGATTATATACAGAATAAATACCAGACTAGGAGTTATTATCTAGCCTTTAGGTAAGAATGTTTAGACCGATAGATGATCAGAGTAAATAGTATATGGGATGTTTGGAATTATTAGAGTGGTATACAGCGGAAGTCAGGGGGGTGGGTTTGTGCGGGAGGTGGGGGAGGGTTAGGGTGGAGGGTGGGGCAATATATATGTATGAATAAATTAGAAGATGGGACTAATGAAACATTGTTAGGCTAGGAGAAATTTATATTAAGAGTTATAGATGTTAAATTAGCTTAGAAAATGATCAATGTGTTATTATTAATTTAAGACTAATCTCTATAGTTTTTGTTGGGAGGAGAGGGGTTATGAGTAATCTATTTTAAGATGGGGGGTGGGGAGGGGGTAAAGTGTTTGGTATAATATTTGAATGTGAATTTTTGCGGGGGGGTATAGCATTTGTATGAGATTTATATTGTATGGAGGGGGGGGTGAAAAGGGGGAAAATTTGTTTGTACAAAACTCTTTTAATAAAAAAAAAAAAAAAAAAAAAAAAGAAATCTAGTCACTAAGGAATACAAGATTAAATTCCGACAGATTGATATTTCATGTGTGCCTTTTAAGTTTTTATTGTCACAACTTGATGGACAGGGATGCATTTCACTTTCCTGTTATTACTCAAAGACTTTTCAAGCCATTATATGATAAGCAGGTGGAAGAGGTAGTTTTAACTCAAATCCTCCCGGAGGATAATCTTCGCTATCTCATCTGACATTGGAGAATTACATGAAATATAGACACATAAATAGCTTAGTTCTAGCAAAAAGTATATTAAAGGATTCTAAGGGGGAAATATTAATCTTAATTTTCTGTAGTTTTTCTAGAATAGACTTCACTTAGATGACAATTTTGAACCAGGAATGAAGGAACATTTAGATTTGTTAGCAAGTGACATCATTATACTTTATCATTCTCCTTGTGAACACTGACCATAAGGTTGGAGAATTCAAGTTGCAGAAAGTTTATTTACTTTGGCATTTTTTTCATGTCTTTTTCTGGACTGTTTCAAATGTTAGACAAAGGTAGATGCATGATTTAAATTCAAAATCATAAGTAGATTATAGGCTGCTATGGGTTCACTCAGGTTCGGGAGAATCTGTAGCTAACATTATAGCCGATTCAGAGAACCTCCAAATCCCATCCCTGGCTGGCCCCGCCCCTCCCACCCCACCCCTTCCAGGAGTCTCCACACAGCCTGTTTTGGATGCAAGGTAAGTGCAGAGCCCGTGCAGAGGCTAGGAGAGGGGGAAAATGGGCCTCCTGGAAGTTCCAGAAGGCTAGAAACAGGGCTGTTTTCAGCCTCTGGAAGGCCTCCAGAGCCCAGGGGGATGCAGTTTTTGCCCTCTCAAAGGCTCGAGGAAAAGCTCTGGAGCCTGGGGAAAGCGAAAACACCCACCCACCCCGCCGTGGTGCAGGAGGCAGACTAGGCCACGCCCACCCTGGCCACGCCCACCCAGCAACCACCCATTGCTGAAATATTTGAAGCCCACCCCTGGATATAATGTGCTGCACAGTTCAGTATAAAATAGCTGTGATGGCAGTGGCACTGCCCAACTCTTTAAATGTTGCATCATTGTTCCATATTAACAATACAGTAGTCTTCGGCCTAAAACTCTTCATTTATTTATTTATTTTGAAAAATTTTATTGGTTTTTACAAATATTTTTAGGAAAAGTGTAAATAGGTATAGAAAATTTTGACAGCTACTTCATGCGAAAGGTAGAAATCCCCTCAAATCTCACAACTTTTACAGAAAAGAAGAAAAAAAAAACCATCAAGATTTGAATAAACATTGGCAGCTTTTGGTTTTACATTATATCATCAGTATATTCAATCATCTTTTGTGTCACTTCCAACAATTACATTACAACAACAATTGCCATAATGTTTCAACCTCATTTTTGTGACCTGAGTCTTTTCACTGTTGCATCCTCCCCCCTGTCTGCAGGCAGAGCCACGGCCCCTCCCTCCTTCATATCTTGTGTACGGTCCCCTGTTTCATCTAGGAGGGCACTGTGTTTTTTAATGAAGGCCTCCGCCTCCACAACTGTATTGATTCTAATTCTGCTGCCCTCCCAGAAAATCAGCATTCCTTCTGGCAATAACCATCTTAACCAAACTCCTTTATTAAGCTGTTCATTTATTGACTGTTCGAAGTTACAACCGCACTGAAAAAGTGACTTATGACTGCTTTTCACACTTGTGACCATCCCCATGGTCGCATGATCAAAATTTAGATTTTTGGTAACTGACTCATATCTATGACAATTACAGTGTCCCTGCATCACTTTTTCTGACCAAGTGACAAGCAAAGTCAATGGGGAAGCCAGATTGACTTAACAACCATGTTAATAGCTTAACAACTGCAGTGAGATATTTAAAAACTGTCTCATTTAGCAACAGAAATGTTAGGCTCAATTGTGGGCATGACTTGAGGAACGGATGTACTTTTCTACAGAGAGCTTGAAATCAGATTTAATGTAACTTTTATTTCCAGAGCCATTCTTAGGATTATTATATATATGTTACTTTTGTTCATCATTTGATGAACTTACACTTTGGACTTGTGGTGTGAATAATGCAAAATGGGTTATCTATCATCATTGGTATTAATTGTGTACATCAGATTTAATGCAACTTTTATTTCAATTTTTTTTAAAAAAATCTTAAAATCCTTCTTATGTGTTCATCTCTCTCCCTAACAACATTTAGTAACAAGATTCATGCACAAACCTAGCAGGCAAAAAACTAATTTCAGCAGACAAGAGTTTCAAATACCTTCACCTGGCAAATGGAGCCTTCAACTTGTATTTAGAACCTGATTACGTTTGATCTTATTTAAATTCTCTCCCTCTAAATTTTTTTAATTAGTGAAGTTTTCTCTACTTTTTTATACCTTCCCAAACTTTTAAGCTGTCCATAAGTCTTCAATCTTGCTAGGAAAAAAAAAACCTTTGCTGCAGTAGTGAAATCTACTTACCTTCGCTACCAGTTCGCAAATGTGTACACACGGGTCACCTCCGCGCATGCACAGGACCTCCCACGCATGCGCAGAGCATCAAAAACAGACGTGATGATGTTCAGGTGGGTGGGCAGAACCTGCTACTGAGCACGCTTACAAAGGAAAGTACAACAGCGGGGGGGGGGAATCCGCTGTGTCATACAGATTAGCTAGAAAGCAGGAAATCCTACTTTCTAGCTAATATAAACTATGCGTCACAGCTGATCATCAGAAATACCAGTTGAGCCGAACCAATATCATTTTTTTTTACTACTGGTTCGGGCGAACCGGTAACTTCTTTTACTACCGGTTCAGGCAAACCAGTCTGAACCGGTAGCATTTTACATCAGCTGACACTCAGAAGCATTACATTTTCGCCCCAGGTAAGGATATATAAGATTACTATTCTAATTGCCATTCTTTCCATTTGCATTGCATGTGGAAAATATAGATGAAATATCTAAGAAGGAGATCCTAGCTTATACTCAGATGCACATATAGTGGTCCATTTAGCATAAATTTGGCCTATTTTGCTCAGAAATAACTGAGTGAGAAACAACAGGGTAACTCAAGATGCCCATAACATACAATAGACTTATAGGTCTTCTCATGAATAAGGATCTACCCACAAGGTCTGCCTGTTGTTTATCCATTGAGTCCAACAGAAGCCCCCATACAAAACACAACCAACGAAAGGAAAGCCCTTCCTTAAAATGACATGTAGTCCCATCTAGTGGCTAGAAGTAGCAAAACCTCCCAGCATGAAGAATTGCCAAATTCTATTGCCTGCAGTCTTGCAACATCTGAAAGATTCCTTGTGAGGTAATAAGTGACTAAATGGACCATGTGCTACAAAAGGGATGTAAATATTTAAGATGTTCGATTGCTGCCTGATTGCCTCATCTCCGAGATGCCAATCGCTGGGTTTGGTTGTACTCTTAGCCATAATTTCCTTGGATAGCAAAGGCGATCAACAAGCAAGTACTGGAGCTCTTAACACCAGACATGTCATTGGAAGGCAAAAATCACAAAACTGCATCTCACCAACTTGGCCATGTCATGTGGGGGAATACAATGGAGAAAGCAATAATCTTTGGAAGAGTTAATGATTAACAGAAAACGAGGCCACCAGAAGAACATGGTAGCTGGACATCATCAAAGCTGACACCAGCCAGAGCATAAAGCCAATCAAAGAAGTAGTGCAAGATCAGAAGATGTGGATAGATCTGGCATCAGAATCACCAAGAGACAGGCATGACTGAATGGATAACATCATCACGTCATCATTGCCATAATCACTTGCCTTCCATCACATACATCGCCCGCATTGCCAAAAACATATATTATGCTGAGAAACCTAACAAATGGTGTTATTTAGAATTGATTATGATTTTCATTAGAGTTCACAGTAAGTACAAAACATTTTTTTTGCCTGATCAATGGGCTGATGGCAGGGGTGGGTTGCTATTGGCATTACTGCCGGTTCTGCGCTTCGCGTGCATATTTGCACCTAAAAAGGTCTGCACAGGCGCACATTAGAAAAGGGGGAAGATACATTTTTGCAAGAATGCGCAGATAAATTTGCAAGAATGCGCAGATAAATTTTTGCAAGCATGCGCAGAACCGGAAATCAAGATGGCACCACTGATAGAACCAGTTCGGGGACATGGCAGGCCAAGTTACTACCTACTCGGCCGAACTGGTCCGAACCAGAAGGAACCCATCTCTGGCTGATGGGATTATCTGGAGAGACCTTCTTCCAGAGGCCCCCATTTTGCAACCATGCTAGTTGCCTAATCATGCATTTTACACATATGAAACGTTGTGAGAGAAGGCCCTCTGTATGAAAACATATTTTGTATGTAGGGTCGCTGGGCTCAAAGTCTGAATGAAAGAACTGGGGGTGGGGGGGGGGAAAGATGGTTGAAGCTTTCTAATTTAACAGTTTTAACCTGGACAGCAGAATACAGGTGCAAATGTTGGTCATAGGTGTTATGATTGGAAAAGAGTAAGTTATTTATTTGTTTGTTTAATCAATTTATACTGCTCAATACATGATTCCAGGTAATTACAATAAAATAGAAACTTTGGAACACACAATAGTTGGGAATCATATATATTTTATAATAAATTAAAATTGGTGGACACTGACACTAATTGGCATTAAACTGATCCGCATGTCCCTAATCAAATTTGAGAAGGTCCACATAATGGAGAAATGAGTGAGGAAACATAGTCAACAATTAAGCTCTGGATTTGGGGCACTTACCGGTTTTCAGCAGAACCATCCCAGTTTAGATAGTAAAGTGAATTACTACATTTACTTCAAAATCTAGTAGTATAGTCTACTCTATGCATCTCCTTCCTTCCTTCCTTCCTTCCTTCCTTCCTTCCTTCCTTCCTTCCTTCCTTCCTTCCTTTCTTTATTTCTCTATACAGCTGCCCATCTCACAAAGCAAGTGACTCTGGCAGTCTACAACAGAACTAAAAAATAGATAGTAAATAAAAATGTAAAGGTTCCCTCGCACATATGTGCTAGTCATTCCCAACTCTGGGAGGCGGTGCTTATCTCCATTTCAAAGCCAAAGAGCCAGCGCTGTACAAAGACGTCTCCGTGGTCCTGTGGCTGGCAGGACTAAACACTGAAGGCGCACAAAAAGCAACTGTTACCTTCCAACCAAAGGTGGTCCCTATTCTTCTACTTGCATTTTTACGTGCTTTCAAACTGCTAGGTTGGCAGAAGCTGGGACAAGTAATGGGACCTCCCTGTTACGCGGCGCTAGGGATTCGAACCACCAAACTGCCGACCTTTCTGATCAACAAACTCAGCGTCTTAGCCATTGAGCCACCATGTCCCATACAGTAAATACCAAACTGTTAATATGGTTTGGCACAGTCAGCCAGATATTTAGTCTGGATTTGACATTTTTATCTACCTGTCAGGCCCTAACCCAAAGGCTAGGATAGACAGATGTTATTTGATGGTATTAAAGGTATTGTTGCGGGATGTAAAATATATTTAAAATCTATAAGAATAAAATTTTAAAAAGGAAATTGTGAGAGTGTTAATTTCCATCTCACTAGTACACCATTTCCAGAGTCTCCAGGCTTAATGGCACACAGCCAGGGCTTGCAGGACCTTTGAGAACTCAAAAATGATGAATTCAATCTCACTTAAGGGGGGAAGTTATTGTATGTGGGTGTCATAGATAACAAGGCCTATTGCCTAAGGCCTGTCAAATGTAGCTCCTTAGCGTATAGAACCTGTTAACATGCCTTCGCTGCTTGAACTGGTGGATCAAGCAGCTCTTATTGGAGAAAGGCAAACATGCACGCACACACACACACACATCGATAACCCATGCTAGGTAGTGCTTTAAAGGTCAAAAACAGCACCTTGAATGGGACCAGGAAACAGACTGGTAACCAATACAGCTCATGGGGCAGAGATATAACATGTGAAACACACATAAGTACCTGCACCACTGCATTTTGCACCAGCTAAAGTTTCCAGTTACTCTTCAAGGACAGCCCTCATATAGAGTGCACTACAAATAGGGCATGAGTGACCCTGAGTAGAGCCCCTCAATCCAGGAAGAGGAACAACTGGCGCACAATACCAATTTCTGCAAAGCCCTTCCTAGCCACAACTGCCACCTGCTCTTTGAGCAAGAATCGGGTGAGTCTAAGAGGAGCATCAGATTCCATACAGGTCTGTAGGACGCATTTAAAAGAACAACATCATATTTTGAACTCATTCAATGTAACGTGGGAGATGGGCAATTCAAAAATGTATTGAATAAGTAAATAAATAAGTAAGTAAGTAAGTTTCTTCATGCAATGGTCTCCCTGAATATTTATGATGGCTTAGTCACAGAGAGAATAACTGGCTTGTTTAAATTGTGATCATGAAACATCTAAGAACATTTTTTTTTCATCTGCCAAGGTGATTATTGCTGAATATATTAATCAGAAGCCAAAATGCAGAAGTTGCCATCATAATCAGCAGTTAATTATGACATATTTTTCACCTGGTGAAGCCATTTTGTTGATCTGCAAAATATTCTTCTATCTCTAGGCGAGAGGGCATGACATTCATTTCAGGGAATCTACCCATTTATAATGTATGAATGGGAGAGGAAAGGAGGAAACCATTTGCTCTGGCATGAGAACATAAAAGCTTCCTGTCACTGGGGAAAGCAGAGTTCAGATGACAAGAAACAATCTACCGTGTGCTTGAATCATGGGGCAGTTCATCTGTACATTCAAGCTTCATCATCAAATGTTAATGAAGCTTGATGTGGGATGTTCTGCATAACATCATTTTCATTTCTCCAGCCGATCAATTCATGTTACCGCACTCACGATGCGAACAGCAAAAGAGCAAGCTATCAAGCTGCTCTAAAGAATTGCTCTTTATTTATGCATGTGTAGGAAGTGATGGCGGATGGATGGTGGATCTGTTCAGCTTCTGCCTGCTCAGTCATTGTAATAACAGGAACCGTTTACAGCACTGCGAATCATGTAAATATGTATCAGTCAGTAATACATACAATAGCTCTGATGAAAATGTTGGTGAATGGATTGTGAGCCTGTTCAGTTCCTGCCTCCACAAAGAGTAAGTGCCGTTTAGAATAATAGGAATTAATGTCAGGGTAGATCAGGCAGGAACTATGATTTCTAAATGCCAGACTCCTGATAAATAGGATCACCTGGTCTTAATAAGTTATGTTGTGTGGAAATTATTTAATTTCCAATTTGCTGGGTTTCCCGCAGTAGTTAATACTCTCTTAGAATTGACTGTGTTTTGATAATGGAATAACTCCACAGTCTGACATAGACAAGGTAAAAAATGTTCTATTTTATAGCTTTTCTTCAGAATGGCATCCCACCAAAAAAAATCCTGGAGATATGCTTGAAAAGGTTTTTGTCCACTATCTGAGCATTGCTCACTATAGAACAGAAAAGCAAAAATCGAGAGGGCAGGGCTGACATCACTATGACACAACATGCAATCTTGGAACTCCAGGATTGCTGTCGATATCTCTGTTGCTGGACGGTCCTTTTTGGGCCTAAACCGTCATGTAGGGACGGTGATAGAGAAGGGCATGTCCTGCTGATCTCAGGGGCATTGCAAAGCCCTTGATCGATCCAGGAGAAGCTCTTTTTTCCAGCTACAAGAGAAGCAGCCACTGAGGCTGCAGAAGGTTGGGACAGACCCCTGAAACGGAAGCAGAACAAGAGAGAGAGTGTGTCGAAATGGTGACAAAAATTTACTATTAGAGAAGAGAAAACCCAAAAAGACTTAGAGTTAAATTAAAATTGAAGACAGAAGAAAGCAAGTGGTGAATTAAGCCTGGATTAAACCTATTGTGTTATCTTTTCCACTTCCACTTTAATTTCGTTTCTTTCTATGGATGGAATTTTTACAAATGCCTCTCACTTTTAAATTGGATTGGTCTTTTTTTTCCTTCTATTTTTCCCCATTTTTTGTATTTGTGGATTAAGAATCTCTTTCCTCTCAATCTCTTTCCTCTCAAGGCTCAGCTGGATCATAACTATTAAGCATTTTTTCTCTCTCTCTTCTTGAGCTCGGAGATTAAAGAGAGAGGTAAAAGCAGAGGAAAAAGAAGTAACACTGCCATCTAGAGGCTGGAGGCTTGGTAACATCTGATATTACAAGGCTATTGGCTTTGTTTACCGAAAGGGACAGTGGGAACACGTTCTGTTTATACAAAGGTGCTCCTTTGAAGTAAAGAGAAAGCCTTGACTTGAAAGATTACACTGAATTTGTTTGAAACCTAGCAAAAGCCTTGGATGTATTAGTAGCAGTGCTTACAACCTGGAAAAATGGCGCAACATGAAGAAGAAAAGGAATTAACAGTGCAAATAATTATGCTAGAAATTCAAAAAGTACTAATAACCACAGAGAGAATTGAAAAGAGACTTGAGATTATAGAACAAAATACAGAAAGAATGAAGGGAAAAGTTGAGAATACTTACAAAACAATGATGAAATTTGAGGACAGAGTTCAAAAAATTGCAGAGAAATATGAACAAAGTGATAAGAAAATTGTTGATACTGACAGCAAACTGAGAGTGGAGGGAAATGATACATGTGAAATACTGAAAGGAGAGATCGACGAACTGGAACTCTATGTCAGACTTCAAAACATAGATGAAGAAAGGGGAGAAAATTTGGCAGAAACAATGAGAGTAATTTTGACAGAAGCACCAGTGATAACTAAAGGCAAGCTGATGGAAGGAACAGATGGAGGGTTTCGGGTCTTTATAAGCTATGCAATGAACAAGTTGCCAAGAGAAGTCCACCTAAGACTTATCAAGAAAACACTTAGAATACAGATTCTACAAATGGCAAGAGATATTGGACTGCACTACTTCTGGAAGGATACAGGATGATGAAATGAAATGTCACAATAAAATTTAGTTAACCTTATTTAAACTTTGAGTATTATGTATAAGACAAAGTAATAAGAGTTATAGTCAAATAAATGATTAAAAATGATAATGCATTTATATATACTAGATTGATAATATAAAATTTTATACAAATTGTAAGTGTGGACTATGGAGATGATGCTGAAAAGTTTTTTTACAAAAGATAAACAATTCTATATAGAATAGAATATAAAGATGTAATATCATTGGATGATTTAGGATGATGTAATGAAACACCATAATATAAATTTAGTTTAAATTTAGTATGCTTTATATAAAAAGGATGCAATAATAGCTATACTTAATGAATGTTTAATAATCATAATAATTGTATATACATGTATATTAGATTTATGTTACTAATAATAGAAAAAACATGGAATTGAAAATTATTATAGAATGTTATCAATACTAAAATAATAGAATGACTTAGAATAGGATATAAAAATACTTTATTATTGGATATATTGAAGATGATATAATGAACTATTATAATATAAATGGATACATATTTAGAATACCTTGTTTAAAATGAAGAAACAATAATGATAGTCAAACAAGTGAAGTATTATAATAATAATTTATACAAAGATATTTGATTGACAATATGTGATTTTAGATAAAGTTTAAGTGATGACTATGGAAAGGATGCACAAAAACCTTGTAACCAATCGACACGCTGTACGTAATTGTAGATGTTTTTATGTTACATGTCTTGTTTGTTTATGCTTGTTTAAAAATAAAAATAAAATATTAAAAAAGAAAGAAAAGCAAAAATCATGCAGCCCTAAAAGTAGGAGTTACTCTCCCAAAATGTGTTTTTTACACGTTTGTTTCATGCTTATTAGGGCTACCTTGAAGACCCACATCATGAAGAAATACATGGTATAAAAATGGGCCTTGGCTTTTGGGTAGCACTGTGCTTCTTTTGACAACAAATGCAGGGATGGGCTGATGGGGATTTGGAGGAGTTTGGGAGAACCTCTAGCTAAGATTCTGTGCAGATTGGAGAACCCCCAAATCCCACTCCTGGTGGGCCCTGCCCACCCTACCCCTTCCAGGAGTCCCCACGCGTCCTGTTTTGGATTCAAGTAAGTGCAGGGCCCTCACAGAGGCTCAGGGAGGGCAAAAAACCAGCCTACCGGAAGTCCGGCAAGGCCAGAAAGGAGCCTATTTCTGGCCTCCAGAGGGCCTTCCGAGCCTGGGGAAGCTGTTTTCACCCTCCCGGAGGCTCAACAAAAGCCTCTGGAGCCCAGGGAGGGCAAAAGCACCCCCCACTGTGATGCAGGAGGCCCACCATGGCCATGTCCAGCCAGCAACTGGGCAGACAACCCCTTGCTAAAATTTTTGAAGACTATCCCTGAATAAACGTATCTTAGAAACGAACACTTTGTGAACTTTGCTAACGTTTTTGAATTCTAAACTGATTGAGGAGGTGAATGGAACTCGAGACTGGGAACTAGAAATGCAATCAGCTCAGAAAGAGGGGAAGTGATTAGATAGCTTCTAGTTCTCCCACCCTTACCCCCTGCCCCATGTCATTAGCATTTCTCCTCTCTTAACATTCCCACCTGGAAATATCATACAAAGCCCTGCAGGAGAGACCCAGTTAGACTCCAGTTGCCTTTAGCCACAAAACAGCACAGAGAAATGGAACAGATGGATCTTTTCTTATCTTTGCAACCCACATCCTGCCACTAAAACTTTCACCTGCTGTGCCTCTCCCTATTATTCAGCTGTTAAAGGCACAAGGGCCCTAATATGGACACACAGAGAGAGCATGCACCAAGGCAGCAACAATGAATAGAATGAGGAAGTTCACACCTGAGATCAAATCCCTGATCAGTACTGTCCTTACAGGGTGGTCTCCCAGGATCCAACCTATTTTGCAGAAACATTGAGAGGATAAGCTGCAATTAGCTTTAAGAGCCCTGAGAGAAGCATAATTATCCGATATTGACCTCAGATGAAATTGCTGTTACGGGCCAGGTCAAAATTGAGAACCCTACGGACAGGATATTCAGAGGAGCAATAATACAAATTGAACTATCCATTCATTCAGGGGTCTTTTCTTTGGATTGCATAACCCGAGCTACTTAACTTTAAAGGGAAAAGTATTTTCATTCTTAATTCTTTTCTGTCATTTTGTTCTGATGCATTGCTTTGCCTTCTAGTCTGCTTAAAAACTCATGCTAAATCAAACATCCTAATTATGATCGGATGTTTCTTTCAGATTGTGTTGAAAGCATGCACAATTCTTTATATAACGTCTCCAAGCCCGTTTGAATGACCTGGCTCCTATTTGATCCTGAATTTGCAAAATAGCTGTTCTACTGCATGCATAATGCTGGAAATTCTTCAGACCCAGTACGATCATTTATACAACTTGATTATTTTTGACCTCATTAATCTAGGCCTTGACCACTATTACATTCTTATATACTGTAGATGGGACTTGGTAAACAAAATTCTAGTTCAGATTATTTTCAATGTTTCCTTCTCAGTAGAAAACCCAAAGCAGAGTGAGGAAGCACATTCTGAAACAGTGCATACAGTTCATGCATTGCCAAACAGCCTTTGCATTAATTAGGTGGGGGGGTGGGGGATGTATTCCCATCAACAAATGACAGTTAAGTCAAATGTCTCATTTTCAGCACAGAAATGGAGATATGGAGAAAATCTGAGAATATAAACAGCCTTCTAACAAACATTGTAGAGAAAACAGCTTGGCTAGAAGTAGACTTGACTAATGATGTAATTCTTGAGATGATGTATATGAAGAGCTTTGAACAATTCAAAAATGCACTAAAGGCTATTTAAATATTATGATAGAGAACTTTAGAAAATTTACATGCTGTATTTCAAGAATACATTTCAGCCAATGTTGCATTTCCGAGGAGGAGGCAGAAAAAAACTATACATTATTTTTGGAATATCATAATTCACAAGATACATATGGACATGCAGTATCAGCTCAAATATTCATAAATATAAAGGGAACCATTACTGCTACACAAAAGATGAAGTGTTGTATATTATTTCTGGAGTAGAATCCTGTTTTACGTCTAAGAGGTGTTACATTAGAAATATGTGGAATGTTAGGGGAAGGGTGAGGAAGTATTATGAGTAAAATCGGTGGCCCAAAACTGTCATTTCTCACTGTTTAATCCTAAGCAGACAGATAGTCTTCCAATAAAGTATTGTATATGTCAATTACAACAGAGAATTTTCTTATTAGTATATATTTGCAAAGGGATAAAGCATGGTGGTCTAAATTTGATTGCTGCATTTTAAAATCTTCGAAAAGACCAGAGTTGGCTGATGGTCTTGCACAGATAAGATCCAGAATCAAGGATCAGACTACTTTCTGTTTGTCTTTTTTCTCATACACAGATGTGGTTCATTATTCCTATTGTTTTTGTTTTATTACTTTATTATATTTTATTATTATTTAAGATTTACTCTTCAATTCAATTCACAGTCTGGGACTGATAAAAACAGTTCAAGTTCTAACCAAGAACCTAAGATAGCA
The DNA here is from genome assembly GCF_964273705.1 of Natrix helvetica. Taxonomy (NCBI): domain Eukaryota; kingdom Metazoa; phylum Chordata; class Lepidosauria; order Squamata; family Natricidae; genus Natrix; species Natrix helvetica. Next base: position 102,932,831 of record NC_138550.1, on the reverse strand, counting down.
TCTGAGTACATAACAGTTCTGAGCAAGGTTATTGTTGTTATGCCCAACAACATATATGGATATTGCACATTGTTCTCAGCTTTTATTTCCTAAAAAAGAAGATACTATTAGTCCTCAACTTAACAACCACAACGGAGTGCAGGATTTTAGTCACAAGTAAACCAAGGCACCATGCCACCAAGCTTGATTTTATTACCATATTTATGATAATCATAAAGCTAGATATTATGGTGGCAAAGCAAATCACGTGGTCATTAAGCAAATCCATTCTTCTGAAAGGATTTTTTTTGCCAAAAATCATGGTCACATGACTGTGGGATGCTGCAACTGGTCATAAATATGACCCAGTTACCAAGTGCCTGAAATACAATCATGTGACGGTTAGGTCGGTAGGTAAGTAGGTAGATAAAGGGATAGAGAGCGAGAGAGAAATAGAGGGAGAGAGAAATACAGTAGATAGGTAGGTGTTTCTGCTGGCACAACACTTGATCAATGTAATTCTCATCAATCAGTTAAAGAGCCTTCCAAAAGGAAAAAAAAAGTTTTTGCACTCTGCAAACCTCCCAAAAAGGGCCCGTTTTTTGCGAAAACAGGCTTATTTTTCGTCAAAAAAATTGCACGCATAGCCTTATGGAGGCTTATAGAGTGCTGCTGGGGGCTGGGAGGGCAAAAAAACGATCCAATTTTTGCTCATTTCTGCCCTCTCCAACCCCCAGCAGCTCTCTAAAAGCCTCCATAAGGCTATGCACGGCCATTTTGGTGAAGGGGCAGTGCTTCAGGAGGCAAAAAATGCTGTATTCAGTGTATAAGACACACCCAGATTTTCAGTCTCTTTTTTGAGGAAAAAAGGTGTGTCTTATACTCCGAAAAATATGGTAATCACACACCAGAGTCTCTCAGGATATATCTAATAAGTAGAAAGTTATAGCTTTAGTGTGGCAAGATTCTGTCTGCTAGGTATAAGCTAATTGAACTCGATTGGATTTCGTTCTGTCTCTGGGCTTGGGCCTGACAGATTGGCTCATTGCGTCTGTAACCACCTGCGCATATTAAATTTCTAAAATAGTACAGATGATTCAATTGTAAATGTGTTTTGCTCTTCCTTCCCTAGAAGTTTCTTTTCTGAGTTTTGCTTCCTATGAGAGATAGAAATAAGGCTTCCAAAGAGTTAATGAAACTAGAATATTTAAATATAAATATATTAGATAAAGTTTTTTTTTAACTATGGCACATACAGTAGTTTGACCTTCAGGATGAACACAGAAAAGAGCGAAGCTTTTGCATTTGACTGGGTTAACGAGTGACGGTGCATGTGTCCTTGAGATAAAGTGAATCACTTTGTCAGAAGATGGCTGTTTATTTATTGCAAGTTCAGTGTCATTTGTAGAATCAAATTATCCATTTCCTGAGATTTCCTATTGTAATAAGGAAATTAGAAAAAAAATTGACTATGCTAGATGTGTCATGCACATCATGCACTAGATCAAGCACAACTTAAAGTAGTTCTGGAAAACTCAACTCCTTCCAAATTTAAATTGAGAAATCCCCATAAAGATATAATTCTTTGCAAATGGGTAACAAATTGTAGCCAGCAAACTTCAGTTATGCAGTTTCTAAAAATCACAGGGCAAAATGCACAACAACCCTTTGGAAGCTAGAAACGAGCTGTCAGTTTGAGAGCCAGTTTGATATAGTGATTAAGGTGCTGCTCTAGAAACCAGGAGGCTGTGAATTCTAGTTCTGCCTTAGGGAGGAAAATCAACAGGGTGACTTTGGGCAAGTTATTCTCTCAGACCAACTCACCTCATAGGCTTGTTGTTATTGGGAAAATAGGACAAGGAAGGATTATCAATGTTTACCACCATCAGTTGTATATGGGAAAAATAGGATAAAAATCTTTTTTTAAAAAAAGGTTTTGATAGCCAGAGATTATTCTCAGATACACTTCACATCTTCTTGTATACTGTTTGTACCACTATTTCCCCATAGCTACTACTATGTTGCTCCTTCTCTTCTCTTCCATAAATTAGTATTAGTATTAGTGAGTACCCAATCAAGGTTTACCACTAACAAAATGATATATTACTGCTGACAATGTGACAGCATCACCCAACTTTAATAAATATAACCCCTGTGGCTTACAACAGTATATCAAATTTTACCATTCAAGAGTAATGAGAAATTGTTACTCAGAGAGAAAGAGGACCATAAAGCACTCCAATCACAATATGAGTTTGGATGCCAATTTGGTCACTCATAGAATATCCTACCTCAGCTATTTGTAAAGCCACTCCTTTAACTTATTATCTTCTTTTTGAGGGTTTTGGATAAATTTGTATGAAAACATTTTAAATATTGGAAAGGTGCTCAGAAGGAAGATACTAACAATATTTTAGAAAAATAAACACCTGGGAGTTTTATGCTATCTTTTAAGCTAATTATGCAGTGAGAGTGAGAATTCTTATTTTGTGGGAGAAACTTGTACACCTGTTACAGTGGCATGCATCTGTATAAATAAACTGTCAGAAGTATAGGTAGAGATTATGATCAATGAAAAACTCTTTTGATTTGTTTTGGTTTCTGTTCGTTGATAGCAACAGTATTATAAAATATTTAAATACTTCAGCTGTGATAGAATGAAGACCCTTAATTGAGAAAATAGTATAGATTCACTGCAGAATATTGTGCTCATAAAGTGGCACTAATACTTCGCATGATTTTCTCTCTCTTTAATGCAACCTAGCTTTTTTGGCTACTGCCACACACTGCTGGCTCATATTTAAGTGATTGTCCATTAGGACTTCTCACAGTTATTGCTATTGAGTCAGGTTTCATCTAATTTGTACCTGTACGTTTGTTTTTTTCTTGCCTAAGTGTAAAATCTTTTTTTTCTCTGCATTGAATTTCATTTTGCTAGACAGAACAGTGTTCAAGGTCCACCACTTTGAGTCTATCTTCTGGGGTATTGGCTATTCCTGCCAGTTTAGTGTCATTGCAAATTTGATGAATTCCCTTTTGATCCACTGCTTACTTTCCTCCATGCAAATGTAATTATATTAAGCACTACATATTAAGTGTGGTTTGTTGGCCAATTACAAATCCATCTGGTGGTGAACCTGTCCATCCCACATTTTTCTAACTTACCAAGAAGTAGTTATGGTGTTGTTTGTCTTCAAAATGATGAATGAATTTGTTGCCTCAAATTTTAGGCTACATTATTAGCATTTTTAAAAATGATATTAGCACTTTTAACATGGCAGTTAGGCCTGTTTTTAATTTCAGGAAAACTTTTTTTCTTCTTGTCAAGACCATTTTTTTGCTATGGGAGAACCCATTTTCAACACTAGACAGATATCCTATTCTGGAAGTCACTGAATATACTTGCAAGTTTTAAGAAAGATACAAACCCAGCCATTTGCGATTTGTGGAATTTTATCTAGAATCCATTTTTTTCTACTGTTCAAGTCCCACATGTAATTAGTGTTTTTAACCTCTTTCAATTATCTGGCCTGGCTCAACCGTAATTTTTCTCACTCCTCCTGACTGTCTTTTTAAATTTTAAATTTTAATTGTACATTGGGTCTTTTACAATTGGGGTATTTTAATGGGGATTTTAACTGTCTAAATGTTGTAATTGGTTACCTCCTCCGTGCATGTGTGTCTCTGTATTTTTGTATGTTTATGTGTTTGTACACATGTTTCTATGTTTTATATGCCCATTGTACGCCGCCCCGAGTCCTGCCTGGAAAGGGAGCGGCTAATAAATTCAAATTTATTTATTATTTATTTATAATTGTTTGATTATTTGCCTACTGACGTACCACATGTACGGATAACTCTCAAATTCAGGGATCAAGGGTTTTTTTTTAAATCAGCTTTCCACCAAACTCGGGATGCCTGAGTTTGAGGACAACAAACTCACGCGATCACCATCCAGTTGTTCAGAAAGAGATGGGGCCAAAGCTAGCTTGTCCTTGATTGTGACATATCTTGATCTGGTAAGATCTGATAGGATGCCAAAGGTGACCTATCATCTCCTTAGGAATTCTGATAGCTTTATGACTTCATCCTTCCCTAACTGACAGGTAAACTATCAGTTATGTCAATTGTCAGAGAGAGGTTGGCTCCTAAGATGTCAGTTGGTCTTCAGAAAGGCTCCTGGACTGTGGGGAACCTTCCCTCTTTTTCTAACCAAATATCAGGAGTAAGTGGTGGTGAGGATGAGAATTTTGGTTGTGATTAGGATTACGTTTAAGATGGGGATGAGGGTGAAAGATAGAATGAGAGTGAGGTTGAGAGTCAGGATTGAAGAGAGTGGGAGGTTGGGAGGTGGAAGGAGTGGAAGACAGCGAGTGGAAAGGGGACCAGGAGAGGAATATGCAGGGGGAAAGGAAGGGAAATGGGACAAAGAAGCAGAAGAAAGAGTAGGAAGGGAATGGAGAGGAGGGGGCACAGAAAGGAAAGAGGGAAGGAAGGAGGGAGGGAGAAAGGAAGAGAGGAAGAGGGATTCATTGGGAATAGAGGGGGAAGAGAAGGGAGTAAGGGGGAGCTGGAGCAGGAAAGGATCCATCTGGTGGTGATGCAATACAATAGTAGAGTTGGAAGGGACCTTGGAGGTTTTCTAGTCCAACCCCCTGCCTAGGCAGGAAACCCTATACCGTTTCAGACAGATGGCTATCCAACATCTTCTTAAAGACTTCCAGTGTTGGGGCATTCACAACTTCTGGTGTCTATTCCACATTTTTTTAGCTTACCAAGAAGTAGGTTGTGGTCTACTTTGTCAAATGTCTTACTGAAATCCAAGTATACTATTTCCACAGCTTTTCACTGGTCCACTAACGTAGTCACTTTGTCAAAGAATGAAGTAAGATTTGTTTGGCATGATCTGTTTTTGACAAACCCCTATTGGCTTCTGTTTATAACTTTGCTTTTGGTTATAACTTTTTTTGCTTTAAAAGTTTCATCCATGGATGCTCTAAGTTTGTTAAAATCAGTCTTTTAAAGTCTAAGACACTTGTTTGATTATATTCTATTGTTTGTGTTTGCATTATATTGAATTCCAATATGACATTGTCACTCTCACGCAAAATTCTGGCAACTTTAACCAAGTCTATCACTTCTTCTGTTAGTAAGAATTAAGTCCAGAATAGCTGTCCCTCTAGTTCCCTCCTCTACCTTTTAGATGATGAAGTTGTCATCTAGGTTGGTCAGGAATCTGTTTGATCTCCCATTTGATGCAGAATTTATCTCCCAGTTAATGTCAGGGTAATTAAAGTCCCGTGTTAATATTGCGGTGTTTTTCCTATATATAATGTAGGAAACATTGTCATACATTGTCTTTCCTTTTGTACATTGTATTTCCTTGTGTAATAGTAGTGTAACAGTCAAATATATTTTTTGTAAAAGAGCATCTTGGTCGTTATAAACTGTCAGCTAAGTGGTGGGGGAAAGGTATCCTATAATTTCCCTCTTTCAGAGAGAGAACCCAGCTCATCTCCATATTGTATATTAAGCAGTGATAAAGATGACAAACAAGCCAAGAGGTCCGTTCTTCTATTTTGTCACCCTGTGGACTCCAATATCTGCAAGTATGCAACACCTTTAGCAGACAGGTAGTGCTTGGACCTTGGTCCTCAGCAAGAGAAGAATGCTGGATGTTATGTATTGAATGTATATAGTTGTGTTAAGTGTGCTAAAATGGAACTAACCTTTAGATGATCCCAACTGTTTTGGAGGGAAAATTAAAACATTTATATGGGGGGGGGGGGGTTTCTAGTTCTATGATTGGTCAAGGCCCTGTGGGCCTAGAGTATAAATCAAAGGCATTTGCCTGCAGTTTGTCAGTTCCATTTTTGAGTCAATAAATGCTGTTGCAGCTATGCTGGTTTGGTTCTTGCCTACTGAAGCCCACTACTCAATACTGGGGGTGCTTGAGTCAGATCCTGGGATTTTGGGGAACTCCATATGCCTGGTTTAGGAATAGATATCAGAAGCAATGACTTCTGTGTGTTTAGACTTCAGCTAGCTTTCAAGCCATTCCTAGAAATGTTCCAGAGTTATAGATACAGTGAAAGCTGTGAAACAGCATAACAGCATTTATTTAGTTTCTTTATATCCTTACAAAGACATTCTGAATGGAAACAAAATTGAGAGCCTTAGTAAAACTAGTCCCTGGTTGAAGGGAAAAGTGACCATTCCAAAATTACACTTCACATTTCTCCCTTGCTAGCAGGATTCCTTATATGGAGAAAATGCATAACTCTATGTTTGTGTTTTCTGTTTCTCTAGTTGTCTGATTTTCTCACAAAGCTTTGGGATGATCTTTCATTCTATAGAATTTAATTCTGTCCATGTGTTTCTGATTTGGTCCTAAGTTCAAGGATTCATTTACTCTAAACCATTCCTTTCCCAATTCTTTCTATTTCTAATAGCCAGGAAAAGTATCTGTCACAGACATTGTCAGGAACAAAATACAAGAAAGCTCTAGGGTGATCCATCCACCCCTCTCTCTCTCTCTCACACACACACACAAAGCAATGAAGAGAAAGGAACATGTATGTCTGATCAAAATAGGCATAAATAGAAGAGGATAAAAGAGACATATTTCTTACCCTATTTTTTATGTGGAACAACCTGGGCTGTGCATCCTTATAATTATCTTGCAAGGACATAGATGCATTTAAATGATCACAAAGACAGTTTCAAAATTCTCGAGATTATTATGCCCACAAGTTCCTTAGTGTAACTACACAAAGCAAAGAAATAATATTAAGCACTAAGGTCTTGAAAGATGTTCAAAGCTTTCTTGCTTCAAATGTAATTGGTCACATCTGTATGATAAATTCTTCCCTCTTTCTATACAGCCATCCTTGGCCATAGATAGTAGCTTTTAAAAAAGAAGATAAAATAAATATGCATCCAGATGCCTGTCTGTATAAAAATAACTGAAGCAGGATATGAATGTAAGCGAAGTGATCAGCAAAACAGGCAAAGATGAAGAAGGGGGAAAAATGAAGATGACATTCTTGAGCAGAACTTGGAGGTATTCTTCCCACAAGTATAGTGGAAAAGTTGCTAAAAAGACAAATCACAGGCACTTAACATGTATCAAAAATAATTCTTTTGTCAGGCCATTGTTGCATGTTCATTTCTTAAAATCCAATTAATTGGAGATATGTGACTGATTTACTGTTTATGCCCACCAATAATAATTTCAAACAGTTTCCCTCTCCTGTCTTTGGTTTGGAAATGAGCCACATATTATTTAGACATGTGAAGAAAAAACATGCTTTGCAAACATGTCCCTTTCCCTTTTGAGAGCAAGCAGTCATTCTAGGGACACTAGTCAAAATGAGAACAGCCGCACACTGGACAGAAGTCAACTTTTCTCCCTTTTATCAGAAAGTTCCTCAAATGGTTGCTACAATCGAAAATACCTCTAAAGACTATTGTAAATTAAAAGTAGTTGTATCTGGGAATAAGGACATCCTAGATCCAAAGCATTTAGTCTTTTGTAGATCACAAAAAGCATTTTCTTTTTCCTCAGGACAAGCTGCATGCCATCAAAATTAGTTATCAGCGATATAATGTTTTTTTTTCCTATTCTAGCCTTCCCAGATTTTGTACTTTGTAGATATGCCAGTTTATGTCATCTTAGAATTCCTGTTCCAGTATTCTCAGACAGCATACCAGTGGAATTGAAGAGAAACTGTTGTTACATCCTCAAACTCCCATAACTTTAACCTGTCTAGCGTGGACCTCACCCCTTTCCTAAGAGGTCTGTAAGGAGGAGTGCATAAGTGCACCAGCGTGCCTACCGTCCCTGTCCTACTGTCCCCATTTATTCGTACTCATTTCCTGTGTTCATGTCCATGTTTATACTTATACTTGTCATCTCGTACATGTTTAACAAACTAAATAAATAAATTAAATTAATTAATAAAATTGTTAGATCGGGTAATGGAAAGGCACACACAGGCTAACGGTAACACTATTTATTAACTCAGTAGCAACTATGTACAATCCAGCGAAGGTTGAGTCTGACAGCAGCCCTTTTATAGGGAGCTGTCAGACCCTTCGGCCAATGAGATTAAACCTCTGTTCCCGCCGGAACAGAGGACCTTAGTGGAAACCATTATATAGCTGAAGCTAGTATCTAACAAAAATAAAATAAAATAAAATAAATAAATAAATAGAAACATATCTGCAGGGCGCCACATTAGGGAAAGCTGTTCTTTAGAAACTGAAAGTAAATAGCTTTTTGCCTGGATAATGACAGTGTTAATTGTGAATCCACATACCTATTTCAAAAAAGAAATTACACTTTTTCTCCACTAGTATTTTTAAAAGAGCACCTTTAGCTGCATCTACAATATGAGCAAAAACAGAATGTGTCCATGTTTGTGCGTCTGTCTGTCTCTGTGTGTGTGTGTGTGTGTGTGTGTGAATTACTAGGTTGCTACCTGTTGTTGACCAGAAAAAGCAGGAAATCAGTGTGAAATTTCACTTGTTGGATATAAGATGAGGAACAAATAACAAATCCTGATGATTTCATCTCTAGCAATTTTCATGGTTACTCATGAAAGCAATTCTCTAGAATTGCTACCTCAAGGAGTTCTGGCAAATTCTGTTTGATGCCTGGCATGGAGGTTATTCCACACGCTGCGATATTTGCAAGCTGCAATAAGAATGATCAGGGGAGGTGGTGTAATAATATCGTGCCACCAGGAGGATTACTATGTGAGAGCATAAAAGCAATCAGGCCAGGCCAATATCAAGGGATGACAGGCATAACTAAAGGCATGGCTTCCGAGGATAATCTAAAACCGTTACTTAGCATTATTTACTAATTTGGATTTCATGAATCAGATTTAGCTAAGTTTATCATTCTTTGTAGAGCAAACTGACTTTTTTTTGTTTACCAAAATTGCTCCTTCCCATTTGTCTGTTTTACACTTGTGTTTAATCCAATTGCTTTTACAGTCTGCATACAATGCCACCCAGGAGAGATAAGGGAAACATGTTTCCTTTGTATCTTATTCAACTCATCTGAGAAATCCCAAACACCCTTCTGCAGGGAATTACAAGCAAATCATGGCCTCTATGCCCAAAGGGTCACAGAGTCCAACACAGGGACGCCAGGTAAGACTTCCTCACTGGGTCTAAAATTAATAAATTATCCTATGAACAGTGAATTAAGAAATAATTGAATGCCCTTTGCTCTTGGGCTACACAATATTTGTTCCCTTCAGGGGTGGGTTGCTACCAGTTTTACTACTGTTTTGCAACCCACGCACAGCGTGCGTGTGCGCTGTTCAATGTAAATTGTTCTTAGCACATGCGCAGAACAATTTACAGTGAACTGCGCACGTGCAGTCACCAAAATGTCAGCGGCCAAGCAGCGGTAAAGGAACTGGTTCGGGGTTATGGCAAGCCTGGGCTGCTGCTGGTTCTATGACCCAGGTCTGAATTCCACTACTGGTTTGGCCGAACCGGGCCATACCGGGAGCAACCAATCTCTGGTTTCCTTGCCATTGGCTGTGTTAAGTAAGTAAGCTCCCCGTCAGGAGACCGACTGTGCAGAGAAGCATAATGAGTGGTATGGAAGAACACACACCAACCAGCATACAGAGACACCGAATAGTATAAATAATAGTAGTTTACTATGTGGAAATATAGAGGTATTCAGAGTTCAGTTTAAAGTCCAAGTCATACACGGTTCAGTCAGTCAGTTATCAATGTTCTCAATTAAGGAATGATCCTTCGAACACAGTCCAGTATCAAATAATCAGTTTAGCACACAAAGGAGCTAAGAGTAGCAAAAACACAGTAACTCACGATACATCCACCGATCAGCATCTAACAAACAGAGAGCTAACAGTCATTCTGGCTCCCTCTTATGGCTGCGTGAGGTAACAGTAACCAATCACATTACAGCAGTACTTAAAGAAACAGTACTATCATCCTGGTTTATATATTGCTAACCCAACTGTTAGCTTACATTCCTAACAGGCTGTATTGAAGCAGAGTGGATCCATCCTGGTGAAAGATAATAAGAAAGCCCTGTTACATGTGGAATAATGCATTCACACATGAGAACTGAAAGGCTACAACCACCATCACACATTTTGTTTGAAAACATTACAAAGATACCAACACACATTTCCCTGCTGTACTTCGTCCTCATTATCTCTAGCTCCTAAATGTGTTCAACATAGTGATCAGTTGCAGAGAGCACTTTCAACCTATTGTCCTTAGTACTGAACAGGAACTGCAGGAAAGCAAAAAAAAAAAAAAGTCCAAAGACATATGCAACATTTGTAGAAAGGGGGCAGAGCTTCAAAGGTTTGGCTTTTTGTCCCCCACCAACTCACCTGTTTCTTAGTTAGTCCACAGTTATTTGCCAATTGCTATTTACCATCCCATATCTGGAAACTATCAACATTCCATGAATCAACTGATTTTTTTTTTTACGACATCTTATAGGCATCCCTGAAAAGAAAAATATTTTTGGATATAGGTATGCTGTCAGGAAAAAGACAGTACATTGTTCATTTCATGTATGGGGTACAAAAGTTTAAAAAAAACATATTTGGGTTTCAGTGTCTCCTTTGAATAAGAAAAAAATGTGTCAATCATAGAGGCCTTTCCTTGTACTTACCTTGATAGCTCTGTAAAATACTCTTGAGAATCAAGCTGGCTTGCAATTCATAAATAAACTTTCTTTATTCTGTTGCTATTCTGCCATTGGTCATTTAAATGTAACACATCACAGAGAGTAAAGTTCTGAAGAATCGAATAGCATCAATTCTTCTTCTCTCTCGGTATCTGTTAGAAATAGAAAAGCAGAAGCAATTCTTTTTTTTTCCTCCTTGACCTCTAAATAATAAATGTGTATTTAAAAAACTGGATGACAGAAGTAATTGCTGTGATAAAAAGCAAAGTGTGAAAAAAATCAAATGTCATCACATTATAAAAGTGATGAAAATGTAAACCATGAAAAGATCTGAACAGGAAAAAAATATAACTTTGTTCCCATCATTTGAAAAGCATTTTTAAGGAAACAATTACAGTAAAAGTAATGCATTTTTTTTTTCAAATTCGAAGGGGAAAACGTCTTTAGCAGTGTTTGGAAAAGATTGGGAAGGAAAGGTGGCAAAACCCTTCAGGGTAAACTTGCTTGTCTAAATTGGCTTTTGTTGTGCCAATGCAAATCTCTTAATAATTCATTTTTTTCAGAATACATTAATGCTTTTTTTTTTTTAAAGCTAGCACTTGAATTTTAAATACGTTCTACAATCGCTTTGTATTTCATTTGACTTTTCAGGTTCAAATGTTTGAATGTTTAAAAATGGGGAGGCTGCATTGATATAGCAACCACAACTCCTCCTATGCTTTCATTATTGGTTTTAGGGGGAATATAGATCCACGCACAGAAATATGTTCTGTACACACAAAGATCGTGTTACAGAGTGTGATTACAATACAGATAGTCCTCGACGTTCTACCCCAATTGAGCTCAAAATTTCTGTTGCTAAGTGTTTGTTTGTTTGTTTGTTTTATTGGATTTATATGCCGCCCTTCTCCCAAAAGACTCAGGGCGGCGTACAGCATTAAAAAACACATATAACAAAACTTAAAAGAAAATTAGAAACAATCCAAGAAACAAACCGAATTAATATAACACTAACATTTTAAAAATTGGTTAAAATTAACAGGCCAGGCCTTGTTAAGTGAATCAGGCTTCCCCATTGACTTTGCTTGTAAGAAGGTCGCAAAAGGTGATCATGTGACTCTGGGACACTGCAACTGTCATAAAAATAAACCAGTTGCCTAGAATCCAAATTTTGATCACATGACCATGGGGATACTGCAATGCTGGTAAATGTGAAAAATGGTCATAAGTCCAGGTTTTTCAGTGCCACTGTAACTTTGATCGGTCACTAAGTAAACTGTTTTAAGTCAAGGACTACCTGTTTTTATGTAAACGTTTACATCTTTGAGAGAGTCGATCATAATCTGTTAAGGGTAGGGTTTCCAAACAGATCAGAAAGATTGCTGCAATACCAGATTCATTGACATGGCCTCATATCTATTAAGAGTGGGAAGTTGCTAGCTCTCCAGAACTTTTGAATTCCACCTTCCATTAGTCTAGTCCCCAAAGGCAATGTCTGGAGAATCACAGATTTCCCCTTTTCGTAAATTCTCCAGAATAAGATAACATTATAATTTGGGGCATAACAGTGGTGGGATTCAAAAAAATTTTATTACCGGTTCTGTGGGCGTGGCTTGGTGGATGTGGGTTGGCTTGGTGGGCATAGCTTGGTAGGCGTGTCAGGGGAAGGATACTGTAAAATCTCCATTCCCTCCTTACTCCAGGGGAAGGATACTGCAAAATCCCCATTTCCTCCCGATTAGCTGGGATTCAGGTGGCAGAGAATAGATGGGGGCAGGGCCAGTCAGAGGAAGTATTTACCGGTTCTCCGAAATACTAAAAATTTCTGCTACCAGTTCTCCAGAACTGGTCAGAATCTGCTGAATACCACCTCTGGCACATAAATGACTGAAGTGAATGAATCAGCCACTGGAACATATGAACTTATATATCATTAAGTGTGCATTTACCCTATCATATCCTTTAATTCTCATTAAAGCAGACATGAGCAATTCATGTTTTCACACGGATGGCCCCAAATCTCTTTTTTGTAATTCTAAGGATTGAACCATGGATTTTCAGGAAAAAGGTTACAGAAAAATCAGGGCATTATTTTCTGCCAATTCTGCCTTTTTATAAGACAGAACGAGACTTCTTTCAGGCTTAACACATGAGGGAAAATAGTCCCCCCAAACCTCCTCAGACACCGTAGTCCAACCATTTCAGTAATATTGTTTTATCACCGCATCACGGACGATATTTCTTGGCTGTCTCTCCTCTCCCCAAATAGCTTCAGGTATATGAAAGGTTACTTCCCCCCACCCCACCTCGCATTAAAGAAATGCTTGGAAGAAATAGAAAGAGCTACGTTTTGAATATTTTCTGAAAATCATATTCTCCCACTTTTGCCAGTTTCTGATAAAAACCCTTTTCAGAAAAACAAGTGCGCTTTACTGATAAACTCAAAACATTTTATGAATACCATTATTAGTGTACAAACTCTGACTTCTATTTTGCTGGTTTAATGAAATAGCAGTTACAGGAACGCAGGAAGGCAGGGAGGAAGGAAGAAAGGAGGGAGGGAGGGAGGGAGGGAAGGAAGGACATGTACCTATGGACTAAGAGCACATTCCTATAAATGTTTACATAAAAGAAAGCCCCATTATGTTTTGAGGAGTTTATGTGCAGATAATAATGCTTCAGGTGGCAACCTGAAACTTCAAAACTAAATGTGCTGGGAATAAGCTACATTGATTTGGCAGGCTCAATACTTCACTTCAGAGAAAATGTACTATAAATCTCACAAATAGGATTTTTTTTCTTTTCTTTTTTTAACCGAAACTATATATCTCACCCTATATCTAAAGGCAGAGAGAGAAAGAGAGAGAGAGAAAGAGAGAGAGAGAGAATTGCAAACAAATACATAGATAACAGGGGAAGGCAAACAAGTAGTTCTAAAAGCAGATTACAGCCCAGAGACATAAATGTGCCTTGTTATTGGAAGATGCACCTTCCCCTTTAAAGCATTGCTGGGAGCATAAAACTTCCCACAACATTCTGCATTGGTCACTGCATCTCTGTTTGAAGGTGCTTTGTATCTCTGAGTTAGCACAAGAACCATTAGATGGGAGGGTTGCTATGGTAACTGTTCTCTCTCTCTCTCTCTTTCTTATTTTTTAATTGAATAGCATAGTAAGTAGTCTTGTAAAACCCACCAACCCAGAACTTGCTATGGCCTCAAGGCAGCTTTAATTTAAGCACCTTCTTGGTTTTGTCTCCCCCCCCTCATATTGTGAAGCTTTTGCAGACATCTTAACACCCGCACACACATTCAAAGACCCACACAAAAACGCACACCCAGAGGTTGGCTTTGAGGCCATCTGATACTGAAGTCCCAGCCTGCTACCTCCAACACACAGAATTGTGACCAAGGAGAATGCTTAAGAAAATGTTCTCATTCTCCCCAATCTTCTCAGATGATATAGTTGAAAGGCTACTATGGGTTCCTAACATTCACTTGTTTCCGTTTTATGTTTATTTTACAGGCTTTCTACCATTTTAGCTTGTTTTTTAAAAAGAATAACAAAAGCAGTAGTAATCATCTTATTAATCTACCCCTCCCTTATAACTGTCCACCAAACGTGTTGCCATCTGGCTGGGGATTAAGGAGGTTGTAGTCCAACAGGTTGGGAATCATGGTTTGCTAGAAATGCCCTGCCTGTTTTGAAAGCAAGAGAACTTTCTCAGCCAATTTACCCAATCTTATAGCTGCTGAAAGACCCAGCAGGCCAACTGAAAGAGGCCAACTGAACATGGACTGAAGATTAACTTCCCCTGAAATCCATTTGCGTTCTCATGTGCTGCAGCCATTAAATACAACTTCAGTCAGTTAGGAATCGTTTCTGTAAGTATTAGGTATTCTGTAGGTATTAGGCAGCGGAGAATGGTAGGTAGAAATTGTCAGCAAGAGAAAGATACAAAAGTATCAACAGAGGGCAGGAGGATAAGCCATCCTTCTTTAAGAATATGAATTCTGAAAACAAAGCCCATTTGAAGTTCTAGAATAATAAAGAATGGTAGTAGAGTTTTTATATTCTGTAGGTACATCCTAGTTGGCTGGATATAGACAAAATTATGTTGGCTCTACAGTGGTGATTCCACAGAGAATGTTTTAGGTAAAATTGGCGTTGGTCATTCTTGTGTCACAAAAACTCAAAAGTACTCAAACTGGCTGGTGCCGTCCTTATCATTAATGGAGAATGCTGTGTTAGCATGGATGCAACTAAGGCCAGTTAGTCTAGTCCAGAGGTATCAAACTCAAGGCCTATGGGGTGTTTAGATCTGGCCTGTGGGACCACTCTAGAAACTGCAAAGGACCGGGCCGCGGTGCCTCTGCCAGCAAAAATGGAGCTCAGGAGGGCCGCATGCAGCTCTCCCAGCCTCTGTTTTCAGCTGCGATGGACTCCTGCTGCCCTCCGCCAGTGAAAACGGAGCTTTCCTCATGTGCCGCCCACAGCTACATTTTCACTGGCAGAAGGCGGCAGGAGGCTGTCACAGCTGAAAATGTAGCTCTGGAGCCTGTTTTCTTTGGCAGAGCGCTTGGGCCACCACAGACGCCCCCAACACGAGTGACATCAAGTTGGCCACGCCCACCATGGCCATGCCCAGCCCAGCACCCGAGGTCAAACACAATCCTGATGGAGCCCACAATGAAATCAAGTTTGACACCCCTGGTCTAGTCTATAACTTTTTATAGTACCAAAAAGCATTATGGAAACTTTGACTGGAGAACAGGAGAGATCAATACATCTGGGCCCATCTGTGGAAAGCCACTGCATGTGAAGGACTGAGTTCCTGAAATCAGGAGGAGTAAATGATGAAGAGCACAAATTAACAGATGAAATTAAAAAAAAAAAAAGAACACTAGATATGTAGTGCATATGCAATAAAGAGAAAAGGGGCAATCTCAATGAAGTTGGCCTGATCTTATGGAGCTGAATACAGGCAGAAAGGTGAAGATGCATGGAAGAGCTACAAATATGTTTAAAAGCGTGAATTGTTATTATTATGGCTTGTCGCACAGTCGTTTGGATTTTCAGACTGCATTTGGCATTTTATCCACTTACCAAGGACCCGGGATAGGCAGATGTTGTTGTTGGTTGGTGTTAAAGGTATCTTCGCAGGATGTATAAAGTTACTTTTGCACTTGGCTAATGGTGATTTTCTCAATAGTGTTCAATTGATATTCCAGATTTTTAGAATTGTGCCCAAGCGGCTTGTCACTATCAATACTACTTTATTTTGACACAGTCGTTCTATTTGCAGTTCTTTGTATTTTGTGATTTTCTCCAGCTCTTTCTCTTTTATTTTCCAGGTACTATAATATCCACTATCCAGATCTTTTTTGGGGGAGGGGTGCGTGTGTGTCTTATTGACAATTGTTCATTCTGGGATGTTATATGGCAGGAGCTTGTCTGTTTGAATTCTAAAATCAGGGAGCATTTTAGTTTCTTCATTTTCTATTATTTAGTCTATTTGGTGATTTGCAGGCAACTAGAACTTCTTGCAGATTTTCCAACGCACCATTGCTGCTACTTTGTCCTGCTGCTATTTGTTAATCTACATGATCTTCCTACAGCCATAGCTAGGTGATCCACTGTTTCTTCCACTTCTTTGCAGAGGCAGCTTTGCTGTCAGTTGCTGCCTTCTCAATTCTAGCCTTGTATGCATTTGCTCTAAAGGCTTGCTCTGGTGGATTCAGAATTAGCCCATCTATCTCATTCTTCACATTTGGTGCGCTTAGCTATTGCCAGATCTTGCTATCTGCTTGGCTGCTAATTTTGTTTTGTTTTTTTAATGTAGTAGCCATGTACTTGTTTGCCTTGCCATGTCTCTTTTCTGTTCATCATTTTGTCTTTCTTAAAGGCCAGTTCGGCTCTTCGGTATTCAGTAAGTCTTCATGTTGTTGTATTAGCTTCAGTGCATCTTATTCACTCTGTTTTAGATATTCTTCCAGGGTCATTTATTTCTTCTTCAACTGTCTGATGTACTTTCAACATTTCATGCCCACCTATGCTCCTCAGTAAGTGGACTCTGACAACATCAATGCATGGATGAAGGGCAGGATTCATCATTATTATTCTGATCTTCCTAGCCAGGGCCTTTAGTTCTGATTCAGTCCACTCCACTTTTCCAGCTGTGTATCTAATGACTAGAATTGCCTAGGAGTTATTGACTTGAGGGTATTTCCTCTTTTGAGTTTAGACTTTAAGAACTTTACTCTCATGATGCATTCACTTCTAACCTTCTCTTTCATTTTAGTATGCTTGATGTTGTCAGCTTGAAAAATGCTCAGGTATTTGTAGTGGTCTTCTTCATCCAGACTCTTGATGTTATTTCCATAGGAACTTTGATTCCTTCTGTTTTCACTATTTTTCCCTGTACTGTTATTATTATTTATTCTACTTCAAAAGATTCTAGACAGGTTATACATCTGAGGCACAGGATTATCACAGTATATGATTAAAAAGTCAAGATGGCAGATGTAATAGTACAATTGAAGTTCTACCTGTTTTTTATGGGCATCACACTTGCAACTCACAGAGTTGTATTCAACACCACAGAGGTGGTATTCAGCCCATTCGGACCAGTTCGGACAAACCGGTAGTGGTGGCTTGCACATGGGCCCACCTGCCCACCTACCCGCCCGCCCTGGCTTTATGCAGTCCTATTTAGCCACGTTTTCAAAGCCAAGTCCATGCGTGCAAGCCGCATAC
This sequence comes from Natrix helvetica, assembly GCF_964273705.1. NCBI lineage: Eukaryota > Metazoa > Chordata > Lepidosauria > Squamata > Natricidae > Natrix > Natrix helvetica. The sequence goes on along the minus strand of NC_138550.1, from coordinate 102,915,401 downwards.
GCAAGCAAAGTGCATGCACGGAAGGCACACATGTTCACCAAGCAAGCAGGCACGGTGAACCAGTGGTAAACTTCTGTGAAACCGACCTCTGGAGAGTTTGACTGTTGATTTTTTGACCATACCTTGGGACTTTTTGACACCTTTCTTAAAATATAGCAGTGTTTCTTAAATTTTTTCTCTCAGGATCTACTCCCACTCTTAAAAAATTATGGATGACGCCAAAAGGGGTTTTGTTTTTACAAGCTATTTTTTATTGATGGTTACTATATCAGAAATCAAAATGGACAGATCTGCTGCTACCTTGTGCCATCATCATTTAGTAGGATTTTAATATTGTGTTATTCTTCAATATAGCTTGGCAAATAATTTTCATTTTGTGAATCCCTGTGAGGCTGTTGGGGTAATCCCCTGGTAAGGGGGAAAGTAAGAATTCATAGGTCGATCATATTTTATAGTTTACATTCCAGATAAGAGTTCGGGAGAAAATTGTGTGTGACATTCTGAATAAGATCAAGGAAAATACTATTCAGTCAGATGGCATGAATAGATGGAGTAATTTTGAATGAAATAAAATAATTTTGAAGTGGGTGAAAAGGTCTAAACAAAGAACCTCCAGGAGAGGAAATAGAATTAAAAATAAAAGCACTGGCATAATGTAAGATGAAACTGAAGAGAGTACTAGAAAGAATATTTTGGTGATTTGTATAGGAATGCTAATAATATATCAAGAATGGAATTGAAACGCATACTATAAAAGTTCATATCTTTAAAAAAAAGATGAAAAGGAAGTTTTGTAATACTGAATTATGCCAAAAGAGGAATATGAATAGGTTTATTTCCCACCTCTTCCCACTGATCTCTGACTTTTAAAATATAAGCCTCATGCACCATTATCAGTGTGGGGCTGTGAGTGTACTACGTTTATCAGAATGCTGCAGAATTTCTCTGAGAACTACACAGAAATAGCACAATATTTACAGATGGTTGTAAAAATGTTCGCTTACTTATAGATATTTTTTCCCCTGAAAGGCCAGCAATGATCTTTATCCAATTATTACTGAAAATTTGAGAAATTCACAATGTTCTCAATAAGGAAACTTTTTGTGCATATCTAAACATTTCTTTTCTCTGTATTGAAGGCAAATGATCAAAGGACTTAGACATCATTCAATTCTCAATTCAATTGAATTCAATTCAATTGAGGATTCCAAAATAGTACTCTTAATTCCAGACTTCATCTTGCAGTTCGACTTAAACTTTCAGTAAGCATCTTATCAGAAACCACATATAAAAAAGACATATTCCAGGACTCATGTTTTGTTAATTATACTGGTGTATGCCAATTGTATGTTTGAATACACAAGTATGCAGGCATGTGATCCTACAAACACCTCCACTACATTTGTTACTTTTTAATTTGGGGGGGGGGAACCCAAATCCAACCATCATAAATATTTTAAAGGGGTGGGAAGTGTAATGAGTTTTTTTTTTAATTCTTTATTCTGCCTCAGTCTGAAAAGTCCTTCTTTAAATTAATAAGAGAAAGGAAACATCTAAAGCATATTTTAGAAGTGCTCTCCCAAATCTCTGCAAGGAATTGTTTTATTAATCTTTTCATTTCAATCACAATTCTAAGGACGAATAAAGGATCCGTACACCTTATATTCCACATTTCCAACCTGTTCCCTTTTGTATAATCTCTTCTTTTGTATCACTGCAGCTGCATCTGAGCTGATTCTCTTTCTCTCTTTTTAGTAGAGGACTGACATTCCATATTTAAAAGGATGTTTAAAGAGAAAAAGAATGGCTTTAGCAAATAATTGTTTCATAGCCCAAAATCTTAAATACATTATTAAGAAAAGATGGCATCGTTTCTAGTTCAAAAATGAAGATAGTTTCCACCACTCTCCAAATGAAGTTTAGGCTGAAAACTATTTTACATTAGGCTAATAAATTACTCCTCTCTATTTGGGGGGGGGGGTAATGCATTATATTATCTACTGAGGCAAACAATTTGTTTGAATCAAATGTTGAATCTATCTATTGTTTAGCCAGATGCTTCGGTACATGAAGTATTATTTTGACAGAGCACAAGGTAGAATCTCCGAGCACAATGTATTAACTAAAAATAAAAATGTTCCTATTTTATCATCATTCATGATTAAGAGCACTATTGAATGCTTTATTTGAACCATTACAAACAAAATATTAACACTTTTTCTAGCTTTTTTTCCACTCTAAACCATTGTGGTATGTTTTGTAATATATGGATTGGATGAGAGGACAAATGTGAATGCATTACAATGAATATTAATGAGGATCTCCCACTGATATTACTACTTTGAAAACAATTGAAGTAGGAGGGGGAGTAAGAAAAAGAAATCTAAAATATTTTTTTAAGGGTTAATTCAGCAGAAGCTCATAAGCTTGCCAGCAGGAGAGTACTAAGGAACACAGACATTCAATACATTTGCTGATGATTTAAGGCACCTCCCACAGCACAAGCCAATAATATATATTAGACTACAACTATCATTAACCTTAGCAAAATGACTTTTTGGTCTTTTTTGCTGTGGACAATAGGAATGGCTGCTCAGCATCTCTGGAAGTTTTCTATTTAGAGAAGACAAATTTTAAAGGAAATTTAGACTAGACTGGAAGTTGGAGGGAGGGGGAAGTCACAGGAGAAATCAATGTCACTTCTATATAGTTCCAGGAAAATGATGTGAAAATGTCCATGAAACTACCATACTTCTTCATCCTTTCAAATCTACGTTTACTGCAGTCCAGCCTTAGAACAGCAAACACACAACATTTGGAATTGTTTAACCAAAATGCAGGAAAATAATCTTTTTAGTCACATTAAATATCATTAGTTAGGCTATTTAATTATTATCTTTGCAGAGATGTTTGTAAACATTTCAGTCACTATATAAACCTTCAGTGAACAAACAACATCTATCAGAAATCCAAATGCTGATTCATCAAGTCTAGAGACAATTCACAAAATCTAACTAAATATTTAAAATGTGCCTACTTTCTAATCTACAAGAAAATGCTTCCATTAGGATAGTATAATATTGTATATTATATTCTTCCATTATTGCAGCAATAATTCAATCACATCTATCGCAATAGGAAAGGTTGTTCTTCAACCCAAATCAAAGCCAAATAACCAGACAAACTTACTCTCCGTATGTTACATTTTAGGAAAAAGCTTTATAATTCTTAGAAGGATTCAACACAGTTTGACATCTGCCTTTTATTTTCTTATGGGATATGGGATCAAGTACAAATTAATACAAGCTAATATTCAGGATTACAATCTGGCACATATTTCCTGTGTACCAGTGGAAGTTCAATTAGTAAAACATTAATGAGAGATTTCAGTAAAGATTCCATAAAAATCTATTCTTTTTGGCATGGATATATATTTGCCAGTCAGTAATCCTTTTTGGAGGGAGGATGAGAGGGCGGGGAGGGCGAGAGGGAGGGAGGGGGGGAGGGAGGGAGAGAGGGAGAGAGGGAGAGATTATAAATAATTATGCACATAAAATGTAATTGAAATTGAGTTTAATTTTTTTAAAAAAATAAATACCATAAAAGCATATATTTAGAATAGAATAACAGAGTTGGAAGGGTCCTTGGAGGTCTTCTAGTCCAAACCCCTACTTAGGCAGGAAACCCTATGCCATTTCAGACAAATGGTTATCCAATCTCTTCTTAAAAACTTCCAGTGTTGTAGCATTTACAACTTCTGGAGGCAAGTTGTTCCACTGGTTAATTGTTCTAATGGTTAATTGTTAATTGTCAGGAAATTTAATTGTTCCACTGGTTAATTGTTCTAACTGTCAGGAAATTTCTCCTTAGTTTTAAGTTGCTTCTCTTCCTGATTAGTTTCCACCCATTGCTTATTGTCTTACTGTGAGGTGCTTTGGAGAATAGCTTGACTCCTTCTTCTTTAGAATAGCAGAATAATAGAATTCGAAGGGACCTTGGATGTCTTCTAGTCCAACTCCCTTGCTCAAGCATCCTATACCAATTCAGACAAATGGCTGTCCAATCTCTTCTTAAAAACCTCCAGCGATGGAGCAAATTTTTCCTTAGTTCTATGTTGCTTCTCTCCTTGATTAGTTTCCGCTTCTTGTTCTTCCTTCAGGTGCTTTGGAGAATACGTTAACTCCGTCCCTTTTTGTGGCAGCTCTTAAGATATTGAAACACTGCTATCATGTCACCCCTTCTATCGTGTCCTTCTTTTCATCAGACTAGATATACCCAGTTCTCACAGCCATTCTTTATGTTTTAGCCTCCAGTCCCCTAATCATCTTTGTTGCTCTTCTCTGCACTCTTTCTAGAGTTTCAACATCTTTTTTTTCATGGTTCTGATATTGGTGTCATCTAACAAACTTATAAAATGAATTTCTTCAAAAATAATCTTTCATTCAATTTCCAGACTTATGAATATATTCACAATTTTTGCCAGCTCCCCCAAATATTTACTAGTTTGGCTCTGAAATTAACATTTGTTCACATGTTCTGCAGAGACTCTGCTAAATTATTCCATTCCTGCAGAGCTTCTTCTGTTCATTTATCATGCCGTGACATCAAGACTCAAGTAAAGATGTGAAGATGATAGGGCTATAACCCAGGAAAATAAATATCAATGCATAATCCAGTAGACCCTGAGTCCACTGTTCTCTCTTCGAACCTCCCATCCCTCCAGTCTTATTGATTACTTTTAGCAGATTGAGCTGCACTAGAGCAGGTTGAAATGAATTCAAAGTCTGAGAAATTCTCCAATCAAAATCCTTTTCAACACCATGTTAGCTGATCCAGTCAATTTTCCTATCCTTGCTTATGGTTGAGAGGTTAAATTCCTTCGAAGATACCAACAGTCAATATTTGCTGTATTTTGCTCCTTCTGCCGTGCTAACAGGGCTTGAGGGTTTATTGAAACACTCTGATGAAGTCAATGGATTGTTCTGATAGTTAATCATATGATTTTAGTCAATTAGTTGTTAATATATTAGTTACATCTGTGCATTCCAGTAAATTACTGGTTCAAACTTAAAAGAGGGAAATAAAGGGCATTTATGGAAGGTTTTCTATTAGCTGTTCTATTAATACAATACAATAGCAGAGTTGGAAGGGACCTTGGAGGTCTTCTAGTCTAACCCCCTGCTTAGGCAGGAAACCCTATACCGTTTCAGACAAATGGCTATCCAACATCTTCTTAAAGACTTCCAGTGTTGGGGCATTCACAACTTCTGGAGGCAAGCTGCTCCACTAATTGTTCTAACTGTCAGGAAATTTCTCCTCAGTTCTAAGTTGCTTCTCTCCTTGATTAGTTCCCACCCATTGCTTCTTGTTCTACACTCAGGTGCCTTGGAGGATAGTTTGACTCCCTCTTCTTTGTGGCAACCCCTGAAATATTGGAACATTGCTATCATATCTCCCCTAGTCCTTCTTTTCATTAAACTAGACATACCCAGTTCCTGCAACCGTTCTTCATATGTTTTAGCCCCCAGTCCACTAGTCATCTTTGTTGCTCTTCTCTGCACTCTTTCTAGAGTCTCCGCATCTTTTCTACATTGTGGCAACCAAATCTGAATGCAGTATTCCAAGTGTGGCCTTACCAAGGCATTATAAAATGGTATTAACACTTCATGTGATCTTGATTCTATCCCTCTGTTTATGTAGCCTAGAACTGTGTTGGCTTTTTTGGCAGCTGCTGCACACTGCTGGCTCATATTTAAATGGTTGTCCACTAGGACTCCAAGATCCCTCTCACAGTTACTACTATTGAGCAAGGTACCACCTATACTGTACCTGTGCATTTCGTTTTTCTTGCCTAAATGTAAAACCTTACTCTTTTCACCATTAAATTTCATTTTATTAGATAGTGCCCAATGTTCAAGTTTATCAAGATCCTTCTGTATCTTAAGCCTATCTTCTGGAGTGTCGGCTATTCCTGCCAACTTGGTGTCGTCTGCAAATTTGATGAATTCCCCATTTATTCCCTCATCCAAATCCAAATATTAGAAACAATGTATGTCAGCAAATAGCTTTTCCAGATAACAAGGGATAGAATAGAGCAGAGTTGTCTGACCTTGACAACTTTAAGACCAGTGGACTTCAACTCCAAGAATTCCCCAGCTAGCATGACTGGCTGGGGGATTCTGGGAGTTGAAGTCCATAGACTTCAGGGGTGTCAAACTCACAGGCCGTGGGCCAGATGCATCACATGCTAGCCACGCCCAACCCGGTTTAGCAAAGGGGGGGGAGTCACAATATGGCACGTGACGACGTAACGCTGTGAGTTTGACAACCCTGCCATAGATCTTAAAGTTGCCAAGGGCAGAAAATCCTGGGATGGAGACGTCATTGAGAAAAGGGGAACTGCCCAAACTGAATAAACTTCTGCCCAAGAGTGATGCAATCAGGGAGCAACATTGAAGAAGTCAGAAAATCCCATTCCTTGGAAAATAAGAGCTCTCAAATGTTCTCTCTCTGCTCATTTATTTCCATCCAAACCAACATTTCAACATTGGTGAAAAGGAAGCATAACTTACTGAGTATTTCTATTACAAAAATGTAGATCACTGTAGTACAATCTTCTTTGGTTCATTAACATATAAAAGTGTGGGAAATTGATTGGAAAATGAGCACTTGTTGAACACTGTGGTTCAATATTTTTTTTAAAGAATAATAATGGGGCCATCCGTGAACAAAGGCACTGAACATGCGTACACATTTTAGAAACTGAAGAATAATTTGAGGCATATTTTTATTATGAGGTTGGTACTTTAGAATTTACCAATCAAATGCCCCAATCTGAATGTAAGGGATAGATCCTACATTACTGCTTTGCCAACCTCACTTTTATTTCCTCTCTTTTATGCAAGTAGAACAACCTTAGCTGATGGTTACATCCAACTTTGTACAGCTATCAGCTTGGAACACATCTATTTCTTGTTACGGATTTTGAGACTTAGTTATAAGCTATAACAGATGTAACATTTATGTTACCATTTTTAAAAATCAAGAGTTGGGCATTCCAACAATGGCTATGCTTTAGGGAAGAATCTCAGCAAACAATTAAGAGGAAAGACTAAATAGCTACACAATCTTTTCATTTTAAAAAAGTCTATCTTTCCTATGCTCCTTTTTACAAATTTTAATTTCCAGATGAATAATGATTTTACCATCATGCATCTAAGATAACATTTATCTCACTTTACTACAGGTGGTTTCCTCATTTCCACATATTAAAATTATCTTACAAATATACCATATCATCAAATGTGGTCTTTTTCCTTATTTTGTTGCTTCTCCCAAAGACTTGTGCAATAACTAGGGGTAAGAAAGACTTTACTAAAACACAGAGGACAATTCAAGATGAAAAGCTACCATGAGAACAAGGCATGAATAAAATAAAAAACAGATGAAGAGTCAAAAATTCCCATTTGATGCTGTCAATCCACTAGGGATTGCTTGCTAAAAGAATAATCAGTAGCGAACTGAATTCCTTTTAGCATGTTGCATATAGAACTCTCTGTTTTCACATCTTGGCTTATTCAGCAAAGATCAGAGGGGAAAAAGAAGAAATAAAGTATCATTTTACACAGATCCTCTTAATTTTTAAAGTAGCAAAATTTTGATGGAAGTTTTAAGATAATAATATTTTTAAAAAACCATACAACACTATTCTAGTGATAACACATGGTGTGTCTAACTTATACGAAGTTTAAGTTTCACTGTTTCTCCTACCCAGAGTCCTCCATGTTCTGCCTAAGCAGAGGGTTGGACTAGGAGACCGCTAAGGTCCCTTCCAACTCTGTTATTCTATTCTATTTTGAAGCGTCTTTTGTCTTTTTGTTTCGAGGCTATTCTTTAGAAGACAGAAAATTAAAAGCTAGGGTGCCATTTCAGTGTTACCACTAGCCAAGAAAGACAGCAACGTAACCTATGTCAAAGAGAAAAAGATGTACATATTAATTTATATAAAGATGCAAATATTTGGGTGCATAATTGCTACATCTCAATTAGGAAAATTATATAACTCTGCTCTGCAAAGAAGAGTAACCAGATGCTCTTGTTTGATGGGCAACTTGAAGATCCACTGTTCTCCATTCTGGATTCATTAGTATTAACTCAGACTTAAGTGGAACAGCTATTCAGATGGACAATATCTTCAAATAGAAGAGTATCTTATATAAAAGTAGTGCAACATAGGAAGATGTGGAAAAACCTGGTCCATAAAATCGCCAATACGTCAGAATGGATAACATCATCATCATCTTATATAATGTAGATCCATGAGCACTATAATAATGCCCAAAGGATTATACTCAGTATAGACACTTTCATGATAATACTCAATACATTATTATCTAATTCACTGCCATTTTTTTCCAAACTATGTGCAGTGGCTAATTTTGAAAGCTTTATCCTTCAACCGAGTGGTATATTCTCTCTTTGAATGTAACCTCCCTTTTTGCATTAACAACCCTTATTTTATTATTAGGCATATTGACTACAGATCAGAAGGATAGAGAGATGGAGATAAATAGCCCATGATGATCAATCCAGTCTACTGTTCTTATCTGAAATGAAAGGCGTTTTTCCCCCTCTCACCATTCTGTTAGGGAGGGAAAGTCACCAATGTTGGTCTAGAGCTATGTTTTTCCTAGATGATGATAGAATAGCAGAGTTGGAAGGGACCAACATCTTAAAAACTTCCAGTGTTGGAGCATTCACAACTTCTGGAGGAAACTTATTCCAGCAGAAAATTTCTCAGCAAGGACTTGTTGGGGAAATGGGAGGAATTTTAGACCAATGCATCCAAATACTTTTTATTTAACCTTTTTTTTTTCTCTGTAACAATATTGCAACACAAACAGAAAAGGAAATAATGTGTTCTGACTGTCATAAGCGAACTACAATACTGATCTTCATTCTCTCAAAAATATCACATGAATCCTAGGACATTTTTCCAGCAATCATAAAGTTTCTGTTGGTTGCATTTATTATTACTGTGTGTTTGAATGAACAGGGACATTGACTTTATGATATGAAAAACAATAATTTCTGTGTTGTTTTGTGTTATTAAATATAGTTACTGATTCTGGATTTTTTAAACTGCCTCCCAGAAATCAATAGCCATATTAAATTCAAATAAAATAATAACAACAATATTAATAATACTGGAAATGCTATCCAAACGGAATATAGAATTCAGGTAGTAAATGATCCTTGAGGGATATGGGTGGTCTAGAAACATGAAATATAAATTAATATGCCTAAGAATCCTGAGTGGCAAGCATTTGAACATGAATATGAAATTGCAGTGATTTAATTTTGGGAAGTAAAGGTATCTATTCTTTTTACTTCCTCTGTCTTGTTTTATTAGAAAATCTAAGTGTTCTTTCCCAGCTTTAATGTGTGCTAAATGCTTGAAGTATCTTTTAGTCAGTGTACTTGCAAAGGAAATTCTCCTTCAAAGGAAGTTTCCATTGCGCATGTAGGACAACAGGTGTGCAAAAGGTGCAGGTGTGTAGATGGGTGTGACTGATATTTGCAGATCGTCTTTCGTGAGTTATTACTTTGCGTGAGATTTGTCCTTGTTTTCATTCCATGCCTAACCTCCAAATTCCCACAGCGATAAGCTGCTGCAAGCCACTTGTTGGGTTTTGTTTTCTAAAAAGGCGACGGTTGCAGAAACACCCTTTCCAAAAAAGAGACAACTCTCCATCTTTCACTCTCCGATTCCCATTCCTATGGAAGAAGACTTGGACTGATTGGCACCAGGAACACATCCACGCACAGATCGACTATTGCAAGATATTTTGCAGCCTGAGGTTAAAAAAAACAATATGGCGTCCCTTCCCTTTGTGAAAGCCAGTTGATATGATGGCTAAATGATAGGGTAAGATATTTCTCAACCTCAAAGGTGAGAAATTAGTTGAGGGAAGTCAGGAACAGCAGCATCTTCTCTTTCAACAGTCACAAAGGTTCCTGAAGGCTGCTATCATGTCCCTCTAGCCATTGCTTCCTTTGCTCTAAATGAGACCCATCCATATAGCAAAAGAGGGGGTACGCTGGCATGAATTTTGCTTTCCACCCCCCTTCTGTGAAACTGTCTCCAAGACCAAGAACTACCGAGAATAAACTTTGTACTTTCTTTCTCTTTTGTCCATCCCCAAATTGACTGTGAAGAAATGTTGGCTGGTTTCAAGAAACCGCACTCAGGATTTTGGATCTGAGCTGTGAGAATACTCACGGGAGACAACGGTATCCTCATGCCTTGAATCAACAATTGCAGCTCTGTGAAACTCCATCCTCGTTAGCCAGATTCTAGGATGGAGTTCGTGGCTTGCCATGGTTACTTGCCTTTCAAACCAACGGCTTTCCCCTCCGCACCGCTAGCCTCTGCCTTTTGGGCCAAGATGTTTTGCAGGCTTGGCAGTGGTTCGTTCTCATGTGAACTCTTGCCCTCTTTTTAATCTCATCCAAATTTTGCACTAAAAGAACTCTCAACTGATACCTTTTGTTGCCCAGAATTCCACAGGGATGTGAGAATGAAGTTGGGGATCTTCTTGCGGTAATGAGCTCAAGTGACCGTCTTCTTCCTCTGAGTAACCAGCACCTGACAATGAGAGGCATGCGTGGGAAGATTGGAAACAAAAACACAAGAGCACAAGATGCTGGCCAGTTCCTGGAGCAAAATCCGAAGAAGAAAAGAGGGCACACACAATGCTCCCTCTCCCTCCTTCCTCCAGGCCATTTAGGAGGAGATTTACTTACAGTTAACATTTCCAGAACCCCTTGCACTTGAGGACAACACAGCTGAAACCTGGGTAAAACACTGCTCTGATTCTGAATGCTGAATCCTTCTCTTGTTCCTCACTCCCAGGCCTGGGATATGGTCTGGAGCCAATATACAGCTGGAGGGGAAGGGGCGGGGGAATCCCATCCATCTAATTATGCAAAATGGATGTCTAGTGGAATGTCAGCTATCCAAGCCTCGTTTTCTAAAAGCGTTTTGATTTTTTAAAATATATTTTATATTAAAAGACAGAATCGTAAATCTCCTTTCCCAGATTGTTGGTAGGAATGCACTGAATGTGACGTTCTCAATTAATTGTACAATACAGGTGGTCCTCGGCTTACAACGGTTCGTTTAGTGAGCCTTTGGCGTTGCCACCGCACTGAAAAAGTGACCTATGACTGTTTTTCCACACTTACAACCGTTGCAACATCCCTACGGTCACATGATCGGAATTGAGAGGCTTGGCAACTGACTCATATTTATGACAGTTGCAGTGTCCTGGGGTCACATGTGGTCAGTTTTGGTGACCTTCTGACTAGCAAAGTCAATGGGGAACAACCATGTGACACATATCAACTGCAGTGATTCACTTTAACAACTGTGGCAAAACAGGTCATAAAACGGGGCAAAACTCATTTCACAACTGTCTTGCTTAGCAACGGACATTTTGGGCTCAACGGTGGTCATAAGTCGAGGACTACCTGTACAATTTCTGATTCGGCTGATGATCTTATATTTTACATGTAAACTCTTAACATTCAGGAGGGGGAAGGATGAGTTCCCAGGACATGATAAATACGTATCAGAACTGGCGACCTTTGGAGGGGGCTGCATTCAGAAGGCATTAAAGAAAATAATTATGCCGGAGTGAGTGTGTCACAGAAGGACCAGTACTTTGAGCTGCAAATTCAACAGCAGCAGCCACATAGGGGGGCAACAGGAGGAGTTCAAAATGAATTGTGACTATTTGAGGAAAGTACAGGTGGTCCTCGACTTACAACCACAATTGAGGCCAAAAATTCTGTTGACATTTAAGTGAGTTTTGCCCTGTTTTATGACTTTGTTAAGTGAATCACTGCAAGTGTTATGGTCGTTAAGTGAATCTAGCTTCCCCATCGACTTTGCTTGTCAGAAGGTCGCAAAGTAGGATTACATGACCTTAGGACACTGCGGCCGTCATCAATATGAATCAGTTACCAAGTGTCTGAATTTTGATCACACGGCCATGGGGATGCTGAAATGGTCGTGTTGAAAAAATCATCATATAAGTCACTTTTTCCAGTGCCGTTGTAACTTCAAACGGTCACAAAATGAACTGTTGTTAAGTCGGGGGACTACCTGTAAGGAGCCCTTGGGAATCTAGAGAAGGTGTTACAAATGGCATGTGACCTGTTGTCTTGTCCGCTGGAAAATGGCCTTCTCCTCAGATGGAGAAAGATGCTTTCCCCTCACCTCTCCTCACCTGATAAGGCGTTCTCTACCACCAGTTTTGTGTGGGAGGCATAAACTTGGCAAACTCCCACTTAGGATTTTTTTAAAATTACTTTGTGGATTCTTTGGGGAACAAGCGTGATGCTTCCTTGCAGGCAGCTCCATGACAGATGAATGACTGTCAGAACAAAAGGCAGACAGTGTGCGTCCTCTTCCCTGGACAATTGTGTTTTGGAGCAGATGGGAATTGCAATTATTTTCTAACTAGTATGAAGCAGCAGAGGAACTTCTTCTTTCCTCAGCTTTGAAAACCCCCGGTGGTTTCAGAAGCTCGGTGCTATCAAAGAAGAGAGGCTTTTTCACTGGTGCTTCCTTGAACGGGAGGTGGCCATTCCCATGTGACGTTAGTATTGTAATTTTGCCCCTTTATTTTGTGAGCTGCTCATAGAGCAATGGATGAAGTCAGAGGTGGCATTCAACCGATTCGGACTGGTTCTGGCAAACCGATAGCAGAAATTTTGAGTGGTTCGGAGAACCAGGAAATACTACCTCTGGTTGCCGCCGCCCCTCCCGCCCCCCGCCCCCTGCCCCCACCGTTCAGATCACCAGCGCTGACACCGAGGGCAGTCTTTGGAGTGTTGTGTGCGAACACAAAGTGTGCAAAACGTGTGGGTGCGTGGAAAGTGTACTCTCATAGAACCGGTAGGAAAAGATTTGGAATCACACCGCTGGATAAAGTCCCATGTTGCATGAGAGGTTTTTTTTCTCTTTTTGTTTTCCCTTTCTTTTTCTGTTTCTTTTTCCTTTGTATTTTTTTTTAGCACTTTCCTTGCATAGGACATTCTCTTTCTCCCTATTTTTTTCCCAGTCCCATACCGGCCTTGGAAGATCCCTAAGCAGCTAAGGGGAAAAATGAAGAAAAAAGGAACAGAGCTGCCCCCTACGAGAGGCACTGTATTAGTGGGAAAACTGCACTTGGATTGCAAACAATGTCTGTGGGTGATTATATAAATAGAATAAGTAAGTTAGAAACTGCCATTCTTTCAGAGCATATGAAAATAAATGCAGTTCAACATCACCAACAAATCCAAAACCCCAGAAGAAATTCTCTTATTACTAGAAAAACTTGCTGTAAGTTCCATTCTGCAAGGCTGTACTTGGCTTCTTAAGTCAGCACTCAGCTACCTAAGAGTTGTGAATTGTGCTATAAGGTATAATTCATTACTGGTAGTCCTCAACTTGCAACAGTTCATTTTGTGACCGTTCAAAGTTACAACGGCGCTGGAAAAAGTGACTTATGACCATTTTTCACACTTACGACTATTGCAGCAATCCCAGGGTCGCGTGATCACCTTTTGCGACCATCCGGCAAGCCAAGTCAATGGGGAAGCCAGATTCACTTAACAACCCAGTTACTAACTTAACAACTCCACTGATTCACTTAGCAACTATGGTGAGAAACATCGCAAAACAGGGTAAAACTCACTTGAGAAATGTCTCACTTAACATAAATTTTGGGCTAAATTGCAGTCATAAGTCAAGGTCTACCTGTATTCCCACAATGCCTAAAAGCTCAAGGACTTACTCTGGCTAGCCCAGCCTTGAGTTTTCATGATCCTTTACCAGACCACTGGACATCCTGGTCAGTTTCTGAACCAGGGAAAGAAATGTATGTGCGCTTAGTCGTACTAACCAAAGTGATATGCATTACCTATGAGACTAAGAGAGGAAAAAGAGAAATGACTTGAAGGAAAATCGACACAGGAAAGCACAAAACCCAGCCCAATCAATAGCATATGGAATAAACTAAACAGAAAATAAAAACCTTTAAAATGCCGTTGCTTAAATATCCAGGGTATTGCAAGAGAACAGCTCAAAGCATAAGAATTTGTTTCAAAGTGATAAATTCACAACATTACAGAAACCAGGCTAAAAACTGCATTGGGGAATAAATGCAGAAACAACATATAATAAAAAGCACATTGCTCATCAGGGTTGTACAAAGAGCTGAAAGACAAAAATGTGATTCAGGGTGAATACAAGCCTGCACATAAGGTATTATCTGTTGGAAACACCTTTAAAACAAGTGCAGGCAGTCCTTAATTTACAGCAGTTCATTTAGTGAACATTAAAGTTACAACGGTACTGAAAAAAGTGACCTTTTTCACAGTTACCACCTTTGTAGCATCCCCATGATCATGTGATCAAATTTCAGATGCTTGGCAGTTGGTTCACACATATGGCCATTGCTGTGTCTCAAGGTCATGTGATCACCTTTTCCAACCCTTTGACAAGCAAAGTCAACGGGGAAAAGTCAGAGTCACTTAACTGCTTACTAATTTAGCAATTGAAGAGATTCACTTGACAACTGTGGCAGGAAAGGTCATAAAATGGGGCAAAACTCACTTAACAAATCTTTCACTTAACAAAACAGAAATTCTGGGCTTAATTATGGTCATAAGTGGAGGATTACCTGTACAGCTTTTCCCATAATTGTGCATCATCTCTAGAGGACTTCTGTCCGAGCCCAGGAAAAGGACACACATATCTGCTTTAAAAGATTCCAGGTGCTGCACACAGTATACACCCACATAACCTCTGAGTCATATTTTACTTTTTTAAAACTACACCTCTGCACAGCACTATTATGTATTAAAATGTACAAGGCAAGAAGAAATTACGTGCAACAACTGTACACATCAATGGCATTGATTTGTTGGACACAACGACATGTGCACTGTATAATCTTTGTGATGAAAAGCATTTGTGTTTTTTTATTCAGAATGCTGGATCATATCATGCCACAAAGTGTTGCAATGGAAGAATAATGTTGGTTCACAAACTAGGAAAAATAACAGCTAAATGAACTACTGGTACTTCTTAATGCATTGGTTCAAGTGGCGATTCTCTGACGGTCAAAGGTGCATGGACTAATATACTGTACCATCAAAGCCTATGAGAGAACACTGGTACCAATGGCGAATATGTTCTTGCTATCACTGAAGTTACAACTAAGGCTCTTAGTCATAGCTTGAGTTATTTCACTGACCTAAACACCCCACTTTTCTCCTTCGTTATGCTCCATAGATTTGTTGGCTGATCTTTGATAATTCCAATTCTGTTTGCTTCAAGAAGATGCTATTTCAGAAGTGTTGAGTGGCTTATGGAGTTTGATGGTATATATGCTTCTTTTCAGTCTTTGGAGCATTTAAAGAAGAACAATTCTATCTTATTCCAAAGACAATATGAACAACAGAATAAAGGTGGCTATGGTTCTGGGTAGCAAGGTCTGCTGAAGACATCTGTACTATCTTATACCAAATGACTTACTGTGAAATCAATAGCAACCAACTTATTATAAATATTTACATTTTACTAAATGTTAAGGTGTGTGTGTGTGTGTGTGTGTGTGTGTGTGTGTGTGTGAGAGAGAGAGAGAGAGAGAGAGAGAGAGAGAGAGAGAGAGAGAATCAGAACATGTTAATATAAGGCAACTGGCAGTTGGAACAGAGTTCTTTTCAGGTGGGGAGGGGGAGTAGAATTCCTTAGCATCAGAGCATGTTAATTACTGTATAAGAAATACTAATGATCTGATGGTCATTTCGAAAAATCCTCTCTCAGCGAGTACCTAGAAGCCAAGAGGACCATATGTGCCAAATTTCAAGTTTGTAGGCTTTATGGTTCTGAAGATTTCATGATAAGTGAGTGATATTTGCCTTTTATATATCCTTTATTATTTATGTTCAGGTATTTGAATAGCACAATCATAGATGGGGATTCAAGCTGATACAGCTTGAGCTTCTCCTTTAAGTGCTGTCTATAGATATTGAGATGATAGAAGAGTACATTAGAGAGAATGTTTTATTTTATTCTTCAGCCGCAATCGCTGCACCTAATGATCTATCTGCCAGTAATTCCCACCTGTAGAGGTCTACTTCTTGTAAAATCCCAGACACATTACAAAGGGAAATGAAGGCATTATGGTAAGGAGCCTCTTGCTGGGAAAGGTTTAAAATTGCTGGGGTTCACTCTGCATGTGTTCATGACTCTGGATTAGTTTGAGGATCAAGGAATGTCTTCTTGTCCTGTGAGTAAGAAATAGTAGAAAGGGCAGCTTTTTTCCATGATGTGTTACGAAACTATCTAAGTCATGGGAGACACAATGACCAGATCCTAGCTGCATAGTGGTAAAAATAGCACTAGCACTTAGACTTATATACTGCTTCACAGTGCTTTACAGCCCTCTCTAAGCGGTTTACAGAGTCACCCTATTGCTCCCCCAACAATCTGGGTCCTCATTTTACCAACCTCGGAAGGATGGAAGGCTAAGTCAACCTTGAGCCTGGTGACATTTGAACTGCCAAATTGCAGGCAGCCAGCAGTCAGGAGAAGTAGCCTGCAGTACTGCATTCTAACCACTGCATCACCTCAGCTCAGTTGCACCACCACAGCTCAGTCAGTATATCAATAACTCAGTATATAAAGAATTTTCTAAGAGGATTGTGGTAGGGATTAAAAAGCACAGATTGGACATTCCAAGGCATGACTGCAAAGTGTGCAGGAAGCCTCGAAAATTCAAGAAGTACAGTTGTTATTGTTGTTTGTTTGTTTAAAACACTTACAAAGCCACTTATTTTAAAACAACTCTGAGTTGTTTTGGTTGACAACCAATAAATAGAGAAGTTCTCTATTCTTTGATATTGTTTTTCCTTTCAGCAATTGCAGCTACTGGAATTATATGAGGAGAGTGCTAAGAAATAGAATCAAATTCTGATATTTTATTCGTTCAGAAAGGTCCTAAACTTATTTATGTACTTACTTACTTAATTACTTATATTTCATATTTCTGAATCAACCATCTCCCGCAAAGTGTGACTCTGGGTGGTACACAATAAAACGTGAAAATATGAAAACAGTATTTAAAAGTAAAATTTTAGAATTAAAATTTTAAAAGGAGGCAAGAATAACAAAACCTTCTTAAAAATTAATAACAAAGGTGAAGGGAGGGTTCTCTTTATGACCATGCCAAGTGAGGGAAAAAATGATTTTGATTTTTGGACAAGAAAAATTACAATCCTGTAGTTGCTGATAACAGTTCTGAATATGCGACACATTTTCTAGCCTTTATCAAGGATCTGCCAAGAAAAGAAAAGGAGGTATTGTACAAAACATTGTGTAATTAAGTTGATTTCACAGAGAGATATACAATAGCTCCACACTGTATTCAATAGTAAGCCAGTCACTTGTTTGAATGAGAAAGAGCAATAAGTAATAGCAGGCATAGTTTATGATAGAAAGTCTGACAGAATTTTGTTCATTACCGGTAAATTGATGCCCAGATAGAAAAGCCACGTACTGAAAATCATGCTTTAGCAAAAAACACATTTCTGTTTTTTTATAAATTGCAATACATTCTTATCCAGGATGTTCAGAAACAGATTTCTCTGTATTCAAGCCAGAATATTCATTTGTAAGTTCATTTCACAGGTGCTACAAAAGTACCTGGACTATATAATGATGCATTGTGGTAAGGAAAAAAAAATGTTTGGAAAATAAACAGTCATTCTCTCTGTTGCCTGGTGCAGTCTTTAAAAAAAAAACAGCTCCATCTTTCATTTCAGGCCCATCATGTAGGTGACTGAATAATGTAACCTGACAGAAGAGGATTCACTTATCTTATTTTTCAAAATCATTTTTAAAAAATACACTTCATTTTTTCCCCCTGAAATTTCTGTCCTGTGAAAACTGGCTATCTTTTTTCAAAGTAGCTAAAATAAAATTTGCTTTGAGCATTTCATTTAATAAATGGTCTGTGAGCAAAGAACTGTTTGAAGAAGGAAAGGGAAATATTTGCAAAAAAATACTTTTCCTCTTTGTATCTAGGTAGGCTATGGCTTAAAGCAGAAGATGGTTTAAAAAAAACCAAGTGTAGTTTTAAGGTCAATGTTTATCATTTAGCCAATTTACGAAACCCAGATCCACATCCTCTGCACTCACGCCCAAATTCACAAATCTATTTGTTGTCAGTCCTTTACAGAATTTTTATTGCTGGGCCTATTTTGGTGGGGTTGTTGTTGTTTTCCATTCTGCACATCTGAGGTCATCACAACTGTAGCTATTGTGGCTCAGCTGTCACAGAACCTATTGGTGTAAGAACCTCTGAGTTGATGTACAAGATCCCAGTTGACCAGTAGATTGCAGGGAAAAAATATAGAGAAAAACTGAGACCAGGACCAGGACCAGGACCAGGACCAGGACCAGGACCAGGACCATACCATTTTTTTATATTGCTTTCTAGCAGTCGTATACTGGCATGTGGCCTGTAAGTCCAGAGGCAGTAAATGCTGGTCTCTTCATATGCCTCTAGTAACCATGGATAATCTGGTCCTTTATAAAATATCTAGCCCTCTTTTAAAATCACCCAATTGGTTGCCATTATTTATGGCATTATTTGTCACAGCCATTGCCAGAAAAATCTACAGTTGAACTGGAAAAATAGTCTTTCCTTCCACCAAATCCCCTTGCATATAGTTTTTATAGATGTCTTCAGGTTCTACCAATCTAAGAGAAGAAGAAGAAAAGATCTCCATCCAAATGATCTGTGGTAACAAAAAGATTTTGTCTTAGCTGTCCTAACTCGCCATTATTCCCAACAAATAAATCCTTTCTTCAGAGAACTTCTCTAATATTTTGATTACTTTTTCCCCCAAATTTTTAACTCTATAATAACTTTCTTAAGGTGTCCAGAATATTGCCAGTCCTTTGAAATAGACCAGATAAGAAATCTGATTCCTTATCAGAACTATCCTTCATTAAGCATAGGCTATACAGTAGTAATAAAATCTTGCAGAACTGAATGTTCTTTAACTCCCCTCCTTCTTATGTCTCATAAATCAGCCTGGTAGATTTTTCCTAATTCAAGTAGTCTTCAATTTACGACCACAATTGAGCCCAGATTTCCATGCTGAGACAGTTGTTGAGTGAATTTTGCCCCATTTTACTTTCTTGCCACAGATGTTAAGTGAATGACTGCAGATGTTAAGTGAATGACTGCAGAACCTACAGGATTCTTAAGTGAATCTGGTTTCCCCATTGACCTTGCTTGTCGGAAGGTCACAAAAGCTGATCCCGGGGACACTGCAACTGTTATAACTGTGAACCAGTTGCAGTGTCCAAATGTTGGGGACGCTACAATGGTCATAAGTGTGAAAAACATTTTTCAAGGCCATCGTAACTTCAAATGGTCACTAAATGAATGGACTACCTGTACTACCTCGTTTCTGAGGAAGAAAAATTCCCCGTGATCCAACTTACAAATTGAGTCCCAACCTTGTGCTTGAATCATGTTTATTTGAACTGCGCTAGGAACAGACTCCAAGGTTTTGCACACTGAAGGAGGGTGCCCAACACCAATCACAACATGGCTTGGATTTCCTATTTATAATAAGATAAGCAGAATAATAAAGTGGAGGTTGGCACTAGACAGTTTTTATGGTTAGTTACTTTGTAGTTCCCATTTAAATTTACAAGGGCTGATTCAAGATAACCCATGAGTCAGCATATGCAAACAGCTAAGAGAGGTATTAGGGAGGTTTTGATGAATTCAAGGTCCTTGCTAGTTTGGAGGTTTTGATTCACATATTTGTTTTACTCCTTCATTACCCAGAGTTTCAGCCCTGTTAGCTTATATAATGATTCTTGACCCTCACGGTTGTCTCCTTGATTCTCTATACATAAACAACACTCTGAATATCTGCAGTACATAATACTCCAAGATTGGTCTCACCATAGATTTATATACTGACACTGTAATATTGGCAGTTCTATTTTTCAATTCCCTTCCTAATTAACTGAAGCATGGCAACTCTTTTTTAATTCTTTCCAACTCCACAAAATGTTGGAAACAAATTACAATAAAATGACTCAGGACTCACTCACTCTTGTCTCAGCTGTAAATCCAGATCTTTTGTACACAAGTGAAAAAATACATCCCAGAATCGATCCCTGAGAGACCACAATTTGCCAGTATGAAAATGATTCCTCTAGCCATATTGCTTTTTGGTTTTTTATAATTAGTTACCAGGGATACCTGTAGGGCAGGGGTGTCCAAACTTGGGAACTTTAAGGCTTGTGGACTTCAACTCCCAGAATTCCCCAGCCAGCCATGCTGGCTGGGGAATTCTGGGAGTTGAAGTCCACAAGTCTTAAAGTTCCCAAGTTTGGACACCACTGCTGTAGGGGGAACAGGGGGCTCAGAAAAGACAAAATGGTGGCCACAAGTTTGCAATCGAAGCCCAACCCATTTTATGCATTCCTATAAAACACTGACATAGTTGGAACCATCCACTTTTTTTTATCAACCCCATGGATACCCCTGTCTGTTCCCAATCCATTACACAATTTGTCATTCTATTTTGTGAAGTATACAATACCTAAGGGCCATCCTTATCTGTTTACTGAGAAAAAGGTGAGGTGGAAGGTTAGTGAGACACAATATACTTCTGTGAAAGTCAAGTCTTTTCAACAAGGCTTTTTTATGTATGGCCATTTTCTTCTAAATAATATTTTCAACAATTTCTCCCAGAAAAAAATGTGAAACAAATTTGGCCTTTAATTTCTTTTATCACCCACTGATCCCTTATTAAAAGTTCAGAGAGACTTGCTATTTTCCAGTTGTTGAGTAACTGGATAAAATCACCTAACCACTAATTTGACAACGATGATGATAAAGAGGGGGGGATTGAAGCATCTGTGTACGGAAAACTGTATGGAACAAGGCTTGTTGAATGTTGATTAGAAATATTTCCTGATTATGAAGCAATTATGAGGCTATTGTCCATCCAAAATCCCATGTATGACTTTGAATTACAGGAAACTTTAGTACATAACCACCCACAAAATGCATGTAGGAACATAGGTTATGTTGCTTAAAATTCTGAGGAAAGATCATTTTTATTCTCTTCTTTAGAATGGGGGGGGGGGCATAAATCATTACTTGTTTTCACAGCAACACTCACTCAAATTTGCAGATACTATATGTGGCAAATCAAACTGATGCTTGGAAAGGCAGACCATATGTCATACTGAGTTACTGAAAAAGCATCAAGCCTCCCTTTTCCAAAGATTCTTAAAAGATAAAATTTTATGCTCAGTTAAAATGGAAAAGAACATTGTGCTTAAGGATAAACTAATTTAGCGTGCAGTTCTTTACTACTGTTTGTTGCCAAATAGCTAGTGAGTGACACATTCAGGCCACCTAGGGAAAAAAGAAGAAGAGAAAATGTTTGCAAACTGTAAAGATAAAGATTCTCCTTGCACATATGTGCTAATCCTTCCCGACTCTAGGGGGCAGTGCTCACCTCCGTTACAAAGCCAAAGAGCCAGCGCTGTCCGGAGCCATATCTGTGGTCATGTGGCTGGCATGACTAAACACCAAAGGTGCACCGAATGCTGTTACCTTCCCACCAAAGGTGGTCCCTGTTTTTCTACTTACATGTTTGCATGCTCTCAAACTCCTAGGTTGGCAGAAGTTGGGACAAGTAATGGGAGCTCACTCCGTTACACAGCACTAGGGTTTCGAATCACTGATCAACAAGCTCAGAGTCTTAGCCACTGAACCACCATGTCCCTACAGTTACAAACTGTAGTGATCACATAAAGGAATGTTGTTCAAGTTATATATAACATGTTTCTTAAATATTTCATTGTATATTAGAACACAAGATAGGAATCAAAGACACAAATATTTACTGACAGTCCAGTGGAGATAAATTTGCTAAGAACCTCAGATGTTGGCAGTTTCCACATTTTAAAATATACTTGCCTTCTGTGTGACATCATTGTCCTGAGAACTTCAATTACATTAACATTTTTAAAATATGTTTCAGTCGAGTAAAATACAGATTTGGAACTTGCAACTTTACTAATTTCATTTGGTTGCAAGCTTCATTTCAACCACAATGATCAAATTAATACTGGCTTTCCAGAAAGTATCTAATTCACAAATGAACATGTGGCCAATGGAGGTCTAAATCCTAGACAGGATCCAAACAACTCTAACTTCTCCCGCAAAGTTAGCTACTCCATGACAAAATATTGTCTGAGAATCACTTCATTTCTCTTTTCCCAAGTGTCATTAATGAATTGTTTTATTACAAAGCAACACCAGATGTTTGCGATCTGCCTTGTTTCAGCTTCCATTTCACACCAGTGAATGTTCTGTAGTTAATCTTTCATTCTTTTGCGTAGAATTTGATGCTGGCACCGTCAAAGTTGTTGTGCCCCCCCCCCTCCAAGTCTATTTTAGAAGCATCTATTAATAAATTGACAGTCTGTGACATATTATAGCAATTGGGAGGGTTTTTTCCATCCTTGCCATACAATTTGAGCATGGCCTTTGATGTTTTTGAAGGCTTTTCTTTATACTGTCATACTTACCTTCTTCACTTGCTCCTGGAACAGGATTGTCAAGCTGCCTGTATTAGATATGCACTTTTCAATCCATGACTTCTATCTATAAAGTGTCAACTTGCTGCTCTTTTTTAAAAGGTAACTTTCCGTTTCTGCAGATGAGGAGACTGCATTAATTCAAGTAACCTGGAACTTATGCGCAACCACATTCTATTTTGGGAGCATTTCAGCAAATGCAATTAATGTCCTATTGCTTTGTGTATGTAGGAATTTCACTTTCTAGGCTACATCTTTCCATTTTATATGCTTCAGAAAGACTATAGCAACACTCTATTCAGTCACCCACAGTGAGACATTTCTTTCAGAAAGAATATTGTTACTAGTTTTTTTTTACACAGTGAGAGAAAGACTAGTGTGAGTCTGCATCGATGCCTGCCTAGAAATTTAAGTGCATCCAGCAAGAAAAATCTAGCTGTTATCTTGGCAACTGTATACTAACTCTTTAAAAAAAAAAGTTTCAATGAAGCTGTAAGCGTGGGAATACAAATAAATATTTGGAGAAAAGGACCCATCCTGTTACAGGATGATCTAACTCTTAAGTATTGTACAGAAGTTCTTTTCAGAATTTGGAAGCCGTTTCAGATGCTAATGAGTTTTGATCATATGACTTCCTAACAACTTAAACTATTAGAGGCCAGATTTTCATTCTAGCATGATAGTTCTTTGGTACACTTGATGAATAGATATAGATGCAGATGTTATATAATTAAAGATACAGAAATATGTACACAAATATACACATATGTGCATGCTCATTATTAGAAAGAATCTTATTATTCTACCAACATTATGTGTTATTAATAATAATTTATTGTCATACTTATCTCAATCAGATTTCTTTATTTATTATATTAATAAATATACTGTCCCTATCACCAGACTCTAGCTAATGTTCAAAAACATAAAACCCACCCAGACTATAAAACATGTTAGGTTCCCTGCATTATGGAATAAACTATTCCTCTAAAATCATATAAAAACATATGAATAATGAAACATTGCCAGCCACTATTATAATCAGCTTTCAAGGAAAACACTGTATTAGGAAAAACAAGGATTGTTTTTCCTATAAAGACAACAATTTCCTATTTAATATAAGTAACACCTTACAACTAAATTAATACTTAGTGCATATAATAAAAAGGAGGAGAAGTAAGTAATAAAAATAATAAAATAGTGTTTTCTGCCCTTACATGCTTGGTGATTTCAAGCATTTAGTTTTATTTCTGTCTGATTTCATCTGACTAGAAATGCAAAACTTGCTTAAAGGGTAATCTTGTTTATTTTTAGCATACACCTGAAGCAGAAATAAAATTTCTAATAAGGTGTGAAATTTTGAGATTTAACCACTCTGAATAAATTAACAATAAATTAACAATAAGTACAACAGTGAAATCTGAGGCATGGGTCACAATGCCAACGGGGGAATGAATATGGCTGTGATATGATGCACAAATGTAGGTAGAGATTTATAGGTTGTCCTTGCACACAACAATAATGGAGCCACCCCATTATGGTTAGGAAGTTATGATGGCTATGATGGCCAACATGATTGCCATACTTGCGACCTACCATCTTTGCTTTCCTTGATAAAGTTGTTAAATGAATGTGTATGTTATTACGGCCTCACACAGATCCAGAGACACCCAGTCCTCTACTTCCTGCCTTCCAGGAGCACCAAAGGCCTTGGGGCTGCTTCCCCCCATCACCAGGCCCATACCTTCCTCCTCACCCCACATCAGCCATTACACACTTACCTTTTGAAGATCTCTGGAGCTCCAGAGGTCACTTAGGAAAGCAAGATAATCCACATTATAGCTGGGTTATGTGACACACCTAATGAGAAGGAAGGAGTCACTGGAGAAGAGCCTAATGCTGGGAAAGATTGAGGGCAAAAGAAGAACAGGACGATAGAGAATGAGGTGGCTTAAGATGAGCTTAAATGGACTCCAAAGAATTGTAGAGGACAGGAAGGTCTGGAGGAATGTTGTCCATGGGGTTGTGATGGGTGGGACACGACTTTGCAACTAACCACAATAATAACATGTGACACAATCCTGGAGGCGGACACCATTTTCTAGGAGCCCCAATTCACTCGGAAAATGGTGGCCACTTCTAAGATAGCTCATACAACCCAGCAATGGAGCCGCTTACTTTGCTTCCCGAATGAATTTTTTTTGCCATACCAAAAAGTTGTGGACAGCCCTTAGAAAATATGAAGATTGACAACATTTCCATTTCAGCTACAAAATACCACCCTGCTTGGATCAGCATATATACGATGCTGATAGTATTATTATTACATTGTATAATAATGTAGTATTAGTATTACATTATGACATCCTGGGAAGAACTCAGTGCCTATGAAGCAGTGATGAAATCTATTTTTTTTCCCACCAGTTCTGTGGGCGTGGCTTGGTGATGGGGTCATGTGACTGGGTGGGCATGGCCAACTTTTTTTCACTTTTTAAAGAAAAAAGAAAAAAATGCTTTAAAAACTGAAAAAAAGAGCTTCTGATGATCATATAGATCAGCTGTGAGCTGTGCGATCCTCGGAAGCCTTTTATTTACTACTGGTTTGCAGAACCAATGGCAATCGTCCCTACCAGTTCGGCCAAACCAGGAAGATTTCACCCCTGCTAGGAAGGCCAATACCAGCTAAAGAACTAGCAGATGTGATTTCACACTTTTGTGTATAATGGATACAAACAATGGTATGACAAATTAACAACAATGGTGGATTGGAATATGTGCAAAAAATACTTGCAAGAAATGCTACTTGCCTAAAAGCAAGATCCGGTAGGACCACAAGACGGACAAAGTAGAGAAAATGAAGAATCTAAAACATTTTAGCTTTTGAATTTAAATACATGAGCACCTGCCACTTAACATCAGAGATTTAACAAATATTGATGTGAAAGACAAAAAAGTCTGGAAAGTGGAATAGTAATGCTTGGAGACAGCAGAAGAGAAGAGAAAGAATCACAAAATACGAAGAACTGCAAATAGAAGTAGAACTATGGCAAAAGAAAGCAAAGATAATATCCATAGTTAATAGGTGCCTTGACAAAATAACCAGTCAATTGCAAAAGAGCTTACACCTGCAATAATACCTTTAACACCCATCAACAACATCAGCCTATCGCAGGTCCTTGGGAAGGAGTTGATAGATAAAAATGCTAATCCAGCCTGAATATCTGGTTGATTACATGATCAACTGAAATTACAGTAATGTTTAAAAATCTTGACAAAGACATGGTTTACTGAAATCTTCAACTGAGGGGAATTCCTATAATTTCTATCCACCTTAAATTGTGCAGTCTACTGTTGGAGAAAGAAAGAAAGAAATCTGACCAAAATCTCTATCATCAAATTTATGGAAAGAGAAAAGGAACGAAGTCACAGGAATTTCAATGAGAATCATTCTTAATTTATTTTTCTAACCACACTTTAATGGACAGGAATACTGATTGTCCGTTTTTCTGGTAAAGGAGGAATATGTATATCTTCAGAGCTGACTTTTTGTTCCAAAATAGTCTCTTTTCCCAGTTTCCAAGAACAACGTAACACATGTATATACTCTGTTTAGATAAGGAATTGTCTTTTTAAAAATCCTACTTCACTCCTTGTAGCTATCTTCATTCTCAACCCCTTCTCTAAGAAATAGCTGTGATTGTGAAATACACGCACGCATACACAGAGGTCATTACAGAAGCCATCGGTTGTTTGGGGATACTTATGCTGATCATATTTAGTTGTAGGGTGTGTATAGTTGTATAAGCTTCACATAATGAATGCACACACATTTACACATACTTTGTGAGTATAAATAATATTTGTGCCTTGGACTGCTTCCTGGAGGAACTAGGAATAAGTCCATGCAGCTTTCTTAGCAACGTTTTTTTGGAAATGGTTTGTCATTGCCTTTTTCTTTCTAAGGGGGAACAGGTCCACATCATCTAGTTTGCTTCCATGCTTAAGGCAGGACCTAGAACGCAGGTCTCCTTGCTCCTAATCTGGCACTTATTCATTAATATTAATTGTACAGTTCAGATATAAGTGCAGATTTCTGCACCAAGTACAGAAATCTCAATGATGTTCCATAGAAACCTTGAAAAAGAAAAGGGATAAGCAAAATTAGGAAAGCAGCTTCCACATGTGTTGGATTTTAGTTCCCATAATCCCCACTCACGGGGAACACTCAACTGGAGGTGACTATAGTAATAGCTTGAGAATCCAGTGGGACACAGTTAATAAGGTTGTTGATGAAGGTCTGCTGACAACCAGGATTCATCAGCTTTCAACTTTAATTGATAAAGGAGAATATTTGTAGCTCAGAGTTTAAATGAAACTCCTTTGCTCTCTCTGAGTTTGGCTATTTTCTTGCAGACGTTTCATTACCTTACTAGGTAACATCATCAGTGCTGATGCTGCTACTTAGTTTAGGTAATGAAACATCTGCAAGAAAATGTACCAAGGACACACACACACTCCCAACTTTAATCGAACAGGCAAATAAGGTCTGCTGTTAAAGATCATAAATTAAAAATCGCAGGTGTTAGCATAACTTTCTCCTGGGAATTCCCTAACATGAAATCTTTTAAAACGCAAGAAAGACAGTGTGCGAGAGCTTACACAGCTCCACTTAAGATGTGAATGGGGCAGGTCATCCAAACCAGCCTCTTTGCACTTCTCAAGGATTTTGCTGGAGACGATTCTGGCCTCCTCCAAGCAGGAAACGTTACCTGTCCTGTTGCCGGGCGCTGGCCCGTCTTGTCGGGACAGATACTCCAGCCGTGCCCTCCGAAAACATACCGGCATCCCAGAAGGAGCTAGTTAAACCCGGCTTCCTGCTGGAAGCTGACAGTTGATGGGCTCCCCCTAGGGGTAAAAGACTCTCGGCGGAGAGAAGGCGGGCGCAGGGGCCGGTTGCTAGGAAACGACACCCCCCGCCTTTTCTGGCAGGAAATCCCAAGCAAATGGGAAAGGGGGGGAGGGGTCTTTTGTCCGGTGGAAGCTTCTCGCCAGTTCAGTGTATCCCGATTCCTTTAGAAGATGTTTTTCTGGGGGGGCGGGGGGGGAAGGGGGGTGTTGTATTGGCACTCTTCTCCCTGGAACGCTCTGCACAGCGGGGCCAAGTTCTCACACTACCCAGCAACCTCTCGGAAGCTGTTTCTCATTACTAGCTCCTCATCAGATTCCCCCGGCTGTTTTTAGAAAACCCAGAGATGCTTATTGGAGTGTTCATGAGAAGCTAGAGGGGTGTCTCTGCAATTTACACCAGGATTTGGGGAGGTGGGGGAAACGACACCTAGTAACTCCAAGCCCAGGCCACACTTCTTCTGTGCACGCCCCCACCCCCTAAATCTGCTGCCTTCTGACCTGTCAGGATTAACAGGTGGAGCCTTTGCAGCCAGTCTTACTAGTTGGAGCAATTTGCAGAGGCGCTTTCCACACGTAACTTTATTCGCCTCACCACACAATCATCACGAATCAAACATTGACGGTTTCCCCCTCCCCCCTCCCATATGAACCTCCAATCTGCTCTAGAACAGGAATCTCCAAACTTAGCCATTTTAAGATTTGGGGATTGGCTGGAGAATTCTAGGACTTGAAGTCCACAAGTCTTAAAGTGGCCCAGAAGTGGTGGGAGCTTCATCACTGGAAGCCTTCAAGAAAAGACTGGGCTGCCATCTGTCAGAAATGGTGCAGGCAGGGTCTCCTGCTTGGGCAGTGGGTGTTGACTAGATGACCTACAAGGTCCCTTCCAACTCTGTTGTTCTGTTCTGACCAAGTTTGGAGACTTCTGCTCTAGGAGAAGAAACTGCAATTGTCAAGAATCATTATGAGCATGGTAAATGCCTCTCTTTTGGGATTCCTTTGCACACTGGATTTTATTGGAGGAAAAGGATTTTAGGGAAAGCTTTTCAGTCTAGACTCTAGACTCTTAACTTCATGGAACTTCAACCGCTTTGCTCCTGCATCTTGTTTGCCAGGCTTGTTGCTGGTGAGCAGTCAGTGAAACTTGCTTGTGATTGTCATCACCATCACCTCATTAGACTATCTCTTTTAGACCAATGAATGGATGAGGAGAAAACAGGTTGCAAAAGTGATTAAGATTGATGAAAAGGACCTCCTAATCTCCACACTGGAACTCAATCTAAGAAATTCAGCAAGCACTACTGCTTAAAAGCAAATAATGCATCGTTTCCACTCATATTAAATATGAAGCTCTCATGTACACAATTATGCATTTCCTTGAATCTAAGTATTAGTTTATTTTGGCTAGGAGGTAACAAGAGCATTGAAAGTATGCTAATAGAGGATAGGAACATTGCATGGCAGGAACAGTTTCCCACAAAATGTTTTCCCTGGACAATGGATCAGACATCCCACAGAGTTACACAAACGCACACATTCCCTCCTCATCCCTCTACACGCTCACACAAATTCCAGAACTAGCTCATTGAGAAGTCCCGCTTTACGGCATGTTAAGGGAGCATCTTAAGCCATGGGTTCCTTAATGGGGGCAGAGGAGGGTTAGTCTTGGAGAGCCAAGATTATAATCTTGTTTTTTATAGATAGGACAGGAGGCTGTAAGAGCACCAGAAATTTTCTATATTTGAACTATACAATGGCAAGTCTTGAAGTTGAAACTAGATGCTTGAAAGGATATTTTGATTAACACATGTCTGCTGTGTCATAGACCAGATGTGAACACATATTTGTATTCGTATCGAGAGTTACGGACAGGCAGTCCCGGCAAAAGTGATAGATGTTCCTCACCTTTCAGTCTAGAAAATCAGACAATGACCTGGATCAAGAACTGGTCCAGAATACAGATAGTGCTCAACTTACAACCATCTGTTGAGTGACCATTTGAAGATACAATGGCACTGAAAAAACAACACGGCAGTTTTTCACACTTAACAATCGTTGCAGCATCCCCAGGGTCACATAATCAAAATTCAAATGCTTGGCAATGGGCTCATATTTATGACGGTTGCGATATCCCAGGGTTATGTGATTATCTTTTGCAACCTTCTGACCAGCAAAGTCACATTAACAACCGTGTTGCTTAACAACTGCAGTGATTCACTTAACAACTGTGACAAGAAAGGTCATAAAAAGGAGCAAAGCTCATTTAACTGTCTCGCTTAACAACAGAAATTTTGGTCTCAGTTGTGGTGGTAAGTATGTCTTTTTTCTAAAGGAATGCAATGCCACACAGAGAAAGAAGATAAGTTATTTATTTGAAATTATGACCTCCTACAAGAATCACTGTCTTGCCTGGGTTCAGCCTAATTTAATATGTCTCCTCCAACTGTAATGAGAATTGATCAGCGAGCCCCGCTTTTCTTGGAGCTGTTACCGAGAAATAGATTTGGTTGGCATCCATGTATTGACAAGCCCATCTGCAGACCTCCAGGTGGTTCCCCAAAAGAGGCTTCCTACAGAGATTGCCAAGTATTGGAGATGGAATGGAGCCTTGCAGGAGAGCATATAACAGCTTCTTCTTAGCAGAACTGTCTCCAAGCAACACCATCTGAAATCTCTCAGAAACCGGAATGAGACCAGTATTAAGCAGTGCCTCCTCTTCCTAAATCTCTGGCAATTCATGGTCAATAGTGACAAAAGGTACAAAGAGGTTGAGAAGAACAACAATAGGTCACATTCTCTCTGCCAATCATCAAACATCCTTTTCAGGGAATTTTTGCCCATTTTGGTTCTTGTCCTTTAACAGTTATATGGTTTGAGGATGTTCACGAATTCTACTCTGGGTGCTGTTTTGGGGATAATGACAACACAAATGTATGATTGATGGCTGTGTAAAAACGGAGCATTAGCTTTGTATTTTGGGACACTCTTCCAGAAACATCAAATGAGGAAAGTGCTGGTATTTTTGTTACGTAATGCAAAAAGAATATATATATATCAATTTATATATGGATTGTAGAAAATATGAACACAACAAATATATAACAAATCTAACTTCTTTTTTAAAAATAGGAAAAGTGCTTGCTGCACTTTTATTTGGCTGGCAGATTTGCTTATAGTAGTGATATAAACCGTAGTGAGTAGGTTTTTTTAAAAAAATTACTCCTAGTTCCTATTAAACCTTTATTAAGCAAGACCTTATAGTAAGCACTGCCTTTGCATCTTCCTTTAGACAGATAGCTGCCAAAGTGTCGGGCCGACACAGCTTCTTATAATGGTGAAATAAATTGTGCTTTTCTGTTCTCATAGTATGGCAGCCAAAAATTTTAAATACCTTTGTGTGTGTGTGTGTGTGTGTGTGTGTGTGTGTGTGTGAGAGAGAGAGAGAGAGAGAGAGAGTGAGACAGAGAGAGAGAGAGAGAGAGAGAGAGAGAGAGAGAGGGAGGGAGGGAGGGAGGGAGAGATATTCAGGTTACTGCTGAATAAGAGGGAGATGGAGAAGGAGAAAAGTCTTGCCTAGCATAAGGCAAAAAATAATTATCATCACTTGCCAAATTAAAGCCATGATGACAAGGGGCGGCAAGCCATGAGTCGCTGACCCGAGGCAACACAATATGTCACAGCAAAAGAGAACCGACTCAATCATGCAAGTGGCCCAGAGCCTCTATTTGTAACAACTATACAGTCCACATGTTCCACATATCCTATTTTCTCTAGGAATCGGCATGGATAATAATGATAATAATAATAATACTTAGAAAATCTGTACATTGATGGAATTTCCATCTGTCAATTACAAAAGGCCACACTGCTTGGATCCACCCATATGCTAAGCAGATACATTACAACATCCTAGGCTCTTCATAAGAGCATGATGCATATAAAGGCCAATACCAGGTAAAGAACTGGCAATTGTGATTTCACATTGCTGTGTAAATAATGATAATGATAATGATAATTATTATTATTATTATTATTATTATTATTATTATTATTATTATTATATGATAATTATTTAATAATAAATAGTAATTATTTAATAATAATAATAATAATAACAACAACAACAACAACAACCAGGTGATAGCAGGGTCGACGAGAAGGAACATGAAAAAATCGCAAAATACCAGGACTTAAAAATTGAAATTCAATGATTATGGCACAAACCAGCAGTGGTAATTCCAGTGGTAATCGGCACACTGGGTGCTATTCCAAAAGCACTGGAATTACATTTAAAACAGTTAAAACTTGACAAAATCGCCATCAGTCAAATGCAAAAAGCTGCACTGCTTGGATCTGCATGTATATTACGAAAATACGTTACGACGTCCTAGGCCCCTGGGTGGGGCCCAACTTGTAATCAATGCCAAATCCGGCGAAACAACTGGCCGCTGTGATACAATAATAATAATAATAATAATAATAATAATAATAATAATAATAATAATAATAATAATAATAATAATAATAATAATAATAATAATAATAATAGGTTGGAATTGAAGATCAAAAAAATTCGTGGAGACCTGAGCAACTTGAAGAACTTAGGCAAGGTCAGCTAAAGAACAAGCAGGTCAAAAGCAGCCTGGAAGCAAGATACGATTTGGAGAATAAGGAGATTGTGGTAGTAATTGAAGAGCTGAAGCAGAGGGTTGTTGCCATTGCTGAAAAGATTAAATGGTATGAAAATTGAGTAACTCAGTTCAAGGAAAGCTCACAGTTCAGAGCAAATCAGCACCAGTTTTATAAGAGCTTAGAAAGTGGAGATGGAGTAACAACAAATGAAAAGCCTGATAAAGAGAAAGCTCTGAAATTCTGGAAGAATTTGTGGGAAAACAACAAGAAGCACAACAGAAATGCAAAATGGATCAAGCAGGTTGAGGATTCTATTAAAGTGCATAAAATGGAAGATGTGAAAATAACAAAAGAAATGGTGCAAAGGCAGTCAAGAAAAGTGAAGAATTGGAGTGCACCTGGACCAGATGAACTACATGGTTTCTGGCTAAAGGCAATTACAAGTATGCATGAAAGATTGGCAGTCCAAATGAACCAGATCTTAAAAACACCTGACAATGATGAATGGGTGACAACTGGAAGGACATTTTTGATCCAAAAAGATAAAGAAAAAGGAAAGGAACCTGGAAACTATAGGCCAATCACCTGTTTACCAATAACATACACGCTCCTTAGTGGTATCATTGCAAACCAGATTTACAGATACTTGGAAAGAAATGACTTGATTCCTGTAGAACAGAAAGGATGCTGCAAAAATTCAAGAGGAACAAAGGACCAACTGCTGATTGACAAGCTAATCCTAAAGAATTCAAAGAAAAGATGAGCCAAGTTGTTCATGGCTTGGATAGACTATAAGAAAGTGTTTGATTCAGTTCCCCACAGCTGGATCAAGAAATGCCTGAAAATCTTCGGCATCAGCAGCAACATACAAAAATTCATGGAAACTTCAATGAACTTCTGGAAAACAAAGCTTATGGCTAATGGAGAAGAACTGGGCGAAGTTGAAATTAAATGAGGCATTTTCCAGGGTGATTCCCTTTCACCCCTACTTTTTGTGCTCTCAATGCTACCACTGACAACCATTTTGAAGAAGGTGAACTGTGGATAAGGACTTGCAAAGAAAGGACTGAAAATTTCACACTTGGTGTACATGGATGATCTGAAGCTGTTTGGTAAAACAAATCTGAACTGAATTTATTAATTGAAAGCACAAAAGAATTTAGCCAAGACATTGGTATGCAGTTTGGAATTGACAAATGTGCAACAATGGCAACCAAGGCAGGCAAGATCCTAGAAGATGATGGAATACAACTCGAGAATGAAGAAATGATAAAGGCAATAAGACCAGAAGAAGGCTACAAGTACTTGGGGATTTTAAAGGCCTCTGACTTAATGCATAATAAAGTCAAGGAATTAACCTTAGCCAAATACATTCGAAAAATTCGCAAGATATTAAAGTCCAAACTGAGTGGAGGAAACACCATAAAAGCCATAAATACCTGGGCTGTACCTGTGATTCGATACTCTGCAGGAATAATTGACTGGACCCAGATGGAGCTGGACAATTTGGACAGAAAAACAAGGAAGCTTATGACAATGAATCATGCTTTGCACCCTAAAAGTGATGTTGACCGATTGTATCTACCAAGAGCAGAGGGTGGTCGAGGACTCCTACAAGTAAAGCAGACTGTGGAAGAAGAAAGACACAGCTTGAACGATTACATCCAGAAAAGTGAAGAACCAATGATTAAGGAAGTAAATAAAGGAGGCCTTTTGACGACAACTAAGTTAAAAGCTGAATATAAGAAAGAAGTAGTTGAGAAGCAAGCTGAAAATTGGAAAAGCAAAGCTATGCATGGCCAATACTTGAAAAGTATTGAAGGCAAATTTGACCAAAAACTAACTTGGAACTGGTTAAGATCAGGAGTACTGAAAAAAGAAACAGAAGGCTTTATTTTGGCAGCTCAAGAACAAGCCTTAGCCACAAACTGCATGAAGGCAAAAATTCAACATGTTACCATCAACAGCAAATGTCGCCTCTGTAATGAGAAAGATGAGACAGTCGACCACTTGATCAGCGGGTGCAGCAAAATTTCACAAACTGACTACCTACAACGCCATGACCGTGTTGCTAAGATTATTCAGTGGAAATTGTGCCAAAAGTTTGGATTTGAGTACAGCAAAAACCACTGGGACCATCAGATTGAGAAGGTTTTAGAGAATGATCTTGTGGGACTTCAGAATCCAGACTGACAGGCACTTGGCCTACAACACACCTGACATAACAATAATTGAAAAGAAAAAAAGTATGGTTCATTGACATTGCAATACCTGGTGATGCACGAATTGAAGATAAACAGAAAGAAAAAAATCACAAAATACCAGGACTTGCAAATTGAGGTTGAGCGACTGTGGAAAAAGAAATCATGTGTTGTCCCAATTGCAATTAGAGCCCTTGGAGCAATACTTAATGGGCTACCTTGCTATTTGAAAATTCTAAATTTACCTGACTTGAACATTCTGACTCTACAAAAAACCATCCTACTCGGAACAACGTATATCCTCCGACGTTATCTTTACAGTTCCTAGGTCCTTGGTTAGGACTCGAGCTGTTGAGCTACCAACCAGCCCCAAAGGCTGTGAATCTCACCGAAAATTAACATCAGAAGAAGAAGAAGAAGAAGAAGAAGAAGAAGAAGAAGAAGAAGAAGAAGAAGAAGAAGAAGAAGAAGAAGAAGAAGAAGAAGAAGAAGAAGAAGAAGAAGAAGAAGAAGAAGAAGAAGAAGAAGAAGAAGAAGAAGAAGAAGAAGAAGAAGAAGAAGAAGAACAACAACAACAACAACAACAACAAACAACATTGCATATTCTCAAATTGAAACTAAGGTATTTGATCAAACAACATGGCAAGGCGTGAATATAATCCAGAGCTTTTAACACCTGTGAATTAGTCAATGGAAAATTCTCCTCATCTTTGCAACGCAGATGAGTTGAACCTTCTGGGCATTTGAGCAGTTAACCATCTGTACACATAACCTTTTTTATTTCTCCTACTAGAAAAAGAAGTGTTGGAGGAGAATGTAAAATCCAGAAACTGCAATGAGAAAATACACTGATACTAACTATACCCGCTCTAAAATTTATAGTCTACATTGGGCTGTAGCTTTGCTTTTTCAAATACCATTTCACTACTTTTGATAAATACCACTTACTTTTAAAATGAACATGAGTATACTTCTTCCCAAAGCACTCTCCCTCATCTGTACAAGTCTACTGGCACATTTAAATGGTTTCATCTTTTTAGCTAAGTATTGACAGACTGTGGTTTTCTATCTGTCTGCAGGTCCTTTGGATGCTGTCACTGCCAGTTTTTAAGAGAGACACAGAAAGAGAGAGAGAGAAACATTTTATTTATTCAAACATCCCACTGAATATATAATATTACTCCATCCGGGCACCATTTGAAATGGGTTGATTTTACAGCTTGGGAGAGGTAGTTTAACTTTTGTATTCCACTGCTTGTATTCAAGTTTTATTTCTTTTATATACACAAGCTGCCCTGGAAAACCTTTTGTCTTCCAAGATAGTCAAGAAATAAACTCTAAAAGTAATTTCCTGCCTTCTATTAAAAGACATCCATGCAAGGTTTGCTAAGCACACTGTGTCTTGGGAAAAGTATCCCCCAGACATAACCAGATTTTAAATGGAGACCAAGGAGGTTAGAAAATAGCAATCTCGACTCACGGGTCCAATTTGCCCCTTTGTCTCTTCCCTGCCAGTCACTCTGTCCTAGCACTTATTAAACGTGTCACTGGTTCAGTGATGAGGACATCCATGTTGACTCTTAGCCTAAGTGACCAGCTCAAAACACCCTTCTGTCCGCAGCTTCCTCCTCACAGCTCTCAACGAGCTGCTGGTTGCAGAAACTGCCACTTTCTATCAGCTCCTTGTGTAAAGGATTTTTGGATACCTCTCAATATGAATTAAGAAGCTGACATTCATTTCCACAGCAGCCGACTCCAAAAGGCATGCTCTTTTATCAGCATCCACCTTTTTTTGTCTTCCTCTAGTCAACTATAAACAGATTGAGTCACAGTTTGATTTCTGTGATTGCCCTCTCCATCAAATTAATGTTTTGTCTTCCTGCGTGCAACATAACTAACCTCGCCATTCTTAGCCACTGTATTTGGCAGGTTGTATCATGCGTGGCTACCATTCTTAAAAACTAGTCTCTTGTGTTTTATCATTGGGTTTATGCCCTAAGAGACTTTGAAAGAAAAGACACCATGGTTGAAGCAGCCTGGTGTTGTTTTTTTAAACTGCTGTAATAGCTGAGACCACATTCCACAAATGCATAACTTATTAGGCAACATGCACTCAAATGACTGCTGGTTTGTAAGGCCCATTTTATTTAAGACAAACCACCATCCCAAGTCTATGAATCAATCAGAGCTATTTGACAGTGGGTTCCTGCATATCAGAGGTATGCCACTACCAGCTCTCTGAATACCCTATTCTCTTCCACATTGATGAAGGAGTCTAGTATCTTTTCGAAATTGTTACGAGAACACTAGGACTGGCAATGATACTCAAAGCAAAAATGTAAAATGAAGGGACCTGCAAGAGAATTAAAACTCTGAAATAACATTTTGCAAGGGGTTGCCACTTTGGTGTAATATAAATCCTAACTTGCCCAGTTTTAAATTTTGCTGCAAAGCAGAATTAAAAGATCCTTCTTGAATGTGGTTGGGACACAGCAATCCATTCCACAGTGGAACAGAGTCAAGAATGTTTTTGCTGCTATTAAAAGATATTGGACTATTAATTTTCCTGGAGTGCGCTTTAGCAGCACCGATTTCAAGAACCAGATATGCTCTTCAATGCTTTGGGTTTCCTCCTGTGACTATAACTTCAGTCCCACTGGTTTAACTCTAGGATGACTGATAGCTTGTTCAGAATCAAACTAAACTAGGCAGAGTATAACAGGGGGCCCCAACCTTGACTTGTGGACTGCAGTTGGTCCAGAATGCAGCCGCGCGGGTAATTATGGGGAGATCAAGGTTCTCCCATATAACACCTCTCCTGCGCGAGCTGCACTGGCTTCCTGTGGCCTACCGGGTGCGCTTCAAGGTGTTAGTTACCATCTTCAAAGCGCTCCATGGCATAGGGCCTAGTTACCTGCGGAATCGTGTCCTGCCCCATACATCCCTGCGGCCCATTCGCTCACACAGAGAGGGTCTCCTCCGGGTGCCGTCCTCTAGAGATTGACCGAGGGCGGTGCCCAGGAGTAGGTCCTTCTCTGTGGCGGGCCCTACCCTTTGGAACGACCTCCCCCCAGACATTAGGACAACAACCGATCTCTGCTCCTTCCGCAGTAAACTGAAGACCCACCTGTTTCGGCTAGCCGGCCTGGCATAACTCGACAACTTTTCCACCCCTTGGTCATTTTAATTGTTAACTTTAGTTTTTAAACTTTTAATGTTATTGGGGTTTTAACCTTTTTGAGTATTGTAATTTATTTATTTATTTTTTACCTCCTCTGTATGACACTGTGCTGACTGTTGCTTGTGTACGTCGCCCCGAGTCCCTGTGGGGAGAGGGGGCGACTAATAAGTTCAAATAAATAAATAAATAAATAAATAAATAAATAAATAAATAAATAAATAAATAAATTCCCAGAATTCCCTAACCACTAGGAATTCCTCAGTCCCATCTTAACCACGACACCAGACGGCTTCTTTCTAACCTTGCTATTGCTATTAAATTATCTCTAGATTGATATACCACAGATTTGGTGCCCTGTTTTACATTACTTCTACTGGGGCTTGGGTTTTGAGTAAATAATAATATAGGTCGGAAATAATGTAAATGAGCTTTTCTACATTAGTATTCCAAGGAGCCCAAGCATAATTTGCATGTTCATAAATAATCTACATTATAAATGACAAAGAGTCCTGCGGTGCTTCCAGGATTAAGAGCTGTATTATTACTTAAATGTCTACAGACCCGACTCTTGTTTGGCAGGTCTAATAATCAGAGCACTGCCTGGTATCATGGGATTGATGCATGGCATTTTTTATCCATTTGGAAATAAAGAGGGGGATACCAAAGTTGAAGTAATTTAAGATTATATCAGTAAATGCAAAAGCATAAT
Source organism: Natrix helvetica (assembly GCF_964273705.1). Lineage (NCBI taxonomy): Eukaryota > Metazoa > Chordata > Lepidosauria > Squamata > Natricidae > Natrix > Natrix helvetica. The sequence continues at coordinate 102,877,065 of NC_138550.1, read as the reverse complement.
GGTTGTTGATCCGAATCCTGCCATGATTCTAACTGCTTACGTGCTATACTTACACAGAAAAGCATTATGCATTCTCAAGGGATCTTTATCCATGTGATCCTTGGTTCTCATTATTTTCTCCACGCTGCTGTTAGAAGTATTGGAAATGGAATTAAAATGATATAATTCTCCCTGTCCCATTTCCATAAGTCTAGCACCAAAAAGTCACCGCAGGAGTCCAAAGAGAACACGCCGACACCAGAGAATGTGTGTTATGCTCACAAGCCAAGTACAGGATGAAGCCAAGGGAAACCATGCTACAGTTACAGAGAAAACAGGATAGTCTTTGTTGTTGTTTGTTTGTTTTAGCCTTTTATTAGGCTATAAGATTAGATACAAAATAGAAAAGTAAATAGGAAGACAGTGAGGGGAAAGAAGGGAAAGGGAAGTGAGGAAGGGGCTGGGAAAAAGAAAAAAATGTTGACTTCCAACTCCCTCTGTTGTAGTAAAATAAAGCATTAACATCAGACCACAACTTTTTGCTTTTTCATACTAATATAAACTAGCCATTTCTATAAACATCTATCAATCTAACCAGTAAAACCCAAAATCAAAGTTTCATTTTTTTCCCCATCTCAAGCACAAAATTCAGAAGCCACATGGCTACAAAGGTACTTATATTCTTTTCTTTAATCAAAATGGTCAATTTAGACATTTCTACCATTTCCATCAGCTTCTGCAGCTATTCGTCTATGGTGGGAATCAAAATGCCCTTCCATTTAAGCAGGAAATGGAGCTCAAGAAGTCCTGCGTCCATATCCATGAAGTTTGCGTCAAGCGCCGGGGAAATTGGGAGATTCAGGCAGTTCAAACGAGTATAAAGATTTATTGCAAGCTTCAGCTCTCTACAAGAATCTGACCCACTAACAGTCACGGGAATTGAGCAGGAGAGAAGAGGGCACTCAGGATGGGCTGGACTTAGATTTCTTGCAGGCACACAGGGGACTCGTGACTTATGACGCATTTGACCCTCTCCCTTGTGATCAGCCTGGTCATCTCCAACAGTTTGCTCAGTGACTGTGGAATCAATATTTCTCAATCTACTGTTGAGTGGGATCCTTGGCTGTAGGCAGCCTGAAAGTCCCATCCACCCATGAACCCAGTTTTTAGGAACAGTTAAAAACAAAACACAATTCCTCAGAATCTAGTTTAATTTCTTGCAAAGATATTTCTCAGATCAGCTCATTTGAATTTGCAATCCCTATTTTGTATTCCAAAATGAAATGATCCATTCTACCATCTAAGCGTTGTACCACGACTTCCTCACCTCATTTTACAACATATGGACACCTAATAGTTTTCATATCATTTTCTCCTTTATCATCATCATCACCACTACCCTCACCACAGCTCCCTGGCATTTAGCCAAGTAAAGTAGGCATCAGTGAGAAATGCAAATGGATACATAACAATGATCTTATATAGAGTCGCTTTTTTGAAATATTCACAAAAACAAAGCAATCTGAAATAATTCATCTTGTTAAACGTTTGCTGTTCTTATTCCAAGCATGAGGGTTTGTTTTCTTTTTGTTTTCCTTTTCTTTTTAGGTAAGATGAGGGCCAGTGAATAAGGGCTATATGAATAACACTTGATTGGGTAAGGCAAATAGCCGTGTAATTAAACTGTAAACACTGTATGGGGTAATTTTAATGTAGTTTAAGGTCTTGTAAATTACATGGTCATAAAACAGCACTTGGGGTTTTGCCTTGCAAAAATATTGATGTTTGTGTGGATTAATTAGTGTCATTTGCATAGTGAAAGAAGCCCAATCCTTGATCAAGGTCATGGATTGACAGAAATTGCCTACAGAACAGGACACTAAAAATGGCTGGTCAGACCATTTAATTAAAATATTAGAGAAACAAAGGATACTATGCCTTGTGGATAATATTAACACTTCTGAAAGGGCACATTTTTAAAATGAGTTGTGTCCCAGTATTTCTTTCCAAGTTGTATATACTTGCTGCATTGGTGGGATTCAATTTTTTTTACTACCGGTTCTGCTTGGTGGGTGTGGCAGGAGAAGGATACCATAAAATCTCCATTCCCTCCCCACTCCAGGGGAAAGTTACTGCAAAATCCCCATTTCCTCCCGATCAGCTGGAACTCAGGAGGCAGAGAATAGATGGGGACAGGGGCAGTCAGAGGTGGCATTTACCGGTTCTCTGAACTACTCAAAATTTCCACTACCATTTCTCTAGAACTGGTCAGAACCTGCTTAATACCACCTCTGCTGGTATTACTCAAGAGGCTAACCTGTTCTGAGGGTGTTCCAGTTTACCTCCTCCCTAAGATCTATACTGGTAATTCTTATGTCACACCGAGGTAGATTTCCTTTTGTGCTGATATTTCTAAAATGAAAACTCAAGCCACCGGTTTTGGCAAGAGGACAAACGTCTGTGCAATGTAATAAACAAGCGGCAGAAGCCTGAGACTGTTCTACTATTCAAATCTGGCTATTCTGCATCCAACCTTTTCCCTGACATACTAATTTGCACAGTGCAGATAATGGGTTTTGTTTTATTTCTGTATACAGCAGCAGTGACAGATAATGGATGGCCTAGAGTCCACATGCAGCCTTTTGGACCTGTTCTTGCAGCCCACTCCCAGATCACGCTGCTAAATTCAGAGGCCAAACGGTGATATGATATTAAGATGACATCCAGATTTATTTATTTATTATTTATTTCTTTGCACTTCTAGACCGCCCCCTCTCCCAAAAGGGACTCGGGGCGGTGTACAGTCCACACAACAAATACAGCATCCACAGTAAAATTCATTAAATAGATAAACAGATGAATAAATGAATAAATAAATATGGATAAATAAACATGGAGGAGGTTAAAAAATTAAAAGAACTGTACAGCAAGAATATAAATATGACTTTAAAACCCTAAAATCAATTAAATTTAAAACAATACCCTTAAAATACCAGTTAAAAGTATATTTCCAGGAGGTAACAGTTATAACAATTATAATTATGCCAGGCCAGCTAATCGGAACAGGTGAGTCTTCAATTTTTGTCGGAAGGAGCGGAAGTCCGTGGTGGTTCTTATATCGGGGGGGAGGTCATTCCAGATGGGTTGTGTTTGCAGGGATCCGGTGCTGAATGGAGTTTTGACACAAATTTTTCTTGCCTTTCAGGATGCAGGGAATGTAGCAAATGATGTTGTGCCCACAAAATATTATATTTCCAATTGTACACAGCGCCCACCCTTCCACTCGGAAAAGAGGAAAAACATGGACAACAACCAGCTTCATCACCAAGGTCCTTTTCCTTTGAACCTCTCAAATCCTTCATTTCTCGTCAGCCAATTCTTTTTTTTTAAATAAAACCATCAGGAGCAGCCTCCAGTCCACCACTGTCCAATGCCAAACAGGTGATTGATGGCAACACTACCCCTGCTCCACTGCCAGCTCATCACATATTGCAAATGGCTACCCTGCCTGGTCTATGTTTGGATCCCGTTCTAGCCATCAAGCACTTTGACCTCCCAGTCATCCAATAGGCCACTCTAGAGGTTGTCTTGCCATTGGCTACAGCAGCTATCATAGAAGTGCTGACTCATAATCCCAAGAAATCTGAAGAGCCGTCAGCTCTTCAGCACCTTCAGCACCTCAGCACCTTCACAAACCAATGCCAATTGACTATTAACAATTACGCCGATGGCCCACCACGAACACTTCTGCATCAATACCGTTGTTCAAAAAGGAGTTAATATTTTCAATTGTGTCTGATTTGTGTGTGAATGATTTTCAGGGATACAACCAAAAAAAAATGATCCTTTCCTTCCTTGCTTCTCACCCATCTTATCTTTCCCCATTCAAAAGAGTTTTCAAGATGCTGTGTACAGTACTGTATTTGAGCAGTTGCATCAAAATGATGAGAAATTTAATTATCTATTAAAGTCAGGCTCAATTACATGGACACTCCAGTTCAGCTTATTAACTTTTATCCAGGTAAGAAATCTTGGCTGAACACAATCCCTTTCTATCCTAGGAGATCTCTGAAAAGAACTGACTTGGCTATTTTCCCTTGGCTTTTGTTATATTTCAAAAAGAGATCTGTTCAGGAAAGCAAATAAAGTGCTTTGTAGACACTAATTCTGGTTGTTTGACAAGTACCAGAAATAAAATAAGGTACCTGTCCACAATATTGTCAGTATTAGCGACATGACAACAAATTCAACATTTCAAATATATTTATATATGGGATCTATCTATCCATCCATCCATCCATCCATCCATCCATCCATCCACCCACCCACCCAGCTAGCTAGCTAGCTAGCTAGCTACATACTGTACCTATCTACCTATGAGGAATGGGTCACTGCGGGTTTTACTATCGGTTTGCAACCCATCTGCACGCTAGATATATACATACGTACATACATACATATATACAGGCACACAAGGCACATAAAGACATTTCGCCCTCAAGAAATCAGTAATATTTATTAACAATCACAGCAGACAGCTTTTATTTTTGGTTGCCCTATTAGAGAAGCTCTTTGTTGTAATAAACACCCTCAAAAGAGCCTGCTCTTCAGGCACTTCCTCTGCCCTTTATTTATAATGATCCTTCTAATGAATTCACCGTGTTTATGTTTCCTTAAGAGGCTTATCACTCCCTTTTCTCAGTATGTTAAAAAGAAAATGATATGAAGTAGTCAGAGGCATCTTCCCGTCCTCTATTATATTTCCACACATACTTCTGCAAGGGTATGGAACGGTAAAAGACAAATCATCATCTGAAAGAGTATAGAAAACTGTAACTGAAACTTATAGAAAATCAAAGACCACTGCTCTTCTCTATGAGGGCCTTCTGCTTCTACCTCAGTTATATATATCATCTATCTACTCTGTCTACCTATCAATCTATTTATCTACTTATCCATTTGTTTGTTTGTTTTTTATTTTATTTTATTTGATTTATGTGCAACCCACATAAATTGTTATGGGTCTCTATGCTTTAATCATAAGTAACTAGGAAACTCTGTTCAAGAATGTACAAGAAATTTCTGAAAGTATCTTCAACTCAACTCAACATCTCAACTCAACATCTCAACTCAACAACTCAACTCAACAACTCAAGTGTTCTTATTCCAGTCATAAATATCTACTATAATAATCACAGTCTTCCACCAATTAGTGCAAAACATGGATTGCTGGTCATAAAGATGATTACTACTCTACACTTATATTAAATTAATTGAAGAAATTTTTGAACAAAAACTTCATCTCGGCACCCTCAAGCAAGTTTCCAAGCTAAACAGATGGTGCAGCTAAGAAAGGATGCCCTGAAGCAGATTGTTGAAGAAGACCAGCCAAAAAAAATCTAATATCCTCCATGGCTCAAATATGCTGTTCTGTGTTTAAGAAGGTGAAGCACTACATGGGAAACATCTCAAGACTTTTCTGAACCATTTCAACCAGAACAGAACAGAATAATAGAGTTGGAAGGTACCTTGGAGGTCTTCCAGTCCAACCCCCTGTTCAAGCAGGAGAGTTAAACTTAAAGCACTTTCAGATGCCACTATTCATTTATTCACATAGGAGATTAAATTCTACAATGATTATCTGACACTAGTGGTGAGCATTCAATACACCTGAACTCAGCTTCCCCCATAGCAGTCATAAAGTTTTGTAATTAATATGTCGTTTGCTATGGAGAGACGTTGTATGTACATGAAAGGAGAATGTGAGATAGTGTCTGTGTTGCTGTTTTTTTTCCTGCTGCACCATCAAAACACAACAATATTTGCAGTAGCACTTATTATTCCATTAGCTTCATCAAGAGGATAACAGAATAGATGCTGCATTACATTCTATTTTCACTGGTAGATCTTACTAGCGCTTTTTGCAATCAATCAATCTTTATTCATCATAACTAGCAGATAAAACACAAAAGTCACAATTGATTAGGATAAAAAAGAAAAATATAATTGCTATGGAATATCTAAAGGGGAAATACTATCACCTACTAGATTTTTGCATTAAAATAACAGTACTACATTTCCTGCAACCACAATACTGCCATAAGTGATTATCGGAATGACAATAAGACATTCATAACTGTGTGCTTCTAAATTCCTGGAAGTTGGAAATATGCTAATAGCTTATGCTGTAAAATAGAACTAAAAAGTTCTCAGTGTCTAAAAAATATTTAGGGGCTTTTCAAAATTTTAGATTAGCACCAAGAGCAAAACTTTTATCCAATAATCTGGATCTACAGTTCACTTTAATTGAAGCTATTTCCCCCCAGCTCTATCTTGGAGTTGCTTGCAATATGTCGTACCAGATCAATATAAATGCAAATAAATCCTAAAATTACAACATTGATTTCATAATTGAATCATAATGTTGGAAAGAGACATTTCAATCACTGTCCAATTCACCGCTCAGTGCATTGATCCGCAAACTGCTCACTCCTACTCCATCATGTGGGTTTTGTTTTTATGTAATTCCTGTCTTCTAAGATACTTGTATCATCTCCAAATAAAAAAAATTCTTTTCTCCTTGCCATTTAAATAATTCATAAAATATTGAAGTATGCCAGGTATAAATTTGAATCCCAAGCAGCACCTCACACAATACCTGATTTCCTTTTGATGACAACCACTGATTAATGTTTTTCGAACATGTTTTCTGAACCAACTATGGATGTAAGATAAAGGTTCCCCTCACACATATGTGCTAGTCATTCCCAACTCTAGGGGGCAGTGCTCATCTCTATTTCAAAGCCAAAGAGCCAGCACTGTTCGAAGATGTCTCCGTGGTCATGTGGCCGGCATGACTAAATGTCGAAGGCACATGGAATGCTGTTACCTTCCCACCAAAGGTGGTCCCTATTTTTCTACTTGCATTTTTACATGCTTTTGAACTGCTAGGTTGGCAGAAGCTGGGACAAGTAATGTGAGCTCAATCCGTTACATGGCGCTAGGGATTCAAACCCCTGAACTGTTGACCTTTCTGATCGCCAAGCTCAGCCTCTTAGCCACTGAGCCACGGCGTACCTTTAATGAATCTTTGCTATATAAGTCGTGATGAACGAATTTGCATATTGCATGCCACAAGCAATATGGTTGGGAGTGTACATTTCTGGAAGGCATGAGTTATAGAAGAGAAATCAAATTCAACGCAATCCATTGAAGAAAGAAATGGCAATCCAGTATTCTGCCGGGCAAAAACCCAAACCGATATTCACAATCAGGATAATGTTTACATGAACCTGGAAGATCAGCCCTTCAGCTCAGAATATACAAAATGAGCCACCAGGTAAGATCAGAAAGCAAATGTGAGTAGCATTGAAGTTTATAATGTGGCTGGATTAAAACTGGACAGCTAACTACTATTGTGCCCAGAGGCATAGAATAAAAGTTTGGTATTATGAAGCTATAGATACACATACACAAACACAAGGAATGTCAGAACTATGAACCAAGGCAACTGTTGTTGGAGCAGAAAAATTGAGACTGAACATTGACATTCCAGAAATCATTCATCTGCAACCAATTGGCATGGGTCACTTCATATCCTAAGAGCACCAGATGTACTGTGGGCAAGAGAATCATAGAAATGGGATAGTCATTATTATTAACAAAAATGCTAAAGTCAATGCTGAATTCAACTCCTTAAAATGTCAGCCTGATCTCAATTTGTCCAAAACAAGCATTTCAATATTATGGTGGTCCAATATTATGCTCCAACCATAGAGTTCTATGCCAACTTCCAAAACATTGTAGATATAGCATCAGAAAATGAGGACATGTTCCTAATAAGTAATTGGAATGCTAAAGGTGTAAGAAAAGTAGCATTTGGAATAACAAGAGCAGTTGATCTTTGATGTACAAAGCAGGTGACAAACTAACAGAGTTCTGGGTGGAATACCAGCAAGTAACTTTTTCCAACAACCTAAAAATCAGCTCTACATGAACTTCACAGAAAGTAACGTCACCATCAAATTAATTGCCTACTTTGCAAGGAACTATGAAGGAGTTCTATTCAATATTTTTTTAAAAAAAGCATCTGATTCTGAACGTGGCAGAGATGATAAACTTTTTGTAAAATTCCAACTAAGATTGAAGAAAGCAGCCAGTACCATTAAGGTACCAACTCAACAAGATGCCATATGAATACACAATGAAAGTAAAGATCAAGCTTATTGGGTTAATTCTGATAAACAGAGCACTTGAAGAGCTCTGGATTGAAATTCATAATATCATTAAAGATGAAACAATTTAAAAAGGCAATGAAATGGCTATTTAGTGAGATATGGAGCTACGTGAAGAAAGGCAAAAAAAAAAGCAAAAGACAACATCCAGAGAGGAAAATTAAATGTTGAATTCCAGAGAAGAACAATATGCATCTAAATCTAAATAAGAATTGGGAGGGGGGAGATAAAGACAGCAATCAACAAGAACAAAAAATTGATTTAAGAAAATTAGAAAAATCAAGGGAACATTTTACTCAGAGACAGACACAATGGAGAAAAGTATATATAAATAAAACTGAATGCACGGAGCAATGCAAAAAAAAAAAAAAAGACCACCAAATCCCTGATATGCATAAAGATACAATCAGTGAGCTAGAGCTAGACATTTTGGGAAACGAAGTAAAATGGGTTGTAGAAAATACTGCTAACAATAAGGCTACAGGAGTGATAAAATTCCATCTAGCAAGACAATGCTGTTAAAAAACTGCCTGCAGTTTGTATGCAAGTGTGAAAGCACAGCAGCAGCCAGATGACTGGAAAAGATCAGTCTATACTGCAATGCAAAAGAAAAAGAAAAAGACACTGGTTAAAAATGCTTAAACTACTGAACAATTGCAATTCAGACTTTAGTAATAAAGAGAATGAGAACTACCGTGGGTGCCGGCTGTCATCAGAAAAGAGAAGCAGCCAAGATTACACAGCAAACATTCAAAAGGTAAAAGCTTCAGAAAGTCCTATTTTTGCTTTATTGATCATAACTGTGGCTTTTGACTCTATGAAAACACGAATCTATCACACCATCACATCCACATATTGAAAAAAAAATGTGTATTCTAGGAAGCGTTAAAAGTCTTTCAGATTTAAATCCATGAATATGTTCTGATCTAGGGGATTGTAGACACATCATATTGGATTTGAAGCATATTTGATTTGAAGCAGGGTGACGGCTTGTGTGCCATAGGTTCGCTATCACGGATTTAATGTTTATATTAAAGGCCAAAATTCGAAGTTTCAAAATAAAGATGCCATTTTCCTAATGTGGAATTCCTTGAGATATATTATGGTCAATTTTGACTTTTCCTTTCCTTTTTGGGTTTTCTAACAACATCCGGAAGTAAAGATAACAAAAAGTCAATATTAAAATGATCATTCGGAAATATTAGTCTTGATAAGCTTCCCAAATTTCAATTCGTTGCATCCTCAAGATATCCAAGCCAAAGATGACTGCCCATTAATTGGAACTTTTAAAGCTTCCATAGAAAAGTGTGTTTTCTCTGCCCAGGATAAGATTCGGAAGAACCAACATGCATTGATAAATGCAGAATTATGCAATTGAGTGGTGTAGCCCTGATTGTAATGTATATCTCTAGAAGCAATTGCACTTATGATCTGGATTCCTCATTCTGTTTTCAACAAGGTATTGAATGCCTATTATGAATTACAAATGTACTGTATTACCGCATGCCCTGTTTTGGATCAGGCAAGAGTTTATAGCTACAAATACAATGTCAATAGAGGTGCTGTAGTTGCTGAGATTCTTTCCAGAATAAGATTAGGAGATTAAACCATTCTAATTGGTAAACACCTGAAGAAAGGTAGAAGTGGCTTTGTCTGACTCCTCCTCTGTCCTGAAGAGGCATCTCTTCCAGAGAGGAGAGGGTGCTAATTGAGTTACTATGACAAAGACCTGAAAGCCCAATTCCTTCTCAAAAAGGATGCATTTTTTCCATTTAGTGCTGAGAATGCCTCACAAAGAAAGCTGTGCTCTTTTGTCCTATTTCCTCCATTATTTCCATAGCCCGAGTTTTCTCTTGATTTACTACTCCTTGCATATTATGCCCAGTAGAAAAAGGAAGTGGAAGTGGTTTCAGCATGGAGGAGGTCATTACGGTCACAACCACAAAGTGTTGTGATTTATAACACTTTCTAGAGCTCTCCAACCATCATTGTGCGCCCCCCCCCCCGAAAAAAAAGACCCAGTAATAAGAACAGGCTTGTATCACTTTGACTATTGGCTGTGTGATACTATAAGGTAACGGTAAAGGTTCCTCTTGCACACGCATGTGCTAATCATTCCCGACTCTAGGGGGTGGTGCTCATCTCCGTTTCAAAGCCAAAGAGCCAGGGCTGTCCGAAGATGTCTCTGTGGTCATGTGACCTACATGATTAAATGCCGAAAGTGCTTGGAATGCTATCACCTTCCCACCAAAGGTGGTTCCTATTTTTTCTACTTGCATTTTTACATGCTTTTGAACTGCTAGAAGCTGGGACAAGTAGCGGGAGCTCACTCCGTTATGCGGCACTAGGGATTCAAACCCCTGAACTGCCAACCTTTCTGATCGACAAGCTCAGCGTCTTAGCCACTGAGCCACCGTGTCCCTCTGGTGATACTATAAAGATGCTATAAGTCACTAACGGGGAAATGGCCTAAGCTTCAGCTCTAAACCAGCTAGCTGGTACAGTGATTTGATTTGTATAAACATCAGGTTTTTTTCTAATGGTCTCATTTTACAGAATATATGCCTGGAGCTTGCCCAGTACTATACTATAGGTTTTTCAACAGTATGACAGTATAATAAATACTGTGAATACAACAGATGTGTAGAGGATTTAAAATCAACACATGTGATTTTATTAAATGGCATTTCTTTTGATATGTGTGCTGTTGTTGACTTTTAAATTTGTGGAAGGAAAATTAGATACTGTGCCCAAATGCAAGCTGTTTATCATAGAATATCACTTTCTCACTCTTTCCTACTGTTAGAACCACAGAACAGTTTACAAGTTTCATTACTGTTTCATAATATATTCAAAAGAGTCACTGTAATTCCATCTGTACCTTATACAGATCATTTCGGGGTACTTATCTTCTTAATATTATCCTGTCTGCTTAGGATGAAATTTTCACTTTGTGTTCTTCTCCTTAGTTTGCAGAACTAACAAACGTTTACTTCTTGAACATTTTTTTCAATGGTTCAAAACTGAACTTATAGAAAACTGGAACTCAAGAGAAATAATATGCAAGTTTCCTTGGTTGAATGATTTTACATTTATTTCTTCCTTGGCATAAGTTCGGGTAGTACACAATTAGATCATCAAAGCTTACACAAGGAGGTTTGCACTCCTAACCTTTGCACATGTTTTTTTACCTGAACTGCAGAAGTGTTGTTGAAAGAAATGTCCTTCTGGGTTCGGCTCCAAATGGGGGAAAAGACACTGGAGACATGGAGGCTGCTTGGAAAGATAGTTTTAATGGTGGACAGGACCGCATGGCTTGAGCCCTGAACAGAAAAGGTGATCACATGCTTCAATGTTGGTGGAGAAGAAGAGAAGGGGAGAGAAGGGAAAATGGAGGGGCTTGCTAGGCTTTTTATAACCTGTTCAGTCCCACCTCTCTGTTTCCTGTTCCTGTGTCAGAAATGTATTCTGATTGGTTGTCAGACTCACATGGGCCCATGCAGGGGCAACTCTCTAGGCTGAGTCCAGGTTTGTTTGAATTCTCAGAGTTCTCAGATGCCATGTGGTCAGTTGAGTAAAGGCTTATATTATCATGCCTTCATTCCCAACCCCCTGGAGCTGAAGGGGAGAACTCTTTATTATGTAAAGGGACTGGCTTGGCCTTCTTAATGGCCCATTGACAAAGTGGGGATGGGCAGGAAGCTGCAGGAATTTACTTTGTGTTTAAAATGTGTTTCTCCCTTTTTCACATCCAGGAAAATATAATATTCTGCCTTATCAATATTTCCTAGGATATTTCATTTTTCTGGGAGAGGACTGGGTGATAACTTCCTACAGTGTGAAAGACATGTACCAACCTTTTTACAAGCATGCCTCTTGTATTTTCAATTGAAAGATTGTCCTGCATTATAACTATCCCAGAATTTCCCAAGCATTCTGGACTTCTATGGAGATTCTCAGTCATCCGGATCATAGTTGTGTCAAAGATGCTTTTTCAAGAGGCAACTGGACTTTCTTGTTTTTCTTTGAAAACATTTCACTTCTCATTCAAGAAGCACCTTTGGAACAAGCATTCTGGAATTCTGGAACAAGAAACAAAACTATTTTAAAATTCCCCGAGGTCATTATAACAGTATGCATAGGGTGGGCCATAAGAGGAAACAGTATGGGAGAAACTGAACCAAGAACAGGAATATCAGTCACTGCTGATGTAGCAACCAACCTCTCAGGATAAGGTAGAATTTCATAGCATACAACATTCACAAGAACAAAAGACCTTGAATTACACTACTTTTACCTAAGTGGATTATTCCTGCAAACAGAAAAGACAGATGGAAGGAAGGTAAAATATGGCCTATTCCCTAAATAAAAGCTGCATCATCTGGACGCAAAAACTGCACAATTAATTGTTGGTGTTGCATATTAAAAGGTCCATCTGGACATAGCCAAAAATGAACAAGCACATGTTCAATATTCCACAGAGATGATACCATCTTCTTTTTTTATATATATAAAAAGAGACACCCACTTTTTGCAAATCACATTGATGAATTATTGACATATTATAGACTTAGAACAAATAAGAGGACCCCGGAAGCAATTTAGTAAAGGAATGTAATGTGAAACAGTCAAGGAGGAAGATGAAGAAGAAAACAAGGAGCAAAGACCGAAGAAGAATGGAACAATAAAAGAGAAACATTGTTGATGGTAGAAAATCAGTTTGCCAGCAAAAAAAAAACAAAAGTGCTACTTAATAAGGTTAATAATAGATAATGTTGCCTAAAGATGATTTGTTATCACCGACAACCATTACATTAAAATGTTAATGGCCTGAAGCAAAAGCAAATTGTTTCCTTAATCTGCCAGAAGAACAATTTTCTCAGGAATTATATACACATCAGAATGCTTTGGGATCTAAAATAACCATAATAAACAGAACTGAAATTTGGCCCACACGCCAAGTGCCATGTTAATACGGTTAAAAATGGGATGCATTTCATCTTTTTTAAAAAAAAACATGCTGTATTTGTCCTAAAAACAAACAGACAAACAAAACCCAACATAGCCATCAATTTCTATACTGATGTATGTATGTATGTTTGTTTGTTTTTTTTAAAAAAACCTGCAAAATCTAAAAGAAACCTGTGGTTCTGCCTTCCAAGTAGCCTGCACCTTTTCCAGTTAAAATAACTTTTGTAAAGATGGTTGGTCTGAAAAAAAGGAAAAAAAATATGCCTTATTCTGAAATAAGTAATATTATAGCATTAGTACAATCCGATAGATATATAAAGCTATTCATTTAGGGCTTTTCTTGTATTCTCTTATTTAACAACAGTAAAGTAACTAGATACTTTTACATTTCCGTTCATTTGGATTTGGCTTTTTTGTTCAGGTGCCCCTTTAAAAATGGGATTTTGCAGGTCTTTGCAGTGTTACCTCCCTCCCCGCCAAGCTGAATTCCAGAGACAAGGTCAGTGTTGAGGACTCCTTTGTATTAAATGAGCAAGGAAACATATATGCATTGCAGATTCTCTGCCCTTGAGATCTGTTGTCTAAAACAATCTGTTCAAAAGTGATAGGGTTGAAGTCCAGGCTAGACAACATGCATATGGCAAAGGATTTGTAATATTCAAAGTATCATCAACCATGCCCTCCTGGGTCAACAGACAAAGTGCATTGATATATCACAGTCTCCTCAAAAAGAGGCAAGACTATTTATCAAGACATTCCACAGCAAAAACAGAAATGACATTGTTTCACTGAAAACCTTGTTTCAGCACTGTTGGAAGTAGCCATTTTTGTAAAGTGTAAGCTTAAGTAGTTCTCTCAAGATGGTGAAGAATGTGCTCGGCTGCTCCTGCATTGCCCATTACTAGTCTGAAATGTTTTATTTATACGATGAATATATGGTCATTAGAATACATGAGTCTTCAGTAATGTAGGGCACTTCTTTACACTTAATATTTTGGTACAATAATAGTTTCACCAGCACTCTGTCATAACACATGAGCTTTTAATTATAGCCTCCGTCATTTCATCAGCAGATATGTGGTAAGAGTGCTTCACCAAGTGTATGTTCAGCATAAAAATGCTCTTGACAGAAGGACAAGTTTCAGAACAGTTTATCGGTGCAGCTTCCACGGTGTAGAGATATTGGGCTTACAATTTTAGAAGTTCTAACACAACAGAACAGGAAGACGCTAAATTAGGAAAAACATCTGTTATGTTTGTCTCATCTGGATTCCAGCTGACGCGTCATTTTCCCCAGCTTGGTGATCTCTGCCTGCTTTACATTTAAACTATTAACAATCTCAGTTTTTGTGGCTGCTGAAAGTTGTAGCGAAAAAAAGCAAGGGCAAAAAGTAGGCAAGAATAAAACACGACAATGTTTAAATACTCAAGACTACATATCATTTTCCCATGTATATGGTTGCTTCCAGGGGTGGGTTCTGGCCAGTGTTACTGCCAGTTTGCTCATGGGTGCACTTTGCGCACACGCATACACTGGATGCACAGTTTAATGGAAATTGCTCTGCGCATTCACAAAACTAAAAAAAAAAAAAGATGGCAATGGCAGCGACCGGGGAACCAGTTCGGGGGTGTGGCCAGCCTGGGCCGCTGACGCTTTTGCGACGCAGACCAGCATACCGCTACCGATTCAGCTGAACCGGCCCAAACTGGTAGGAACCCACCTCTGGTTGCTTCATATATCCATGAGAATAGAGCCTATAAGGGAGACTATTCTTAAGTCATTCCCATAAAAATTATGATCACAACCCATTGAATCAGCACAATGTTAAATCCTCAGTGAGTAACATAAAGAAAAGATGGAATAAATTATTATTCAGCAGTACCAGTGGAATCCTCCTAAAAAAAGAGAGAGAAAGAAAATATATAAAAATTCAATGAAAAAAATGAATTAAAAGTTATCTGGGTATGATGCAAAGCTCAAGCCAATGGTTATTGCTGCTGTTGAAAGAGAACACAGACTTGCCTTTCCTATTAGGTGGCACATAATCTGTGGTGGGATTCAGCCAGTTTGCACCACTTCGGTAGAACCGGTTGTTAACTTTCTGGGCAGTTTTGTGAACTAGTTGTTGGAAGAAATCATTAGGACAGAGAACCGGTTGTTAAATTATTTGAACCACTGCATATAATCAATCAACAATGAAACTTGGGAATATTGTCCATTTTATCATTTAAAATTCAATTTTCTGAAAAGTTATTTCTGTTAAAATCAAAGGAGAAATGGGCATACCATTAAATAAAACACTTATATGAAGATAACATTTCTAACCTAACAGGGACGTGCGGTCAGGGGAGGCAGGGGAGGCAGAGCCGCACCGCTCTCATCATGAAAATTAAAAAAATGGGGGGAAAGGGAAAAGGCGCTGAGGAGCCTTCTGCACACGTGGTCGGGAATGGGAGTGCTCCGTGGTCCCCTTCATGTTGACTCAGGAGTCAGGAAGGAGGGGAATGGGACCACGGGTGCAGGAGGCTCCTCTAGCCTCAGCCTCCCTCCTGCGCACGTTCCATTCCCCGCCTTCCTAAGTCAACATGAAGGGGACCGCGGAGCGTGAGCCGCGGTCCCGCGGAGCGCGCTCCGTGGTCCCCTTCATGTTGACTCAGGAGTCAGGAAGGAGGGGAATGGGACCATGTGTGCAGCAGGCTCCTTTAGCCTCAGCCTCCCTCCTGCGCACGTCCCATTCCCCGCCTTCCTAAGTCAACATGAAGGGGACCGCGGCTCACGCTGATGACGTCACCAGCCTCACCAGCCGTAAAGCTCACCGCACGTCACTGTAACCTAGTATAAGTTGAAATATCATTACCACCCCAGATCAATCCATTGTCTCTTCAATAATAGTTTTGAGTGTAGTCTGTAACACTGGCCAGTTAGGTTATTTTTTTTTAACTTGCCAGTCAAGAAAGGAGACAAGTGTCACCCAAGACACCCAAGACTCAAGTCACCCAAGTCACCCAGCAGGGTTGAAGACCAGAACCTTGTATCTCCTCTTCTAGTCCAACAACTTCACCACGACGTCACACTGGCTCTTCTGAGCGTGTATGTGCGCACATGTACACACAAAACAAAATACAATCTTACAATTTCTTTTCCTAAGGAACCTAACTAATATTTAGTTTATTGTTTGTGTGAAAGAGAATCTAACTGGAAATAAGAAATCAAAGTTGATTATTCTACATGCCATGTCTGAAAAGTTCTGGAGGAACATCATGCAAAAAATACTTATATTTGAGAGGGCTTTTAACGAGGCTCTGAACTTTTCTCTCAGTTAATTATTCTTTCACAAAAGTTTTCTGCTTCACATTATTGCAAGTAAATTCTAGAAGGTTTCTTTCTTTCCTCTATCCCATCTACTTTTCACATCACTAGTATTCCGTAGTAGTGTGCTTACATTTTTTTTAGAAAAAGAACTTCACAACCCACAACTTCCCCTGTTGTACATTTGAAGTGTGCTGGTGCCATCAAGCAAACACAAATCAACAACACGCACATTCTGTTGAAATGTTTAGCTAAATAGAACCAAAACAGTCACAGTTCACTATTTCATAAATACATTAATTAGAAGTATCTCCAAATAGCATGTGATTTTTGAATTATTAACATAAAATACTGCATTATAAATGACTGCAAATTGCATTCCTAGTGCACTCCATGCTTAATTTATTATGCTGTAGGAAAATTTGCAAATTACTTTGCTGTTTTATATTTAATGGATAGTTTTATATGTATATTTTTTCATTAAAATAAAATTAAATCCCATTGTACACATCAGAGGCTTTCCACTCACACTTTGTCAGAAATTTGTCACTTTGCCTGTCCCTACACTGGTGTAATGAAACAAGGAAGATGAACTTTAAATTGCTGCAGTTGCTAACCACAAATCCCTCCTGTACTTTGCTCCTGTGCTCACTAATTCCTTTTCTGTCATGCTTAAGGATGTCAGAAAAGCTCTCCTAAAGATTGGACTAAACTACTTATTAGATCAGTGTTCCCATCCCTTGGTGCCCAATGTGTGGAATTGGTCCCCCAATTTTCAGGGCTGACCCTTTCATTTGGGGAATTCAAAGTGACAAAGTCCATCTATGCTGGAAAATACTGCATTAGGTTGTCTCCAACTATTCAGTCTACAATCAAATCTATTTCCATTACTTCATCTAGAATAGTGCTTCTTAACCTTGGTCAATTTAAGACGTCTGGACTTCAACTCCCAGAATTCTGGGAATTGAAATTCACACATCTTAAAAGTTGTCAAGGTTGAGAAACATTGAATTAAATACGTATTGGTGTCCATTGGTGTCAATGGAGCCTCTTCCTTGGGGGCAGAGTCCATTGCTGACACTATCCAAAGGCAAATCAAGGCAATTTGGCCAGAAAGAGATATTTTTTTCTTAGGAAAGTGGAAGAAATGTCATGTGGTGGCGGAGTCTTCAGACATTTGACAATCCGCTAGGCTCCAATTGGTTCCCTCCAGAATTATTCTTCCTATCCAGCTATGGAGCTTCAGGCTTTTGTGGACATTTGTACTATGGCTACAGAGAACGTGGATTTCTCTCGTGGATCACTATCTCTTTTTCTTTTTTGTTCTGCTTTCATAAGAACAACATTGACTTCATGAAGATCAGATGTAGATTGACCATAAGGTTGATATGCCCAATGGTAACTTCTACCAAGGATACACTGATCAGAGGTAAAGATGACAATAGGTTGACGGAGTTCTCCCTGGTCATTTGCTGCTGCCCAACCTACTCCTCTGCAAGTTTAGCCTTGCATGGGATGATGTTGGTGACCAAGAAAGATAGAAGAGATTACTATATTTTTCCCCACTCTCCTTTTCCATCCTGTTTCCTCTCCTTTCTTCCTATTAATCTCTGCTTCTTAATTCCTCCAGTCTTCAGGTTTATCCCTGCCCATTGCTGTCAGAAAGCAGGCCATGCGTGGGCGGAGATGCTCATCCTCACAGCTGAAGACCATGAAGATGGTCATGAGAAGTGGAAGCAGCCACTTTAACATGGACGTGTCATGTGTGCCTCGACAGGACTGTGAGGATTCTGCTTTAGAGGGGCTGCACATTCTGGTTGCCTCAGTTCTACTTGTTCTAATTTGTAGAGGAAAGCTCTCCTCTGTCTTTCCCGAGTAGATAGAGATGGGTTTTAATGACTTGGAGTGAGGCAGCAAACTCACAAATTGAAGAGCAACAAGTCTCAGGGCCAGATGGCATTCATCTGAGAGTTTCTCTGAAGGAACATGTGAATGAAATTGCTAAATGCTACCAACAGTAGTCAGCCTTTCATTTAAATCCCATCACATTTTTGGATGTTGCTCAACAAACACTCTATAAATTGCTATTAAACTACATTTTTTAACAGAATGGAAAATATTATTTAAAATAGGGGAATAATTACATTTACCATATTTAATTGTCTGTTCAAATACTTCCAGGGCCTTCTTTTAGTAGTGTTGTCAATTATCCCGGCATCAACTTTTAAAGCTATATCTCCAGATTTTTCAAATGCACGTTTGATACCCACTCTAATTTTTTCTGACCCTAATAGATTGTGATTTCACAGTCATTTAAGTGCTTGAGGTTTTTTCCCCTGCTGCTGTTTTACACTCAGTGCCAAAGCTAGCTTTTGTGTTCTACGGAGATCCTTAAGAGGAACCTGTAAGGTTCAAAACATTTAAGAACGATCGGCCGTCCTTTGAGTTCCCATAAGAGTATACATGATCAGTGGTGGAATTCAAATAATTTAACAACCAGTTCTCTGTCCTAATGACCAGCTGGGTAGGCGTGGCTTGGTGGTCATGTGACTGAGTGGCCGTGGCCAACTCAATGTCACTCACATCGATGGGCGCTTCGCCTTAGCTGTTACAATGTAATAAGGGTTAACCAGAGAGGCAGTTTCTGGAAGCAGGAGAATAAAGATTAGACTAGAAACAACACCAGAATGTTTCTTTCCTGCCTTCCTTACAGGATTAGCCCTGTAAAGTGGGGGAAAAACAAAATGAGATTTCTTCCAACAACCAGTTCTCCAAACTGTTTAGAAATTTAACAACCGGTTTTTCAGAATAGGTGCAAACTGGTTGAATCCCACCACTGTACATGATACTAAATAAAGCTAGTAAGTATATCTATACTATCTATTTTATAAACACATTCAAGATATATGGGAAAAGCTAGACATTTCAGTATACTGTACAGCATACAGTATTTCAGTATAACAAAAGTTTACTCCATCACTTATTTCTGACATCGCCTGCTAATTAGCATGATTAAACTTGGTAAAGTTTTGTGCCTCTTCGTAATCCTTGTTTTAAAATGAGAAAAAATTGTTTGAATCTGAATATATTTACACTTTCTATATTGTAATAAATACTCTCCATTTATAGCGCATACCATAACAATGCACTAAAACAGTACTTCTCATCCTTAGCCATTTTAAGATGGGTGGCTGGCTGAGAAACTCTGAGAGTCAAAATTCAAATTGCACTAAATTCAACCAATTTGACCACGTTAGCAGTCCATTTCTTAAAACCATAAAACTTCCCCTTTGGAAATGACTCTGGAAATCCTATTATTCAGCCCCTAATAATATTAACAGTGTGTCTTTACGTGAATTATTTAACATTTTAATTTATACAAGGACAATTGATTAGGAAGTAGAAAGCAGCTGTAAAGTCTGGTGGGAGGTCTGGCAGAAGAGCTATGCTGCAGGTCCTATCTATGAAAAACCCTCATGTGGTGGGACCTAAGAGGTGAGCCTTTTTTATGATGGCATCTGCCCTGTAGAATAGGGGTGTCAAACTTGCCTCGCCACAGCATCGTCACGTGATGTATCGCGACTTTTCCCCCTTCGCTAAACCAGGCATAGACGTGGCCACCGCGTGACACATCCTTGCGAGTTTGACAACCCTGCTGTAGAACATCAATCCTCTGAGTGAGATTGGCCCCATCTTAGACATGTTTACAGAGGTTCCTTAAAACACAGCTAAACATGATTCGGGCACTTGGCAACCATCTCATGTTTATGACCATTGAAGCAAATATTGTCTACTTTCAGTTACCCTATTAAATTTCAGGCAATGTCCCAAAGCACCCAGCTTCACTTCAGGAAGTTTGCAACGAATTTAGGGTTGCCAAACATAGAATGCAGCCATCTAGTTGAACGATGGCAACAAAGGATTGTATATTATGTTCTCTGGTTGTTATCTACTTGTCATCTAGATTTTGGCAACACTTTCAGGCTTTAGAGAACGTGGTAGATAATCATAATAAACCTGGAGGCCTACCATTTCCTTAATAATAGTGATGGAGACTTGGAAATAGATCCGTATAGTTGTCCTTGGGTGTGGCACATATAGTTCACCTGTTTTATTGGCAGTCCAGCCCTAGGCTTTGCTCTCCAAAGGACACATTCCACACCTATCCATCTACATGACAGGTGTATTTATGATTATCTTAGCAACACTTGGAAGTCCATTATCTGAGAAATCTTATGCATCAAATTCCAAGCCAGCATCAAAAGAAAAAGGAAACTAAACTTATAGGTTTTCACTATGTTTCCCCAAAATAAGATGGGGTCTTATTTTCTTTTGAAACCCCCCCCCCCAAAAAAAATAAGCACTTGAACTTATTTTTGGGGAGGTCTTATTATTTTTGAGATGCAGGAGGCCCCTTAACCTCGGCACGCAGCCCATGGATCAGCTGATCCAGAGAGGACCGGATGTTCTGTCTTTGTTTCTGGCACACTCTTGCGAGCTGGGCCTGCCACTCTTTTTTTGGCTGCCACTAAGAAGAGAGGCACGGTAGCTAGGATTTATGGGAGCAGCCTCCGCAAGGCCATTCTGCGTGGATGGCAGGTGCATGTGGGGTGCGCAAAGCATGTTCCCCCCTTCCCCCCAGGAAATTGCAGGGTATGGCTGCACATGCGTTTGAATATTTTTGGGAAGGGCTTATTTTGGGGGGAAGGGCTTATTTTAGTGCACGTGCTCAAAAGCCTGATTGGGCTTATTATCCAGGGAGGTCTTATTTTGGGGAAAAACAGGGTATATACCAATCTATAGTGTTTGGGGGTGCTATAGCTAGGCCTGGCTAGAGAATTACCTTTGAAACTTATTAGTTTGATAAACATAACACTCTACTATTGTTAAGATTTCAGTGTGAAATTCTTCTATCTCCTTGGCCCAGCAAGAGCCATTAGCCGTTACATAGCTTCCATCTAATATTGTCCATAAATCAAGCTAATCTTGGTCTGTGAAGGTAGCAGATGAGGTTCAACCTTCGGATGTAAAAGAAAAAAAATACTCCTTATTTTAAGAGGTTACTGCAAAACCAACTTAATGTTTTTGTAGTCTGGGCTTAATTAAAACAGAAAAGGCCAGCCTGGGTTTCTTGTTGTTTCTTTCATTTGTGGCAGAGTTGGCACCTGAATCAATGAGTGGTATAATTACGGAAAGAGAAAGATTTATTTTCTTGCTTGCCATTTGACTAAGACCTCAGGCTGCCTTTGTGGACTCAAAAGTCACAGCAAAGCCAGTGAATTTTGTTTTCTCCTTGCTGCTGAATTTTCTTCCCTATTCTTTTTCATGTTTTACTTCAGACTTTTGAGTCACTTAAGATTCTGGATCTAAAATTATTCCCTCCTTTCCTCATTATAAATCTAAGGAAAGTTTCAAAAATTAAAAAAAAAGCAGCACTACAAAGGAAAAAAATCTTTTCCATTAATCTTTGATTTGTGTCTCCACAAATATTCTTTTACTTATCTCTTACTTGTCCTTCAAACAAATAAAAAGTGTTCTTGTCTCTTGTCCCCCAATTTAAAGTTCTGTTCTCTTTTTCACTGCCTCAGATCATTACTTCTTTCTGCCTTTCTCTACTATTCCCCAACTTCTTTGTGTCAAACCATATTACAGTACATTAAATATCCATGACATACAAAGCACTTTGAAATGTTCTTTGGGGTCTCTTCTCTGAGTAATGTTTTTCTCACTCAAAAGTGACAGAGTAACATGAGTGGTTGACATGCCAATAAAGCATTACCAACCCTTCTCAATGCTTTCAAATGCCACATATCAATTCACATTAGGCTTACCAGATCTGGGCTGTAAAACTCCGAAAGACCACTAGATGGCAGGAAAGAGAGTTTCCTTTATTTCTTTGCTAGCATTTCCCATCTATGGGGATGGAGAGAGTTTAAAATACCTCTTTGAGGGGCTTGAATTAGGAAATGCATGGATGGGATTCAGCTGGTTCGGACCGGTTCGGGTGAACCGGATACTAATTTTACATCTGGTTTGCCAAACCAGTAGTTGCAAGGAGTGGCTGGCCATGCCCATCCCTCCCCTCCCCTCCCCTCCCCAGAGTCTTCACGTGGCCTGTTTTAGATGCAGGGCCCGCACGGAGGCTCTGGGACGTTGAAAAATGGGCCTCCTGGAAGTTCCCGAGCTCCATAAAGGGGCTTGTTTCCAGCCTCTGGAGGGCCTCCGGAGCCCGGGGAAGGCTGTTTTTACCCTCCAGGAGGCTCGAGGAAAGCCTCTGGATCCTGAGGAAGATGAAGACGCCCTCTTCCCTGCTGTGGTGCAGGAGGCCAAGTAGCCCACCACCACCACCATAGCCACCCCCACCCAGCAACCGGGCAGAGAACTGTTTGCTAAAATTTTTGAATCCCACCCCTAAGGAAAAGGCAGTACAAATATATGCAATTATATAGAAATGTTCTCACTTGGCCAAGAGTCTGAGGTCTGCCAAGTCAAAAACAAAGCAAAAGAGCATTTTTGCAATCTCACCCTGTTTATTAACCAGTAATTTATATTATTTGTGGTATCAAAAGAGAAAGAAATGAATGAAAGAATAAGAAGAATCTCCGACCTTTAAAAGGAGACCATACTAATAAAGATAGTTGGTCTCAGGAGTTCCACATAATGAAGGACAATGTTTGTTATTGATGGCTCACAAAAAGTAAATCTTTCTAGTATACTTTTGTAACTACTGAATTTGGGGAAAAAACTGATTTAATCTGAACATGATCACAGGTAATCCTCAACCTATGACCAAAATTGAGCCCAACAATTCTGTTGCTAAATGGAACATTTGTGAAGTGGGTTTTGTGACCTTTCTTGTCACAGTTATTAAGTAAACCACTGCAGTTGTTAAGTGAGTAACACGGTTGTTAAGTGAATCTGACTTCCCCATCGACGTTACTTATCAGAAGGTCGCAAAAGCTGATCACATGATTTTGCAACTGTCATAAATATGAGTCAGTTGCCAAGTGTTCAAGTTTTGATCATGGGAATGCTACAATGGTTGTAAGTGTAAAAAAATGGTCATAAATCAGTATTTTCAGTGCTGATGTAACTTTGAACAGTAACTAAATGAACTGTTGTAAATCGAGGACTAACTGTATTAGGAAGTAAGTTACTTTAAAAGTTAAGTGGCACTTTCTTCCAGGTTAATATTTATGGGACTATAAAAACCATAGTCTTAAATACTTCAATGGTAATAGACAGATGTCCTTATTAAGATAAAGGTTGGGCTTCTCCTTCTATAAATCAAGATTATTTAGTAAAACTGTAAACAAAAATGTAGTGTAAGCTTTAAAATCATATTTGGATAAATAAATGGTACAAAATTGCAATTGAAGCTGAGAAAAAATATAACATCCTGGATCCGTCCCTTGTGTTTGAAATAGTGTCATTAACCCGTCTATTGTCCTCACCCTACTTAAAAAAATCACTGGATGTCCTTTTATTACCAAAGATATCCCTCTTCTAAATAAGAACATTAAACATGACATTTTGATTCGGAAATTCAAGGGAAGAAAAAGAACTACTCTGAGCTCCAGAAACCTCAGTGAGGTGTGACATGGATTGACACTAGAAGTGATGCTTTTAAAATGGCAGCAGTAAATGGCTTTGTCTGTACTCAGTTTTTATAGTTTGTAAGTTTTTTAAAAAAGAAAGAAAAAAATCCTGATTTGCAGAAATGTCTTGAGCTATCATGAAATTCTACAAGTAATGAATGCCTTTAGAATTTCTCCCATTTGGGGGGCTATCCATTTCGGGTCAATTGGAGTTAAAGTGGTAGTTTTCTAGAGATTAAGTGGTGGTAAATCCATGTTGCCACTATGTTTGAGTTTTAAAGCCTGGATCAAACATCATAAAAACTGAGTGGAAAAAAATTGGGTATCTATCACTTGCTTTTATCTCTTATATTTACCTCTCTGACAATGAGGATTTTTTTTAATGAAGTACCATAACCCAGAAAGTTGCAGTAGAATTGAAAAATAGATAAATCTGAATTAAGCTGTTGGGAGACCTCCAGGGGAATCAGCTTCTCTAATTCATGATCTGCTACTATCTTAAAACAGGAGTTGCACTTGAGCTACAAACAAAAGATTAATTCAAAATCTTTGTAAAACCCAAAGACCTAAGAAGTCCTATAATTGGCAGCAGCTAATTTCAGCTTAAAACTTCCAGGACTTCCTGCCCTGTGTGACTTCTAAGTTTCAGTCTGCCTACGTAACAATTTCATTTGAAAAGCAGAAGTTTGGACCAAAGATATAAAGCAGTTCATCTATTTGACGTTTGTGTATACGTATATGGGGTCCTTCTGGATTTACAGCACTTGCTCAGTTAGAAAGTGATGGTTGTTACCAAGAGAACCATTGCATATATTCAATTGGTAGACCAATTACATTTGTTCCTGCTTTGGAAGGTTCTTCTCACCATCATTTGTGCAATAATCAGCTCTCATTGGACCAACACAATGTGCTTTACTTACAATTGTCCTTGAAGACTACTTAAAAGCTACAGTTTGTCCAGAACACAGTAGTGCAAGTCAAGAATCTAGGAACCAAGGTTGTTCAAATGAGTATAAATTTATTCCATGCCAGCAATCTACAAAAACCTGCACTACTATCAGTCAAGGCAAATTGGTGGTAGATAAGAATCAATTAAATTCAGATCTCTTATGAGTGCAAAGGGATTCCAAACCCATGAGGCACTCAATCCCTTCCTTAGGTTCAGCCCAGTCATCTCCTACAACTTCATTTTATTTCACCCATGTGACATCTGTAATTAATGCAGCTGCTGTGGTTACCAGCAAGCTTCCAAGGACAGTTCAAGGTACCAACTGTCCCCATGGCTCAAGGCCTTTAGCTATAAGGACCCATCTTTTTCCAATCACCTCTGATACCAATAAGATTTAGAACACTCCAGGTGCCATCATTAAAGCAATGCCGTCCCATAAGACCTTGGAGTTAGACCTTCTCTGGGGCCAGTCATGTGTATGGAACAAACTCTGCACCAACGTTTCCCCAAGCATATTGTTCTTTGGGAAAGTCTTGAAGACCTGGCTCTCGGTTGGGGTGATTTGGAAAATGGTGTAAACATAATGGACCAATGTGTATTGTTGTACAATTATTTGGTTATTTCCCCCAACATGGGTCATTTCCTTAGGGTTAGGGTTTTCTCCTTGTTGTTTTAAACTATACTCATTACATTATTGAACATTGCATAGAATTGATGTGATGATTGAGACGGTTTATACAATGAGTGATTAAATTAATACTAGATGACTGGTATGATCATAAACTAGGTCCCAGTCACTGAATGCCCTACTTTGTTTCTTCAGCAGAGCAGAGTATAATTAGCAAAAAGCCTCATTGTCCCCAGTCTAACAAAATTGATTGCACTTCTGGGCAAAAGCAGTTAGTACACATTTACCTAATTTCAAAATTAATACATTTCATTTTAGGAGTGCATCCATGTGGACTGCTTTTACCCTACCAATTAAAAATCATTGTGCCGTTAATGCAGTAGGTGCCAACAATGTTGACATGTAGAGACAAAAAAAAAGTTTACACCGAGGTAAAAATTATAGGCATTAATTAGAATTAATGGATATAATTATGGCTCCTGGCAAATTTGTATAAACAGGTCCATTTGGTCAACATCACAGATTTATCAGAGGAGTTATAGACAGCTCATAAAATTCAAAGTCTGAATCTTCATGTGAGCTAAGAAGGCTAACGGATGGTCAAAAGAGATAACACAACCAGATTCCCAACATCCCACACCTGGAAAGGATAACACTTTGCAAATTGAGTTTCAAGAGATTGAGAATGACTTAGAGAGACTATTTCCAGAAAACCTGCTGCTAGACAGGGTAAAGCTATTCTGCTTTTTTTCCAACCAAATAGATTTTCTAAGAAAAAGGAAGAAGCAGAGAGAAAACAGAGAAAGGAGCACCCTTGGGGGAGGAAAAGTGGTATATCAATACTAATTAATAATATTCTGAAGGCATCGTTTGGATAACCCCATAACATTCTGTGAACGAAGCGAGACAATTCTACAATAAAAGCTTCATCTGGAACCACTTTTAGTTGAAACACTAATTGCTTGATCTGCTTCCCTAACAGAATAAGGAAGAAATCGTAAAAGCATATCTTTTATGCTATCAACTCAGCATGGAATATCTTATTTCTACATACACAATTGAAATTAATATCACTAAATGTTTTCTGTGATTATATTGGCTAGAAAGTGTCTGCCGCTTTCAGAGCATAAATTTGGATGACTTTTTCCCCCATATCTGACAAGGTTATAAAGCATATTGATTCTAAAATTATAATTCTACATTGGTTTTGTCATTTTTTCCTATTAGCAGCTTTTAAATCAAATAATGCAACATTACAATTAATCTTATATTCCGTTATACACTTCCTGATGCTAAAAAGTTAGATCAATTCTAATTAAGTATACTGGCTTAAGCATTTGGATAGAATTTATTTTAAAGGAACATCATGCCCTCGACTTGCGATCACAATTGAGCTCAACATTTCTGTTGCTAAACAAGACAATTGTTAAGTGAGTTTCACCCCACCTTATGACATTTCTTGCCAAAGCTGTTAAGTGAATCACGGCAGTTAACTTAGTAACATGGTTGTTAAGTGAATTTGGTTTCCCTTACTGACTTTGCTTGTCAGAAGGCCACAGAAAGTGAGGGCATAACTCTGAACACTGCAACCGTCATAAATATGAGTCAGTTGCCAGGCATCTGAATTTTGATCACATGTCTATGGGGATGCTGCAAGAGTTGTGTAAAAAATGATCATAACTCACTTTTTCCAATACCATTGTAACTTTGAATGGTCATTAAATGAATGTTTGTAAGTTGAGGACTACCTGCAGTAGCTTAGGAGAAGGAAATCTAATAATAATAAAATATAGGCTTTTTTGTATTTTTTTTTTAATTTTTAAAAGGGAACATAATAGTTTTTGATGTGTAAACGTATTGTAAAATATGATGAAATTTGTCTCTTTGTAAGTAAAAACACTAAGTACTCTGAAAATACTGATGTTACATGTCACATTTTCAGTAGAATTTCCAAAACTCTAAAAAGTAGCTTTTAATATCAATTTTTAAGAATCCAACAAAACTGAGTTCTTTGTTATATTCTGCATAGAAAAAAAAAGCTATATTTAATCTTGATTTTATGATACTGTATTTTTAATAGCATTTGTAATTACTTTTATTAGTTTCTGTAAATGCTTATTAGAAGAAACATTTTAAAGAAAAACTCTTAGCTGGTAATAAAGATTATAGATATGAGTGAACTTATTTCCTTTTTTTTAATTAAAAAATTTGAATGCAATTAAAGTATAACAACATAAAGGAAAAATAAGAAAACTGTGCAAAAAGAAAAAAGGGAAATTTAGAATTATGACGTCGACCTTCTTCCTATCGAGTAGTTTCCATCTTAATGTTTTATCTCTCTCGTAAAACCTTTTGATTCTCAAATCTGTAGATCATCAATTTAGTCTTTTCTTCTTTCAACAAAAAATCTATATAAGGTTTCCAGTCCTTCAAAAATGTTTTCATTGTTGTTGTTGTAGTTGTTTTCCTGACCAAACTGGTCAATCAATCAATCTTTATTTATTAGTCTTTGGGCCATATCAAAGTACTAAGTTCCAGAGACAAAAACTACAGTTTAAAATGAGATTGAAATAAACCACAATTTAAATAATAATAATAATAATAATAAATTTGGATTTATTAGCCGCTCCCTTTCCAGGTAGGACTTGGGGCGGCGTACAATGGAGCATAAAACAACAACACCAAACGTACATACATATACAACACACATACATACACGGAGGAGGAAACAAATTACATCAATAGACAGTTAAAAATCAGCTTTAAAATACCCCAGTTGTAAAAACCCAAAAAATTAATATTTACGGACAGTTTAAAAACAGTTTGGAGGAATGGGTAGATTATGATTGCGATTGAGCCAGGCCGGATACTTGAAAGAGGTGGGTCTTCAGCTGTACACGGAAGGAGCGGAGGTCGGAAGTAATCCTGATGTCGCGGGGGAGGTCATTCCACAGGGCTGGGCCCATCACAGAGAAGGCTCTGCTCCTGGGTGTCGCCCCCCGACACTGTTTGGCGGACGGCACCCGGAGAAGTCCCTCTCTGTGTGCGCGAATTGGTCGTAGGGATGTGTGGGGCAGGATGCGATCCTGCATATAACTAGGCCCTGTGCCATGGAGCGCTTTAAAGATCATAATCAAAACCTTGAAACGCACTCGGTAGACCACAGGCAGCCAGTGCAGCTCGCGCAGGAGAGGTGTTACAGGGGAGTATCTAGTCCTCCCCATAATCACCCGCGCGGCCGCGTTCTGGACCAACTGTAGTCTCCGAGTGCATCTCAAGGGAAGCCCCATGTAGAGAGCATTGCAGTAATCCAGGCGAGACGTCACTAGCGCATGGGTGACTGTGCGTAGGGCATCCCGGTCCAATAAGGGGCGCAATTGGCGCATCAGGCGGACCTGATGGAACGCCCCCCTTGCCACGGCTGTTACATGGTTGTCCATGGACAGCCGGGCATCCAGGAGGACGCCCAAATTGCGCACCTGTTCCATGGGGGCTAGTTGGACGCCCCCGATGGCCAGAGATGGAAGCACCTGGTTGAACCGGGAGGCCGGAAGCCACAGCCACTCCGTCTTGGAAGGGTTGAGTTTTAGTCGGTTGCCATCCATCCAGACCCGTACGGCCTCCAGACACCGGGACATCATTTCGACGGCCTCATTGGGGTGGTTCGGAGTGGAAATGTATAGCTGAGTGTCATCAGCATACAGATGATATCCCACTCCAAAACCACGGATGATCTCGCCCAACGGTTTCATATATGTGTTGAACAGGAGAGGCGAGAGCACTGATCCCTGTGGCACTCCACATGTGAGTGGCCTCCGGGTCGAACTCTGCTCCCCTGTCAACACACGTTGCGTCCGACCAGAGAGGTAGGAGCCAAACCACCGTAAAACGGTGCCCCTGACTCCCAGCCCCTCTAGCCGGTGCAACAGGATACCATGGTCGATGGTATCGAACGCCGCCGAGAGATCTAATAGGACCAGGATAGAGGAACAACCCCTATCTCTGGCCCTCCAGAGATCATCAACCAATGCGACCAAGGCCGTCTCCGTGCTGTGCCCGGGTCGGAAGCCGGACTGGCGCGGGTCTAGATAATCATTTTCCTCCAGGTGACGTGGGAACTGCTGTGCTACCACACTCTCTACAACCTTCGCTAAAAAAGGAAGGTTGGAGACTGGACGATAATTGACTAGGTCCGTTGGGTCCAGGGAAGGCTTCTTGAGCAGGGGCCTCACCACCGCCTCTTTCAAGGCGGCCGGTAGAGACCCCTCACCCAACGAGGCGTTCACCAGGCCCAGGAGCCAGTCGCGCGTAACCTCCCAGGATGCCAGTACAAGCCAGGAGGGACACGGGTCCAATAAACATGTGGTGGGTCGCAGACGTCCACGCAACCTGTCCAAATCCTCGATGGCAACCGAGTCAAACTCCTCCCAAAACGGTCCCTCAAGACTCGCAGCGGACGTCTCTACTGAACCACTGAAAGGGGTCCATCCCATCCGGATTTGAGCGACTTTGTCCTGTAGATAATTCCCAAACTCCTCTGCTCTGCCCTGCAGTGGGGCTTCCCGTGGTCTCTCAAACAAGAGGGAACGGGTCACCCGAAACAGGGCGGCAGGGCGGTTATCTGCAGACGCAATAAGAGCGGCGCAATGTTGACGTTTGGCCGCTCTTAATGCCACAAGGTACGTCTTCAAATAGGCTCGTGCCTGTGCTCGGTCAAATTCGGAACGGGAGGATCTCCAACGACTCTCTAGGCGTCTCTTGTGGCGTTTCATCACCCTTAGCTCCTCGGTAAACCAAGGTGCCAGGGTGGTTCGTCGCCGCAGGAGAGGCCGCAAAGGCGCCACCCGGTCCAGGGCCCCGGTAGTCGCGCTATTCCATGCGACTACCAGGTCCTCCACTCGGGGGCGGGTCAGGTCCGCAGGAGGTGGCCCAAGCTCCGTCTGGAACCTATCCGGTTCCATCAGGCGCTTGGGGCGGAACCATCTAATACCTTCCAGTTCCGCCTCCTCGCGGCGGGGGGTAGCACCAGGGAAGTCCAGCCGGAGAAGTGAGTGATCCGACCATGACAGGGGAATAGTGTCTAGATCCCCTATTCCCAGATCACTCGTCCACTGGCCAGAGACAAAAACAAGGTCCAGGGTGTGGCCTCCCTCGTGAGTAGGGCCCTGAATTAACTGGGTCAGGTCCATGGCTGTCATGGAAGCCATGAACTCCCGAACCCCCTCAGACGCTTCTCCCATCGACGGCAGGTTAAAATCCCCCATCACTAAAAGTTTGGGGGTCTCAACCGCCACCGATGAGATCAGCTCAAGGAGTTCGGGCAGGGCCGCTGAAGTATAGCGAGGAGCCAGGTATACTATCAGCAGGCCCAACTGCCTCCCTGGGCCCCATCTCACGACGAGGGACTCACACCCGGATGTCTGCGGCACAGTGAACTCTCTCGGCTCTAAGTCTTCCCGGATAATCACTGCTACCCCACCGCCCCTTCCCTGGGCCCGAGGCTGGTGAAATGCTCGATAACCTGGAGGGCACATTTCCACAAGGGGTAGACCTCCCTCGTGGCCCAACCAGGTCTCGGTTATTCCGGCGAGGTCCGGGTCCCCCTCCAAAATTAGATCGTGAATGAGGGGGGCCTTATTGACAACGGACCTCGCATTGCATGTAAATGGAATAAAATACAATTTAAAATATAATCAGAATAGAGTGCAATAATTTAAATTACAAATTAAATATGCTTAAAATTATATTACAATGTCACCCCTACGTCTATCCCGTCAAGTGGTCTTTCCTACAATCTACCAAACTGGTCATCTTTGCTGTTTTCACAAGGGATGAGACTTGCACAGTGTGGCAGTGTGGGAAGGTTTGGGCACCCCTACAATAACTCCTGTAACATCACAAGCTGCATCTGGTCCGCTCCCAGGGGCAATTCAAGGGGTTGGTGATTACTTTTAAAGCTCTTTATGGCATGGGTATCAAACCCGTGGTGTCACGTATCACTATGTTTTTTTCCCTTTGTGGAGCTGGGGTGAGTGGCCTCCACATGGCACATCTAGCCTATGGGCCACCAGTTTGACACCCCTGCTTTATGGCATGAGTCCAGGTTTCTTGAGGGACCATCTCACCCCACTAGGATTGGCCCAACCCACCCATGTCAGCAGAGGAGGCATGCTGCAGGTCCCATCAGCCCCACTATTCCGGCTGATAAGGTCCAAAAGAAGGACCTTCTCTGCTGTTGCTCCTTCCCTCTGGAACATCTTTCTCCCCCCCCCCCCCATGTGAAGTTGGCCCCAACCCTCCTGTACTTTTATTAGAGCCTAAAGACATGGTTTTGCCAGTTGTATTGGGGACCCAGTGGAGGAACAGCTCAGTGGAGGTGGTCGATCGAGTAACAACAGATCCCACATCCCTCCACTCTGCTCCCCCATCCTCCCCATGTGTCCTTAGATTTTAATGTTAATTTAAATTATCTATGCTTTTAATTGTATATCTATAGATATATCTGTATGACTGTAAGTCCCCTCCCCCCCAGAGCTACCCTATGGTAAGATGGATGGCCAACACATTTTATCTTATATATATATATATATATAAAAGGCAAATACCACTCACTCATCGTGAAATCTCCAGAACCGTAAAGTCTACAAACTTGAAATTTGGCACGTATATTCCTCTTGGCTTCTAGGTGCTCGCTAAGCAAGGATTTGTTGAAATGATCATCAGATCATTAGTATTTCTTATACAGGAATTAACATGCTCTGATGCTAAGGAGTTCTACTCCTCCTCCCCACCTGAAAAGAACTCTGTTCCAACTGCCAGTTGCCTCACATTCCATTACCTCAGTTCAAATTGGCAGATGTTGCACTCCTTCACTCAGGAGCAGTCTGGGGCTCCTTACAGTACTAAACATTGGTACCTCACCAAAATGTCTATGCCTTCCACCTATGGAACTGCTTCTGGACTCAAGGTGGCAATAGCAATATTCCCTTATGTCTTTCAATCATCGACCACCACTGAGCCAATGGATTGAACCAGAGTGAACTGGATTTCTCCTGCATTGCCCGATCACATAGTTTCATTGCGAAGCACGGGTATCCAACGTGTGTGTGTGTGTGTGTGTGCATACACATATATGTACATACCCTACAGATTTTGATGCCCTTATTAAGGAATAGATCTTATTGATTCCAGTCCCACAGCAGGGCTTACCGTGCTTATGTTCCAGTCACAAGTCTTTTTAGCTTTCTAGCAATTTAGAATTAATGCATTCAGACAACTCACATATTAGCTTTAATTCCCTAAATGTTATGCCCAGTAAGATTGGCAACCAGAATGGCAAAAGAGGATCACAGGGATGTGAGAGACAATTCATGAACATAAGATTATATATACCTCTGTAGATATACAAAGCACACTCCATCATTTGAAGTGTGTCGTCAATTGACGACCATTGCAAAATAACGTGGATCATTTTCCTGATCAACTTCAGTTTCTTGAAATAACTTTTGCCTGATTCATGACTAACACAAGCCAACAATCTATCCAGGCTGGTGGTCATAATCCTTGAGAACGTTCAAGGCCACTTCAACTTGCTTTGTTCTAGAAATGATCCTCATGAGGTTCTGCCCTTTGAGAAGTGACCTCACCCTCCTCAAATCCCCCCCAAAATGTTTCCGCTGTCCTCTTTTCTACCTCGGAGCACTCTTGTCCATTAATTGGCCTTGAAATCCAATTACCCACAGCATATAAATATATTGCTGTGCACGGGTCTATGGGAACAGCTGCAAAATTGCTAATATTGGGTCTAATTTAGCTACAATAAATTAACAAGTGTGTGGAGGCACAGTGATGACAGCATAATTATAACAAAAGTCTGTGTGTTGAAGTATACAGATGACAATACATACTAATTTTAGCAAAGAAAAGTGGGGGAGGAGCCCACTCCAAATGAAACCCATGCAACGAACAGACGGGACTAATAGCTCACACACATATTCTTAATGTGACCAGTCATTGTAAAAACAAAAAGATAGATGAAGCTGTTCAGAATCAAGAGCTAACAAGCAATGCAGTCTGAAACCATTAACTGTCAGGGGTAATAACACTCAAAATACTGAAGTGCAGTAAAACAGCAGCACTTTTCTGCGGATGATACACCGATGTGCAAGCCCACACCTGTGAAGAGGGCACTAAATCTCTCCTTGCATTTATTACTATCAATGGAGAAAGCCCAGCACTAATAATGTAAAGTATAAACGGAAATAGCAGACAGCAGAGAGTGACATTTGTATGGTCCCAGTCAGCTTGTTAGCTGAAGTGGGTTTTAATTAGCTATTTTCCAGCAAGCAAATGAGCAAATTAGTGGCAGTCATAAACAAACACAGACAATCAGGACCAAAGAAGAAAAATTGATCATAAACCTCAAAAACCCTCCCTCTGTTTTAAGGAATGCAGTCTTTCGGTGCCACATCTAAATTTGCATGGAATGGAGCAAACCATGTAGAACACAACTCTTGAGAGTTAGAAGACGTTAGAACCGGATAACCAGTGGAGTAGGAAATGGTATTGGAGGGATGGAATGTCCTTTAGCTGACAGCAGGTTCATAGGAAAGCAAGGGAACGGAAATTGCCGTAAAATAAGTTACTTTTGTAATGCAATATGTATACAAGACGTTTATGATCTTTTTTTAAAAAGTTCTGCGCCTAAATGACGCTACAAAAGATGGTATATCACTCAAAGAGCACATGCTGGTGAAGAACAGGGACCCGTATGATGGTGGCCACAGTCTGTAAAGTTCTATACTTTGGGGAAAGTTCAGAATATGGTGTTATTTTCTAATTCCCAAGAAAAAGAACTATTTTTGTGTTACGGTTATCTCCTTGTCTAACAACAGAGAAACAAATACATGCTGTTTAACTGGGAGTCAAGATGAAAGAAAGTCGAAGATGATAGTAAAAGATCTAGGCTGACTCAACTCAACTTTTTATTAAATACCCTGGCCATTCCAATTCGTTTCATCTTAAAGTGCTATTAGCAGATCATTCTGGCTCCATCTCTATGTCTACAGCCAGCTATATACACACACACATACTACACATACTACACACACACACACACACACACACACACCTCTTTTCTTTCTATTTTATTCAAATTAACTACGATTTATGTATTCTAAAATGGTGGTCAATGACTGAATAAAGATTTGAGTTGAGAAAGACTGGTTCTGTCCATATCAAAAATATGGTGTGATTTCTCCTGCCCTAAAAATATGGCGGGATTTCTCCCGCCCTTCTCCAAATATGAGATCTTCTCAGTCACTGTTGATGTAGTAATTTTAGTTGGAGAGTAAACAGATATGCAGCTGTCTTATTTGCCCCAGGTTACTTTGGCATTTGCCCCGTTCTAGTGTATTTTCTCCTCCTATCCATTGACTCTGGGTTTTATTGTCCCTTGGCCTCCATCTCTCTCCTCATTTGTCCAGGATATAAGACCCTTTTACAATTCCCCTGCCTGCCAATCAAATATCATCTTTCCTCAGTTGGGTGTCTGTCATTGTCCTGTCATTCAGGGGGTGGTGTGGTGCCAGGTGACTCTCCTGGTAATAACTACTCAAGTGTGACACACACACACACACACACACACACACACCAGACTCTGCATCACATGGTATCATCAACAGGTCAAGAGCATTCTGGGATGAGTACTATTGGGGAAGGAATAAGTGAGGACACCAATAGGAAAGCCTGATGGAGGGCTTGAAATTCTTCACAATTTTGTGACTGAACAATCACAGCAGCCCAGAATCATATCTATGAAATGGATGGCTATATAAATTAGATAATCAAACAAAAAAGCATTCATAGGAGCTGTGATGGCGCAGTGGTTAGAGTGCAGTACTGCAGGCTACTTCTGCTGACTGCCAGCTGCCTGCAATTTGGCAGTTCAAAGCTTACCTGGCTCAAGGTTGAACTCAGCCTTCCATCCATCAAATGAGGACCCAAATGAGGACCCAGGTAATATGCTGACACTGTAAACCACTTAGAGAGGGCTGTAAAGCACTGTAAAGCAGTATATAAGTCTAAGTGCTATTGCTATTCAAAGTATATGGGGCTGCCTATAAGCAGAAAAGAAGACAGGTGATTATACCATGTTTCCCCGAAAATAAGACAGAATCTTATTTTCTTTTGACCCCTGAAATAAGCATTTGCCCTTATTTTCAGGGAGGTCTTATTATTTTTGAGGTGCAGGAGATGGTGAGCATGGTCACATTATGGCTGCTGCTATGTTGCAATATTTTTGGAGAGGGCTTGTTATCCAGAGAGATCTTATTTTAGTACATGTGCTCAAATGCGCAATTGGGCTTATGATCTGGGGAGGTCTTATTTTCGGGGAAACAGGATAGTATATTTTCAACTATAGCTCCTTATGTTCCAATATGGTTCCCCCATGGCAACTGTTAAACATCTAACAAAGATAATGTAATGGTTAATTATATTTAATATAAACATTGCAAACATATAAGCAGCATTTGTGGGTGTGCTTTCGTCCTCATGAAAGTACCATATTATTTGTATTTTTGTGATCATCCCATTAAGATAACTGTAACAGAAAATTGCAAATATGTATGAGTGATTCTTTAAAATAAGATTTTTTTAAAAAAAGTTATGTGAAATCACTGAGCAAACTTCAAATATTTTGGCTGCCAATTAGGTAATTAGGTTGGAAGGCAATTAGAATGTGGATAAATGTCTGGAAAATTCAAATAATGCCAATTAAGAGAAAAACTGCTATTAAAAGTGATAGTGAATAGTTTCATATTCCCAAAGCAACACATTATTTAGATGCCTGTTCATTACCAAAATTATTAAGATTGCTTTTTTAAAAAAGAACTTATTCAACAGATAATTAAGGTTTGTATAGTCATGTGCGTAAAAATCATGGGCTTCATAAAATCATAGGGCAAAAGTAGATTTTACCTTTAAAATGATATATACAATCTACCTTCATTTTATTAAGCATTCAGATGAGACAGGGGGGAGGGAGGGGGAAGGAGAGGGAGAGGGAGGGAGGGGGGAGGGAGGAAGGGAGAGAGAGAGAGAAAGAGAGAGAGAGAGAGAGAGAGAGAGAGAGAGAGAGAGAGAGAGAGAGAGAGAGAACATTGTGTCAGCATCATATGAAGTTTTCAGATGACTTCCATTATCTAAGAAAAGGAAGGTATATAAGCTATATAAACAGTGACGCAGTGGTTCAGTGGCTAAGACGCTGAGCTTGTCAGTCAGAAAGGTCAGCAGTTTGGCAGTTCGAATCCCTAGCACCGCATAATGGAGTGAGCTCCCGTTACTTGTCCCAGCTTCTGCAACCTAGCAGTTCAAAAGCATGTAAAAATGCAAGTAAAAAAATAAGAATCACCTTTGGTGCACCTTCAGCATTTAGTCATGCCGGCCACAAGACCATGGAGACGTCTTCGGCTTTGAAACGGAGATGAGCACCACCCTCTAGAGTCGGGAACGACTAGCACATATGTGCGAGGGGAACCTTTACCTTTATAAGATACATACCATTCTAAAGATAATCTCTAAGTATTCCTTCCTGAGATAACAGAGACACCAGGACTTGAATGATTACTAAAGCCAATATATTATATATACTCATCCAAAGTGCAATGGCCCATGAGTT
This sequence comes from Natrix helvetica, assembly GCF_964273705.1. NCBI lineage: Eukaryota > Metazoa > Chordata > Lepidosauria > Squamata > Natricidae > Natrix > Natrix helvetica. The sequence goes on along the minus strand of NC_138550.1, from coordinate 102,839,716 downwards.
GAATTACTAGTAGTGAATTTGAGGTGATATGCTGTGATGTTTTGGGTGACACGCCAGCATTTACAACACCTGACAACTATTCTCAAAAGGAAAGTCCCATTCTTATGCAATTTTGGGAAGCCGCATGAGAAGAGGGGGGGGGGTGATCTTATGTGGCCTCGGGACTCTCTGAAAGTCATGAGAGAACTGTGCTCTTGCAGTCTCCAAGGTCTCTGAAAATTGTAGAAGAACAGGTCATGCTTTCCCACAGTTTTTGGAGGCTGCGGAGGTCACGGACAAGCCTTCTCAGAGGATGTTTCAAGTATAAAGGCCTCATACAACCTGGAGCAGCTTCAGGTAGACTGCAGGAACCTGTCAACCAAAAGACAACCATGCCTGAAAGTAAGTGGCACGTGGCAGGTCCTGGGGAGTGCAGGACCCCCAAGGCAATTGCACCATTCTCCAAGGTTCACACACCTTGAGGAACAGTTCAAGGCAGGCTTTTAGAGTAGCAATGATGGTATTAGGACTGAAATCAAAGAGCAGGCCTTGACTTAAGGCCCAGCGTTGGTGCTGCTGACACTCTTTGTGGTGGTCTAGATGAGAGCAGAGATAAATAATTGTTTCATTTTTATTGGGGGCGGGGGGAGATGTTTGTGTGACATGCCAGCAAAGTCAAGTTAGGCATTTTCCAAATTTTTGATGTGGCTAGCTAGCCCTAAAGGGTTTTTTTTTAGTAAGGATTTTAAGAATGAATATACACTTGCTTTTTAAAACTGAAAAACCAAAATATTCTGATTCTACTTAAAAATATTTTAATTAAACATTCAGTGTCTTCTAAAGTATATTCAGTTTCTATCTTACAGATGAGACGTGCTTTATAAGTGATGATAATAGGTGGTTATAGTCTCCTGAGAGTGAAATGTAAAGGGGGTAATTGTGAGTGAGCCTTAAACAAATAATAAGTAGATCCAGAAAGTTAGTGGGGCCCTGATTTCTCATTTTAAACCCCCTTTTTACTTCCATTTTTCTGACTCCATCTTTTTAGGATTATCAGATCAAGCTACAACATTTGATATGAACTAGATGGCAGCAAAGAGATGCAGGAAACTCTTTCCTACCATCTAGTGCAGTGGTTCTCAACCTTCCCAATGCCCTGACCCTTTAATACAGTTCCTCATGTTGTGGTGACCCCCAACCATAAAATTGGTGTCTCGGTTCCTAAGACCATGGAAAATATGTGTTTTCCGATGGTCTTAGGCGACCCCTGTGAAAGGGTCGTTTGACCCCCAAAGAGGTCCCAACCTACAGGTTGAGAACCATTGATCTAGTGGTTGCTCCTATTATGATAGACATACTCTTTTTTTTTTTGGCTTTGAATCAGTTTTTCTCTGAATCTATATCCTGGTTATCTCTTTTATAACCTCTCCACAAAGATCATGTACTGTTCTCTAAATGTAACATTACAATAAATTGTCCTAATTGTGCTTCTTATCTGGACTACCTTGCAAGACTAACATCAATCTTATAAGGCTCAAAATTCCCCTCCCTTCCATCCTTCTTACTCTCCCCAAAACTAGAAAGGGTCCTAGCGAGACACTTTTGTCACCCCTCCTCCTTCAGACTCAAATTTCGTTGAATAGAATAGAATAAAGTAGAGTAGAAGAGAACAGAACAGAATAGAATAACAGAGTTGGAAGGGGACCTTGGAGGTCTTCTAGTCCAACCCCCTGCTTAGGCAGGAAACCCTACACCACTTCAGACAAATTAGATTGTTGTCTAGGGAGAAAAGAGGCTGTGACTCTTACCTCCCTAGGTCACTCCCATACACTATTGTAGATAATGGTGGCACTCTTATCTTTTGGTTTACACGGTTTACAAAGACCTCTATGTGGTGGGCTGGGTGTGATCAATGCCTTCCACCCTGATGAAAATTATGTGTGTGCCCTAGCCTCCTACCTTCCAAAAGGCCATTAAACCTTGGCATTTCCCACAGGCACAGAAGCAGGAGACTGTTGTAGCACTTCATGATCTGAAAGAATTTTTGGTGTTTTTTTTTTAATTTCAATGTATTTATTATTACCCAGAGATATTCTATATTTATCCAAATTTGATAAGGCCACCTAACACCAGAGGTGGGTGGGTTCCTACTGGTTCAGACCAGTTCGGCCAGTCACACACCCTGGGTGTGGCCGGTAGGTAGTAACTCAGCTGGCCACACCCCTGAACGGGTTCCATCAGGGGTGGCACTATCTTGTTTTGTGCTTCTGCGCATGCACAGAAGCAATTTTTTACCACTGCACATGCGTGTGTAGTGTGCATCAAATGCGCACGCACAAATGCATCCCTGAGCAAACTGCCAGAAACAGAAGCCAGGACTCACCCCTCCCTAACACCAATGACTTCTGGGCAGGCTACAAAACCAAAACAATTAAAAGCAAATAAAACATAAAACCACACAGACTGCCCAGATTAAAATGATCTTAAAAGCAACATGAAGCAAACGAAGCAGGGGATCCCAAAAACACAATCATACTTTTAATCCAGGTCTGGGATCAAAGCCAGGTTTTAAGAGCTTTCTGGAATCTTAGAAGAAAGGGTATTTTCTTTATTCCTGAGGAGGGGCACCGTTATAATAAGAGTGGCTATACAATCAACTAACTAAATAAATGTCTTTGTACTTAAAACAGTTATAAAATTAGATGTTATCAATATGGATTTTTCTCTCTGACAGATTGGGTGATGCATGTGTGAGTGTATAAATATATATAGCCACATTTTGGAAATTATAAATGACAAAGTTTGTAGAGTGAAAGAATATTTGATGGAGAGCATATGATAATTTCTGTGTTATGAATAAAAGTTCTGAAACAAGCTGCTTTATAATCTTAGAAACTGACATTCCGTTTCTGAAGTGTTTGTTTTTATTCTACTTCTTTAAATCTTAATTTTGTTAGCTCATTTTCCATTTCTAGTTGTAGTGACATATTCCCTTTGTTCTTCTTGCTTTAGATTTGAATGATCTGATTTTGAGCTTTTTTTTAATTCCCAACCCTTCTGTTCAGCCTTATTTAATTTTTATTCATTCCACTAACAAATATTGCAAATCCAACCACTTTTCCAACTGGCACACATTTATTTATTTTCCTAAAAGCACAAAACAAAATAAAAATATTTGCAGGCAGGTTCCAACTCTTTCAAGCATGTTTTATTCAATAATAACCACCAGACTGGGAAGAGGGGGAGTGATAAAGCAGAGTAGCCCCATTAAAATCACCTATGAATTCATTGAGGAGATAAAAAATATGAACCTTGGATTTACTGGAATATAATCCCTGATCTCAACAAAATCATGAAAAAATAGCAGATATCTGTGAACATTTTAAGGGCATTGTTTTTTTAATAAACAAAAAAGTAAACAAGTGAGGGATACAAGAGAATCCAAACAAAGAGAAGATGTAGTGTGCATGGATTTTGTCCAGAAGACAGACATAATTAGTGATTATAACAGTGGTGGGCTTCAAAACTTTTAGCAAGGGGTTCTCTGCCCAATTGCTGAGTGAGCGTGGCCATGATGGGCATTGTCTAGTTGGCCTCCTGCATCACAGTGGGGGGGGGATTTTTCCCCTTCCCCAGGCTCTGGAGGTTATCCTTGAGCCTCCGGAAGGGTGAAAACAGCCTCCAGAGGGCATCTGGAGGCCAGAAACGATTCTGTTTCTGCCCTCCCGAACTACTGGTAAGCCCATTTTTTGCCCTCCCCAAGCATCCGGTGTGCTCTGCGCTTACCTGCATCCAAAACGGGCCACGTGGGGACTCCTAGGAACCCCTGCGAACCCCCAACAGCCAGCCCCTGAATAAAATGATCACTTAAAAGTCCATTTAAATCTCATCACTGGTAGGGAAAATGTAGGATTCTATGTTAATTGGAAGGAAACTATTTACATCTCTATCACAAGCAATAATTAACCATCACAGAATTTGCATGAGTTAGATTGGTCATTATGGCCTGTAAATAGTGACTGTTAAGCAGAAAGCAGGCCTTGGGTCACGTGCACTTTGTATCGTAAACCTATAGAATTACTCTTCCAGAACCTGTCAAAAGAAATGTAGGAATGTTAAACCACAATGAAGCCATCATTTGGATGTTTTGTTCCTCTGCATTAGACTGGGAAATCAATCAACTGAATATTAAAGCAATTTTGCACAATGCAAATTCCTCTTGAGATAATTCCAGTGACCTGCAGTCAGGCACAGCCTCACTGCTCTCATCATGAAAAGAAAAGAAAAATGCAAAAGGAAAAAGCTGAGCTAGTTGCTGCCTCACCGTAGATGACTCTGCTTAACTGTTAAAAAAAGCCTCTTAAAAAGCGCCCTCTACTATGAGGCAGGAGAACTGCATGCCTCCTCTAGTCTGACTTTAGGCGTTTTATGATCACTCGAGCAGAGTTAAGCAAAGGTTAAAAGCCTAAAAATTCCTGACGTAGGTGAGGCACGGAAGCCAGGCAAAGAGCCATGCTGTAGCACACACACTTTCCCCCAGCCTCTTTCTTTTGGAAGGCTCGGATTGGCTCCCCTCCGGCTTCTCTGCCTCTCCTCTCACCCCAGCCTGCCAGCAGGAGGTGAGTGGGTGGGCTTTATTGCATTCCAGGCATTGTCCACCAAGACAGCAGGCTGCATTTGCAATGGTGGAGTGTTTGAGGAAGGCAGCAGGGGAATGGGGGGGATGGCAGAGGAGTTGCTTTCAAGCCACTGGAAAAGATATCCAATCCAACTTTTGTGTGTGTGTGTGTGTGTGTGTGTGTGTGTGTGAGTGAGAGAGAGAGAGAGAGAGAGAGAGAGAGAGAGAGAGGGAAGGGGGTAGGAGAAATAGTCCTGTTAGATACTCCCCCCCTCCCCCGGTGTTGCAGCAAGACAATAGTAGTTTCCACTCAGGTCCTCTCTTTTGTATGGGAACAGATTGGCTGGAGCGCTGGACAGCTCCCCTTTAAAAAAGGGAGCTGCCCAACCATGCATTCAGTGGATGCCTGTCCTTATACCAATAAAGAGCTGTTGTTATCACTAGCCTTTTGTGCCTTTCATTACCCGATCTAACAAGTCCAATCCAACTTGTGTGTGTGTGCGTGAGAGAGTAATTCAAATGGTTTAAAAGGTGATAGCAATAAGTTGATTTAAAGTGTTAATACTGCATTCCTGTTAGTTTGGTTTATGAATATTTTTCCCAATCTAAAGATTTACCAACAATTTCAAAAGTGGGATTACATATTCAAAAGGGTTGAATTTCTGACACAACTCAGTTATGCTTTCATTCCAATAATTTCCAAGTATGTTCTGTTGCCTTGAATAATATAATGATTAGAAAGAAAAGCAAGGCTCTGCCATAACCCTGAAAGATTTACCTAATAACTTTCTAATTATCCCAGGATGGTGATTGATCTTCAGTACTTGAATGCCACGAGAAACAGTCAGCTGCCCAGTGATAAAACTAATAATCAAAAATGGTAAAAGCACATCATCATATAATCTGATTTTTTTAAGTCTAGGGTTTATTTTTCATGACTTATTTATCTACTTAATATACATAAAAAGGTATCAACAGAAATGCCTTCAAGTACATACAATCTTGAAGTAATAGTCACTTCTACAACATTTACCTTTCCTCACAGTGGAATCTATTTATATCAGTATGAAACTGATACAAACCAATTGGTACATTGACAACTAGAAATCAAGACAATTCCCTTGCAATAATTCCCAGATATTTAAAGTGAACCCAAACACCAGGTAACATCTCACTTTTTACAAATATCCACAGATACACTGGACTCTATAGACAGTGCAAGCATCTATGCATTTAACAAGATTCTTATATGAGACGCCTCCAATTAATCAAACATCATCTGGTATTCTACCATATTTTTTCTACTATATCTATACATTTTGCGATGCTTGTGTATGAATTTCACACAGCTTGTGAAAGTCTGTCTTCTCTTAATACACATCAAACATGTATTTCAATTCAGAGTGCTGAAGAATTGCTTATAAATGTCTTTAATTTCAGGAAACGAGAAAAGGGAGTCTTTATCACGTTGCCAGTAATTGCTCCTTTGCAATACAAAATACCATTTAACTACATAATGGCAAAGCTATTTTTCTAACAGGTATTATATACTCAAAAGACCACAGAGCTTTGCTTCCAACCCCAAAGATGCTTTCTGTGCTTGTTATTTGGGTCTATCAGGTATTGTAATTATGCAATTAGCGGATTTTTAAAGACTGTTTTAGGTACCCAATAGATTAAAATGGCTGCTTTGAAACAGATTTTGGACTGATGTATAATTACATCATTAAGACTATGAAATGAAAAATCTTTCCCCCAAAATGAAATACAAGGAATGATTTGAACTCTGGAAAAAAGCATCTTAAGACCAAGAAGCAAAAACAAAACAGCAGCAACAGCCTTTGGGGGGGGAATATCTTTTATTTTATTTATTTATTTATTTTTAAAAAGCAGGTCAATGATTCTATAAGTTAAAACAGCAGCCAAATAGGAATGATCAATCTGGTGACTCCGTGTTTAGCTTCAAATAGAAATTTGCTCAAGCTTTCATTTTATCCACCCATTTCAGAGGATGTCTTAAAAGTCTCAACTTCTCCCTGTTTGAAAATAAATTAGGTCCATGGCCATTTTTATTTCAGAGAAAAGGAACATGTTGAATATAGCTAGTCCTCATTTGGGAAACACTATTGGGACTGTCAATCATTGAGTGCAGCGGTGGGTTTCATATTTTGTTACCACCAGTTCTTTTTGCAGGCACACGTGCACCTTCCATGCATGCACCCGACCTTCTGAGCATGTGCTTTGCTCGTGCACACCTTCCGTGCATGCACCCAGCCTCAAAAACATGCCTAAATAGGATGGCATAGAGCCAGGGGAGAGGGGAGGTGGGGGTGGCCCACCCCCCAACCACTATTTCCACTACCAGTTCAGGCAAACCGGTCCGAACCGGCTGAATACCACCTCTGAGTAAGTGAAACAGTTGCTAAGTGAAACCGTAACTGTGCTTCTGAACTTACTTCAGCTTTCCCTTGCTTGACAGACCTACAAAGATTGTAAATGAGAAGACTGATTGCAAAGTAAATTTTTCGTCACTGTCATAACTGCAAAAGGTTGCTAAATGAGGCAGTCGCTACACAAGGACTACCTGTCATTATTCTGTAAATTCAAAGTCAAACAGAGAAGATGTGTTGAACAAAAAAAATGTTTAAAACCTACCGATTTAAACAGAAAAGATTACAGAGTACAATTATATTCTGCTGAAATTAGAGAGTGCTTAGTTAATTCCTTGTGATTTATCTAGAAAGTGATCACCTCTTGGGGTGATTTTGGACTCTATAGCAGTGTTTCCCAACCTTGGCGACTTTAAGTCCTGTGGACTTCAACTCCCAGAATTCCCCAGCTGGCTGGGGAATTCTGGGAGTTGAAGTCCACAGGACTTAAAGTCGCCAAGGTTGGGAAACACTGCTCTATAGTGAGGTCATTCTAGGCCTACCGCTGCCTGCAAGCTGGGTGACTCTTATCCAGTCACTCTCTCTCTCTCTCTCTTTCAGCCCAACTCACCTCACAGGGTTGTTGTTATGGATCAAATAGCAGGAGGAAGGAGTATTAGGAATGTTCACTGCCTTAAATTATTTATAAAAAATAATAAATGTGGAATTTAAAAATTATTATATTATAAATAAAAATTAAATCTTTTTTTTTTCATCAAATGAAAATGTAATCCGTGGGTTGCCCTGTCTTGACTCTGAACCAGTAGAAGCTCATAAAGCCATATGACCATCAGTCAAACTAGAGTTGTAGGACCTTGGAGAACTTAAATTATCAGCTTGTTTTTAGGATATTTGGAATCCAAAGCAGCCCTCATCACTTCTTAGCTGTTTTCCCCTTCTTTCTTTAATGCTTTATTCATTTGGAAAGCAAAGCTGTTTATTATCAGATGTCTCTAACACCATTTGGATGCTTAATTTGCCATTCAATTGGGTATCCTCTTAAATTCTCATTAAGACTGGCATTCTATACTGGTGACAGAACATCCTTTCTTTTTCAATCACAACAGGACAGTGCAGACATAGCAAGTCCTATAATCCAAAACCAGATATTTTTTTGCAAACTTAATTCTAGATAAACTGAAATAATGCTAAAAGCTACCCAACTGCAGAACCCCTGCAAAACCATCCTCTTTGTTTGCATGTCCACTTTGCTTGTCTTTTTTTCCCCTTTTCTCCAGATGCTCAGACCTCATTTTCTCCTGCCTGCTTGTCCTGCCACTCATCTCTCTCTCTCTCTCTCTTTCTCTCTCTCTCTCTCTCTCTCTCTCTCTCTCTCCCCAAAAAACATCTCTTGCACGTCTTAGTCCAATTTTCATTCCAACACTTTCAATTGCACACACACCCTCCTTCAATGCTGATGTTGCATGAGTTGTGCCTATCACACCGATCATCTTCAACGTAGTCTATAAAATGCAGAAAGTGCTGGAAGCGCTCTAACCCCCCCCTCTCTCTCTCCCTCCCTCCCTCCCCCTCTCTGTCTCTCTCTCCCACCACCTCTCCTCGGTCTCCCCTCCCTTCAAATGCCCAGAGTGCAACATTATCAAACTCCATTGTTATGTGTCCAATTTTTCTACTCATTAATGATGTGAAATCTTCTTCCTTTTCAAAGCCTCCCTCGAATTTCTTCAAGATAGCAGTAATGAAGCTCCCAGAAAGAATCAGGGGACTGCAGCTAATTAAAATGCAGCAGGGTGTGGAAGTCAAGGTAGCTGCGGCTTGCCATGCCACGTCTCTCGTAATCAGCAGCCCCTGCTTTACCGTCGCTAATTGACAGGAGACACGGCAGCCCTTCGGAGCGCGCGCACGGTTAACATTAATGGAGCCGATGCAAACGGCTCTCTTCCTGGCTGACTTGCCTCATTATTGGCCTTGAACTGGCAAAGGTCAGCGGATGAGGCTGCTTTTATCAAGATGACAGGTGTTGGCCGAGCTTCTCTGTGTAGCCTTCTAATTTTGGCATTTGTCTTAACCTGCACATGAATTAGTGATTTGATCTCTATCCTTAAGATTGGCAGGATGAAAGATCGTTGCTGGCCTCGTATACTAAGAGCCCAACCACTTCCGTTGCTGTGAAAATTACAACCAGCCTAGCTTCCACAGAAGACCTGTATATTGTGCGGGTCAGAAGGAGGGCTGAGAAGATGTCTGCAAACCCCCTCACATCCTGGATGTCAACTGTTTCAACTCCTTCCCCTAGGACGGCACTATATAGTAAGACAACTAGACACAGGGAGTTTCTGATGTCATCACACTGCTGAACACCTAATGCTCACTGCTGACCAAATAGAATAGAATAGAATAGAATAGAATAGAATTCTAATGCCAAATGTGATTAGACACACAAGGAATTTGTTTCAATTTGTTTCTCAATGTACACTTTAGTCTCATTATTAGAAATATATTTTGTTGTTTTGCAAGTTCACGGAGTGCTTCTGTCCCAGAAACAAATTCCTGACGTCTGTAACCACACTTGACCAAATAAATAAAGGATAAATAAAGGATAAGTCAGCTCAAACCCTTCTTTGCCTTCCATAAAAGCTTAAAAACCTAGCTCTGCCATTTCACTTAGGGCTCCAATGGAGAGGTATCACATTGGGGATGGTTGATAGACTAATAAATCCCACCCCCCTCTTCTCATCATATTCTCGGGGGCGTGGCAGGCCTGTGTCGCTGCCGGTTCCAGCAACCGAGGCCGCCAAACCACTACCGATTCGGCTGAACTTGTCCGAACCAATAGAAATCCACCAGTGCTCCCTCCTCATCTTTTAGTTAGGCTGATTTTATAGTATTGTATTTATATTATTAGTTTTTATATAGCTTTATCTTTTAATATTGTAAGCCGCTCAGAGTTACTGCATGGTAAGTCGAACAGCTAATTAATTTTACAAATAAATAAATAAGTACAAAATCATGACTGAGTCAAAGGGAGCCAATGGTATCTTCACACTGGAAACACTGGGATAATTGTAGAGGCTCCTGCTTGAAATGTACAAGGTACTTCAAAGATATTGTGGGTTCGGTTCCAGAGCACCACAAAAAGTGAATGTCACAATAAAATGAATATCGTGAATAAAGTGAGTTGCACAAATTTGGGGGCTTCCCAGTGCATATAAAAGTTATATTTACACTATATTGTAATCTATGAAGTAAGCAATAGCATTATGTCTAAAATAATGAACATTCCTTAATTAAAAATACTTTATTGTTAAAAAATGCTAATCATCATCTCAGCCTCCAGCAAGCCATTATTTTTGTTGGTGGTGGAATATCTTGTAAAAAAAATGTAATATTTGCAAAATGCAATAAAACAAGGCACAATAAAATGAGGTACATACTTGACATGTGTGTTCTCTTTTGTTTAGAATTCAGCTACAGATGCCTGGCAAATGAAAAAGATCTGACTACTCTGTAGCAGAGGATGAACATCTGGCTATGGCAGGGGTGGGTTCCTGCCAGTTCTAACCTCTTCTATAGAAGAGGTTTCACAAATCTACAGTGCCATTTAGAACCGGATCCAGCTCCCTCCCCCAGCCCATCTGCACATCATCAAGATGAAGAGCAAGAGGAGGAATTCTGGGAGTTGAAGTCCACAAGTCTTAAAGCTATCAAGTTTGAACACCCTGGGGTTATTTTTTTCTAAAGGGTTAGGGGTGCAAGGGTCTTGTAACTTGACAGCTTTAAGACTTGCACACTTCAATGCCAGAGTTTCTGAGCCAACATTTTGGTTGCTAAGCAAGGGCATTTTTAAGTGAGTTTCACCACATTTTACAAGTTGGCCACGCCCACCCAGTGACATGGCTGGCAAGCCGCTCCCACCCAGTCACATGGCCGGCAAGCCACTCCCACACGGTCACATGGCCAGCAAGCCACTCCCACAAAGCAGGCCACACCTACAGAAGAGGTTCTAAAACATTTTGAAACCCACCACTGGACTATGGATACTATTTTGTGTGGGAGTATACACACACACTCACATAGGAGACCCAGTAGGGTGTACTAGTTAAGGTGTTGGACTAGGAGTCAAGAGGCCCAGCTTCTAGTCCAGTGATGGTTATCCTTTTTGGCACCAAGTGCCGAAACTGTAGTGTGTGCACACACCGGAGCATCGGAACCCAGAAAAGAGCAGCTGGCTGGTGGACTGCTCTTCTGGGTTTTGTCACATGTGCGTGCCGGAACCCAGAAGAAAGCAGCTGGCCTGTGCGCATGCGCGTGACACAACCTGGAAGCGCAGCTGGTGACGGCACATGTGCCCACAAAGAGGGCTCTGCATGCCACCTCTGGTATGCATGCCATAGGTTTGCCATCACAGTTCTAGTCTCTTCTTCAGCACGGAAGCCAGCTGAGTGATAAATACATTGCAGACTTATACAGGTAATCCCTGACTTACAAGAGTTCATTTGGTGACCGTTCAAAGTTACAGCGGCATTGAAAAATGTGGCTTATGACCACTTTTCATGTTTATAACCATTGTAGCATCCCCATGATCAAAATTCAGATCCTTGGCAACGGACTCATATTTATGAGGGTTTCAGTGTCCTGGGGTCATGTTTTTGCTTCCTTTTGATAAGCAAAGCCAATGGAGAAGCCAGATTCACCCAAAACCGTGTTACTAACTTATCAACTGCAGTGATTCATTTAATGAGATTTGCTTAACGATTGTGGCAAGAAAAGTCAGAAAATGGGTCAAAACTCACTTTGCAAACATCTCACTTAACAACAGAAGTGTTGGGCTCAGACCAAAGTCCCAAATAATGCTCTCAAGCAGAAGTAAAAATGGGAGAAGGCCCTATTCTGTTGCTCCCTTCTATCGGCAATATTTGATTTGATTTGATTCTATCGAAATGGATTTCTATAATCTTTGTGAAATCAAGACCAAAATTCTTTTCATTCCTTGGACAAGGGGAGGAATCATTGCAGCAAAGGTGAGGACTATAAACTTCACTTTGAATTTAACTTATTCAAGGATAGCATTGTTTGAGGAAGGATGTACAGTAATAACAAATATCAAACTAATGAAAACTATCTATCATATATTGTTTATCTTATGATTTGGGTTGTGATCATTATTCCTCTTATAATAATCAGAATTCTATACACCCGTTCTTCCCCAATTTATTCACCCCTACACTGTCATTCCATATTTAAAAAAGCAAAAAGTATAATTAGCTACCAAGTGGACTTTTTGCTTATTCTTGTACAATTGATGAGATTCAGTTTTGTTAGTGAATACCCAGGTGACTATAAATAGAGAATACTAATGAGGACGACTTCTGTATTATATTTGATAAGTTGACAACTGAATAACTACTAAGCTACAAAAGACGGGAGAAAGTTTTTAACTTTTGTTTTTCATGATAGCATGGGTTCCTACAATTGTTCTTTTCAAATCACGGAAAACTGTTCTAACAGTTTAAAAACAAAAAGCAACAATACAAATATTGAGCTTATTAATATATTTATATGAATAATATATATTTCTATTGTTATCTGGGAATCAAAACCAAAAACTATGAAGTAACAGAAATTACATCACTAGTCAAGATTATTGCTAGGTTAAAAAAAAATATCTTCAAAGAAAACAGGCCTTTCCTGTTCTAGTTTGCTGTTTGCGAGGAAATGAAATTTTGTAACATCTTCTTTCCACAGGAAACATGCAATTATTTGGACTGAGGGCCAGACCCCTCCGTTTCCACAAAATAAAGTTATCTTAAAGCACCTGAGGTGTTTACAGCAGAACAAACCTTCAAACCTGGGGGGGGGGGGAAATAACATCGTTTTCATCACCTTTCTGAATCCAGAAAGGGGAAGTCCACCTGGTCATCAGGGATAGATTATTCCAGCACGGTGGAGCAACCTCAGAGAAGACCTGCTTTCTCTAACCCTTTTCTTTTAACCCTATTCCTCTAACACCCTGAGGGGCCTGGGTCTGAAGCACCATTTCCAGGTGAGCAAACTAATCTTGAGTTAGAACTTCTGCATAGCACAGGGGTGGGTTTCAGCGGGTACGCCCCGGTATGCCTGTACCCATTCACCAAATTTATCGTGTCTTCCTGTACCCGTTCTTCCGGAGGCCGTGTACCGGAACGCTCCCTCCCATGGCCTGCCCCTTTGCCAGGCTTGCCCCGCCAACAGCTGCCTTGTTACCAATAGGAAAATCCATGCAGAGGGAGGAAAACGCATACATTCCCCATCCCCGCCATTGGAAACGAGGCGGCTATCAGAGGGAAGAGGGCAGTGCACGCCACATGGGCTTGTGCAGCAGCCAAAGAATAAACAGGAGGTGAGGATTTGGCTGTTGAACAAGCCCATGGGCGCGCACTGCCCTCTTCTCTCTGACAGCCACCTGGTTAAAAAACCATCCCCACTTAAAAGTACCTGGCAGCGGTGTTTTTCCCTGGGGGGGCTCTGCAGAACATCCCAAGACCAATGCCACCATCAGCCCTCTTCAGGGACAAGTCCTCTTCAGAAGGACAAGTCACCCCTGGTCCCCCTCATGTTCCTTGTCTTCCGGCCGCAGCCCCACGCTGTGAAAAACATAGGTATGCTCACACCCCACACAATTACAGCCCCAGAGAGGGAAGCCTCTGCACAAGCCTGGGCGAGTGAGAATGTTTTCCACAGTGTGGAGCCGCAGAGAGGTTCTGCATGGCCGGCAATGATTTCCAAGCCTATCCATGATCTCTGGGTTGTGCAGAGGCTTCCCTCTCTGGGGCTGTAATTGTGTGGGGTGTGTATGCACGAATGGGCTTCAGAGTCATAGCCGGCCATGCAGAGCCTCACCATGGCTCCATGCCACGAAACACATAGGTGCACATGCACAATTACAGTCCCAGAGGCTCTCGGAGAGAAGCCAGAGGCAGCAGGGCGGCCAGGTCCCTCTCCTTCAGAGGGAGGAAGGGCCAGTTGGGAGAGGGGCTTTGGTCCTGCTGCCTCTGGCAGACGGGGCTTTACTGTCCCACAGCCAAGATTCCGTCCCTCATCCCGGAACCTTCGTAACAGCGGGAACCTGTTCTCACACACCTGGGTTTGTGAGAGACTTCCCTCTCCAGGGCTGTAATTGTGCCTGTGTGCACGCGCCTATGTTTTCCATGGAATGTGGCTGCGGCCAGAAGATGAGGAATGCGAGGGGGACCAGGGGGACCTCATCCTTCTGAAGAGGACCTGTCCCCGAAAAAGTCAGATGTGGTGGCATCAGTCTTGGGATGTTCTGCGGAGCCCCCCAGGGAAAAACTCCACTGCCAGGTACTTTTAACCATATATTTTGGTCCTATGACTGCAGAATGTTGCAAAAAACCATAAATGCAGGCCAGTTGTTGAGTGTTTCAAATGTGATTGGAACACTCAACAAGATGACCACAGTATGTGTGTGTGTGTGAGAGAGAGAGAGAGAGAATGTGAGTGAGAGAGAGAGAGAGACAGACAGACAGACAGAGACAGACATAGACAGACAGAGACAGACAGAGACAGACAGAGGCACAGAGAGAGTGACAGAGAGAGTGACAGAGAGGAAGGGAGGGGAGAGAGACAGAGAGACACAGAGACAGAGAGGGAGAGAGACAGAGACAGACAGACAGAGACAGAGAGAGAGAGAGAGAGAGAGTGACACACACACACACATACACAGTGACAGAGATGGGGAGGGAGGAGAGAGAGACAGAGAAACAGAAAGAGAGAGACAGACAGACACAGAGAGAGAATGACAGAGAGAGACAGGGAGGGAAGGAGGGAGGGAGGGAGAGACAAAGAGCCACAGAGAGAGAGAGAGAGAGACAGACAGATAGACAGACACAGGGGGGAAGAGACAGAAAAAGAGAGAGAAAGAAAAAGAAAAAGAAAAAGAAAAAGAAAGAAAGAAAGAAAGAAAGAAAGAAAGAAAGAAAGAAAGAAAGAAAGAAACAAACTTATGACTACAAATGAGCCCAAAATTTTGGTTGCTAAACAAGAGCGTTGTTAAGTGAGTTTCACCACATTTTCCAAATTGGCCATGGCCACCCTGTCACAAGACTGCCAAGCCACTCCCACAAAACAGGCCACACCTACAGAATAGGTTCTAAAAAAAATTGAAACCCACCACTGTCATAGCAGCATCCACACACTGTATCAAAAAGCACCAAGCATATATATGGGTAACCTATTAATGGGAAGTTACAGTAGCCTGCACACTTCCAAAAAGAGTTAAGCAGTCCACATGTGGCTAGAATTGCTTACTTGTCTCTCGTAAAAGTATCCTATGTTCTTAACAGCAATCCTACCAAGACCAATTCAGCAGCTAGAGGTCTTGTCACCCTTTATGTAGGTAACAGATTTTAGAGATCCATATTTCAGGAAAGAAAAGCTATGATCCATTTGTACAACATCTGATTGGTAAGAAGCCTTGAGTTCAGTCCCTGGGATCTCCAGGAAGGACACAAGCTCTTTAACCGAAATCTGAGAGAGGTCCCTGTCAGTCATTGCTGACCACACTGCCTAGATGAGCAATTCGATTCAACCCAAGCCAGCTCCTTTCCTGGTCAAGTTTTTAAAGACACATGAATTTCTACTACGATATATAACCTGCCTTTCTTTGCTGCAAGGGCCATCTGCTGGAAAGCCCTGATGGAAGGCAATTCTTTTAGTTCACTGGGTAGATTTGTTTTTGCCCAAGAAAACGAAATGAATAGATATAATCGATTTCTTCCTGAACATGCTTGTGTTGTCCCCTCATTTCCCTGCCTTCCCCCCATTTCTTTTTCTTTTATTTCTTATCAAATACATTATTCTTGTTAGGTCAACATATAGCGGTACTTCTTTATATGAATTATTGACCTGAATGTAACTGCTGAGTATAGAATAATGCAATGAACTTCTCACGGGCGCTATAGTCTTTTCATTTTCGCCTCCTCGCCGACATCTTTCCTTGCCTTCTGTGGTGCTTCTTGACATTCAGGCTATTTGTTCAATTACGTTTCTTCTTCTTCCTTTTTTTCCCCTTTAAATTCTCTGTTAGAGTTATTGTAGAAAATCATTATCCTGTGACCAAAAACTGCAGAACGCCTGAGGTAGGAAAATGCTATTTGTTCTCAGAACAACATCTATGAACAAATGGAATGAAGTGAGATGGGGTTTTTTGTTTTTTTGTTTTAAATTTGATCATTCATCACCAAAGCCTATTTCCAGATCTTGTGCACACATTGGTAATATTGAGCGTAAAGTCTTGTGTATATATATATTTTAAAAAAACAGACTGACTCATTGAACAAATTTCTTTTTCTTTCATTTAGTGACTGAACGGATTATAAAGAACTTAATTGGGGGTTCATTTGATGGTGCTCCATTTTCTCTTAAAACAGATTTTTATTTGAATAATTTCTAAGGTCAGGGGGGAGGCAGAATCAGGGGAAAGCTTTTATATTTGATTGTGTTAAACAATACACCTCTGGCATTCACTGTCTGAAACGCATTCATAATAGCCCCAGGATTGCCATTCGAAAGTCAAGGGTGCACCTGCCCTCCTACAATTCTTTGAAGGGAAAAATAGCACAAAAGTCAAATGAGTCTCTTTCTCAGTTCAAAAAGCACCCATTTTTTTTCATGGTTGCCCAAATCTAAATCTTCTCTGTGGTAGGGCAATTATGAAAAAGGCTAGCTAAAAGAACTTCCACATACAAAGGCAGTCTACCTCTGATAAGCGTTAAGGAAAAGCAGCAAAAACTCTGCCAAGACCTCCTGTGAGGTATCAAAAATCCCTCTTTGATTCTTCTTGGGTACAGAAGCAGACTAGAAGTGCTTTGGCCAATAGCAGAATCCACTTTTCTTTTCTCCCCCCCCCCCCACCCTCTTTTCTAAATTTTAATTTATTCAAAATATTAAAGTACAAAATCCAAAAGAAAAAAATTAAAGACAAAGCAAAGCTGGTCAAGAACATTAAAAATGTGAATTTAAAGGGCAAAAAACAAAAACATATAGTTATTCCCCCCACCCCTTGTTGGATACTGACAGGCACATGGCAACAATAATAGCTTTCCCACCCCCACTTGCAAAACAGATTTAAAAATTATAAACTTCTACCTCTATTTGCAACCCATTTGACCTATCTTACATTGTATATATGAAGTAAAAGTCGTTAATAGGTTAAGCATTAACCAAATTAAAGGTCAAGGCTCTCTATTAACAATACATTATTGTAATTTACTTGCTGAAAATCTACCATGGTTTCTTATCCACCACCAATCACCTCAATCATTATCTCTGATCCGTAGCAGAATCTACTTTTCTATCTCACATAAGAACAATTTATCAACAGTGTCCTCTGTGTTGTTTGAAACAGAATGATCACATTTTTAAAAATTTGTCCGTTTTATGATACTATTTAAGATTTCCTCAGGTTAACTCAAAAGCTCATGGGAGCCATGAAATGGATCGATCAGAACTTAGTAAGCTGCTTTTCCTTAACAATCAATAAAGATGGTGGACAATTGTATCTATTTTATTTTTATTTATTTATATCCCATCCTTATTTTTTATTTTTTATAAATAACTCAAGGTGGTATAACATAGATCAGGGGTGTCCAAACTTGGGAACTTTAAGACTTGTGGACTTCAACTCCCAGAATTCCCCAGCCAGCATGTGTAACAAAAACCCAAGGTGTATTGAAGCAGAATCTGCAAGCTCTTTCAAGGCTTGCTTTTCAAGATAGGATCCCTTTAAATACTTAAAACTGAACGTCATCTTATAGCAGCTGCCCAATAAGGAGGACGTTGTGCGAAGACAACAGCATAGCACTAGTGCTCAATTAACTAGGAGCTAGTGTAGTGCATTGGTTAAAGGAAGGTTGAAATATACCCTCAATCATAGAAGAACCTTGGGTAGACTTATCAGACATCCATCAAAAAGAAGGTATTTATTTCTTTTTGTCTCCATGTCTTCCACCTATATCAGGCGCGAAAGACCTGGTCCAACTTGAAGGTCCAATTAATCTGATTTATTGTTAAATAGTTATGACCTAGTTATTTGCGGGATCGCATTCTACCCCATACATCCCTGCAACCAATCCGCTCTCACAGAGAGGGCCTCCTCCGGGTACCATCCGCTAAACAGTGCGGGCGGGCGGTGCCTAGGAGTAGGGCCTTCTCTGTGATGGGCCCAACCCTCTGGAACGACCTCCCCCCCGATATTAGAACCACCTCTGATCTCCGCTCCTTCCGCAAGAAACTCAAGACCCACCTGTTTCGAGTAGCAGGTCTGGCTTAATTACAACCATAATCGTAACTGCATTTAACATCTATTCAAACCTTCCTGGATGGCTTTTTAAATTTTTAAATTTTATATTGGGGTTTTAATGGGTTTTAAAATTGTTCTTAATATTTAATTGGTTTTGGGATTTTATAACAGACCGTGTGTGTGAGTTGTTTATGTTGCATGTCTTATGTCTTATGTCATTTTATTGTTTTGATTACGAATGGTCTGTACACCGCCCCGAGTCCCTACGGGGAGAGGGGGCGGTCTATAAATTAAATAAACTAAACTAAATAGTCTATATACAAGAATCTTCTCAACTAATGGATAGCATCTGCCTGGAGTCAGATAAAGGTCCACTGGATTCCAGCAGCGTAGGGATTCTAGGCTCATCCCTCTTTTAACTATGTCCCCAGGTTCCGCCACTCCTTCTACAATCTAGCTAACGTAACCTTGAAATCAAATATTGACTGGTTTTTCAGAATATTTAACCCTTTTTAAAAGGCTGGAAATTATATATGACCTTGCTGAAAGGGGGGGTGGAATGATCTGTTGATTTCAGGATAAAAATTTGGAGACTTTTGGCCTAATGTTCTCAGACCAGTCAATCTCACAGGGTTATTAGCGTGAGAAAAGGAAGGAAGAACAACATCTATCCTTCTTTGAGCTTCTAAAAGAATGGCAAGATATAAATCTAACCCCCCCCCAAAAAATATTATTTTTACTTTCCCATCCACTCCCAAATGACATTTTCCATCAAATCAACAGGTACAAGCAATGGTAGCAAGCCAGGCATTTTACCCACTTGTTGTTACTTCCATTTACGGTGCATTTACAATCGTTTCAGTGGCTGGGATGTGTTGTTGTTGGTTTACTTTTGGGCTTGTTTGGTTCTGTAAATCAGATTACATAGTTCACTTCACAGCCTATCTGCTAAAAGATAAACAAACAAAGCGGTTCCAGAGAACGCATGTTTCCTCGTTTAGCAAGGCAGCTCTTTTTTGTGAAGGAAAATGTAAGAATTTCCCCTTTATTTTGGAAGAATCTCAAGGCTGAATCTATGTTATACCACTGGAAGTAAACCTCTTTTAGTCCAGAGAAATGTTTTATTAAATTAAAGGGGAAAGACACAAACAGCCAGGCTGTTTGCATTCTTTCTCATTCCTGTTTACGACACCATTTTTAAAACGTATTCTTCTATTACTAACAAGAAAAACTTTTCATTAATAACGTTTAAGGTCTTCTAGAGTATTCAACAACTTCAATTCATTAGCCAAATAATTTTATTATTTGTTGTAATAATCAAAAATTAGCATTATTTAAAATGGTTTGGCCTCCTGTGATTTTACATTTGTGTTTTTTTTTACCATTAATGTAAATTATGTGCATAAAACCATGAATAAATCACTGCCAAAAAGGTGAACTAAATGATCCTAGAGCAGGGTTTTATTCATTTGATCACTATGCATTAGTGAGACATCATGGAAATATAATGTTGATGCAATCACACTTAACCTCTCACATCAAGAATGCTTATTTGAAACGGCTTATTAAACATGTGCATTAATGAAAGACAGCACAATGGGAATGTCAAAGCAATCATACATATGATTGCATTAAGATTGTTTTTATGCAGATTTATCAATGCATTTTCAGTATCAATGCATCCTTCGATAAATACTGTTTCAATACTTTATTGAAGAGAAGCAAATGAATGGAGGCAACTCTCAGCAATTGAAAACCGTGCATGTGATGTGCTTATGGTATGTCTACATGTGCTGCAATTTAGAAATCTTTAACAAAAATACAGAAGAAAGGAATAAGTAAGACAAGCTGTGCTTCCAAACAAGGATGCGTATCATAGCACTCTGAGATCTTTTAAGAGAAATGCCTGGGAAGAATTTTGCAAACATCCATAATTCACAAGAATCTGTGACTCACAGTTCGAGCTAATCAAAACATAGGAGGAATGTATGAGAACTGTAACCCCTGCACCCACAAATGGCTTTATCGGTTGCCAAACTATTCAACTGTTGCCGAGAGGTTTTTATGACCTTCATACATTGGATCGAGAATGGGTTTTGTTTTTGGCCAGCTCAAGTGCAGCAGTGACATTTGGTCCCTGTCACCCAGGCTTCTTCTAAAAAAGAAATGATTGTGCCATTTGCGTCTCCACTTGGGGAAAAAATAAAATAAAAGAGTCAGAGAAGAATAATGATGCCCGCTCCAAAGTCAAAAGAGGTTGCTAGGAAAATGTTTTGCAGTCCTGTGTTCCCTCACCATCCCACAAATGACAAAGCAATAAAACCAGAAAATGCTTATCAATTATTAAATGTGCTTCCATGTCAGTGGTGTGGAAAGGCACTCTAGCGTAACTTTCGAAGTCAGACCATTATTTACAACCCAAGTTGAAAGCTCACGCAGTGGCCCTAATAAACATCCTCCGTGTAATGTAAGTTTTGTTGCAAGAGATGCTATTTAGTGCTAAGGTTATGGCAAAATTAAATGCGCGCACAGGCACACCCGAACAATATTTAATGGGACCTGAAATGCTTTTAGTAATAAGAGTCAGAAAAGTAAAGAGCCAGAGATGAATGAATGCTTAACAAAATAAATACATGGGGGAGGTACACATGCTTGCATTTGTGCAGGGGATTGGAAAGATAGTCTTTTTCTATAGGTTGTACTTGGTGTGGGGGGAGGGATTGTGGGCAGCAAGGGGAAGATATCCTTAACAACAACTATAAGAATGAACCAGACAAAAGGAATTGCTGAGAAAGTGACGATAAAGCAGAATTAGAGGTATAAGAAGCCAAGCAGGAATACAGTTGGGAAGGTCAATTGATAAAATGTGTGTAGCAAGCACTGAACCAACTCCAATCAATACAGCTCAGTATGAATCGAATCACAGCCTAATAACCACATCACATCCATTTCATGCTACGATCTATCATACGAACAGCAGGAAGTGGTGGCAATTCGATGTATTGCACACACCACCAGACCAGCTTCACGTGGTTTAAGGTTGACTGTAAGAACAGAAGCTTGTAAAAGGTTATGCAGACTTACTTTAGAATGTTGGGACAATAGATATTCAGTATTGATGACAATTCAAAACTTCAAGGATGGATGGATGTGGCATAACAAAGATGGGGAAAGGAAATCCGTGGAAGAAAGTCATGGACAAAAACCACAAGAATGATTAATGAGCAAATAGGAGTGAAACATTACTAAGTTGGAAGAAATGAGACCAACTGGAATACTAACCTCAAAGGCTACTTTTGTGAATAATGCCAAAGAAGAGATTTGATGGAATAAACTTTTGAAAAAGGGTAAGTATACAAGTTATAATATTGCAACCAGAACTTGCCGGCTAAAAATAGATTCCATACATAGGAATAGAATATCGACATCAGCATTTTGTGTAAGTTGTGGGAGCCTCATCACTGGAGGCTTTCAAGAAGAGATTGGACTGCCATTTGTCAGAAATGGTGTAGGGTCTCCTGCTTGGGGAGGGGGGTTGGACTAGATGACCTAAAAAGGTCTCTTCCAACTCTGTTAATTTGTTTATTATGTTTCTGAGCTGCCCAATACCCAATGCTGTCTGGATAATTATTTTTTCAGCAACTCTTTAAAGAATGTGAAGATATAATATTAAATAAACAAATAACTCAAGAAATAAGCAACTCAAGGAATATATGAAATGCATAGAATCCACAGTTCCAGATAAATCCACCTGCCTGAGATCAAAACTATCGAAAGACTTGAAAGGAGAATGCCTTTGCCTGCCACCAAAAATACACAAACTTGGAATGTCTCCTGAGTGAGGAGGGGGGACAGTCACCTACAGGCACTCTATGATAATGAAACAACCCAGATACACTGCATACTATACGTAAGATTTTACTCTTCCTACCCTTTGCTCACTCAATACTTAAAATCCCTCATCAAGCAAATAATGTGTGTTCCATTAAATCACTGGTTGTCAAATTGTGTAACACTGAAGATGAAACTCAAGTACTTTGGCCACCTAATGAGAAGGAAGGACTCACTGGAGAAGAGCTTAATGCTGGGCAAAAGAAGAAGGGGGCGGCAGAGAATGAGATGGCTAGATGGAGTCACCGAAGCAGTCGGTATGAGCTTAAATGGACTCCAGACAGGGATGTGCGGTCAGGGGAGGCAGGGGAGGCAGAGCCTCACCGCTCTCATCATTAAAAGAAAAAAAAGGGAAAAGGGAAAAGGCACACGTGGTCCCATTCCCTGCCTTCCTGAGTCAACATGAAGGGGACCGCGGAGCGGGCTCTGCCGGCTCGCACTCCGCCGGCTCGCGCTCCGCCAGCTCGCACTCCGCGGTCCCCTTCATGTTGACTCAGGAAGGCAGGGAATGGGACCACGTGTGCAGGAGACTGAGGCTGCCTCAGCCTCCTGCACACGTGGTCCCATTCCCCGCCTTCCTGATGATGTCACCAGCCTCACCAGCCATAAACCTCACCGCACGTCACTGACTCCAGAGGATGGTACAGGATAGGAAGACCTGGAGGAACATTGTCCATGGGGTTGCGATGGGTCAGACACAACTTCACAACTAACAACAACAACCACTCTCCCCTCACTAAATCTCTTTTACATTTCTCTAGAAGAGAGTATCTCTGATACACAGTTGAATTGTGGAGTCCTCAGTGCTCCCCGAGCTTGGTTTTGTCCGTGCAAACATTTCATTACCCACCAAGGTAACATCATCAGTGCAAGTCAGGGAGCCTTTCACATTTGCCTCTCAAACATTACTTATTAAGAGACAAACACACCATATCTTCTATGGAATCAGAGTCACATATTTATCAACAGCCATTAGTGCATAGTTCGGGTTTCTAATGAACTGAACAATGGCGGCATGTAATCTTCAAAATAGCCAGATATATTATGGGCCTTTGCTTCTTTGAATTTTGCTACTGGGTTTTTTAAAAAAAACATCACTTTATCTTTTATTTAGAATTTTAATTGCAATTATAGAGGTCCTGCCAATTTAAAATCAGATGTCCATTGCTATTGCTGTATATGTTCAAAAGCATACTCTTCTCTGCAGGGAAATTTTTTAAAATAGTCCATTGGCAGGGCTGATTTGTCTATATTTATCATAATATTCATCTTCCAGACCTTGTACGCATCCAGAGAAATGTGTAGGAAGTTCAAACATTGGTTGTATGACTTTATTTCTGAAAAAAATATATTTAAATCCATTTTTACTCTGACCTTACTTTAAGCAAACATGATACATTTCCAGAGCTGGTAAACATGGTTACAGAACCAAGCATTCTGTAAATCCTGGCTAATCCTGTGATTTCCAATCCAGCTAGTAAAAGAACATCTGAATTCTGGGGAAAGTTGGCTCTTCTGTGGTTAGAACAGAGTGCAAAAAATATCCAGGACCATGCAAGCTGCCATAACGACAAACCATGGCTTATCATTACACATTCACAAGATGTGGAGAATTCAGCATAAGGAACATGCCCTAATTTTCAGAAATAGATATATTCCAGGTTGAGAAAATTGAGGTTTAATCATTCGGCGGTTTAAAGGGAAAAGCCAGGATTTACAGAATGCTTGGTTCTGTAACCATGATGTAACCATGTAACCAGAATGGTTTGGAAGCAAATTGGTAAGCAAAATTGTTTTAAAATGAGGTTTAACAGTGCAAGATTATTGCAAATGGTTGCTTGTTTACATTAGTCCTTCCAACTGAAATTGTTAAAGCTTTTACTGTATTGCTGTTTTTCATTGCAGTAGCAAGTCTAGGCTATTGAAATCACAAAGCCTCTGACAAACAGCAGATTTTAAAAGTCTATATTATGCCATAAAGGGTGAGTTGGTATTATATGCAAAGCCAGAAACTGACCACATTATGGTTATACTGTATAGGAATTAAGCGTAGCATACATACGACAAAAAACATATGGGTTCTATCTATAGCTATGATCCTATTTATATAGGAGTTGAAGACAAAGAGCCTAAAATAAAAAGCTTTTTACCACATTTTCAGTAGCAATGCATGCTTGATGACAAGAGGTGTCTGCAGAGAGAGGGGGGCAAAAAAATGATGACAGCCACAAGACTGCTGTCAAAGCTCTACTCTTTAATTTTATGTGTGTTACAATGCAAATAAAGAGAGGAGCTATGATTGGCTGGTTGTGACTGCCATCTTGACTCTTTTGACCTACTGGCAGTAACAAAGTAAGAACGTGGGAGATAAAAACTGCAAAATGAACTAGAGCCACGCATACCCATTTTCCCACACTTTGTTTTCTGAAATATCTTAGAAACCTCTGATCACTCCTAAGTGAAAGAGGAGTGGAAGATAGGTTTTCGGCTTTATTTATTGGCTTCTCCGCTTTATTTATTTATTTAAAAATTAAATTGACTGCACCAAGTTTAATGAAAAGGCTCTCCCGCTGTGTTTGGAGCCCAGAAAGCTATTGTCTCTCTGGTTTACGTATCCTAGACTGTGTTAATGTTGGCTGTAACGCAACTAATAACCACCAACAGCAATAAATGCCTTGTCATCTCATTGTCGCGCACAGCAATAGCTGGAGTAGTGATACTGACAAATGAACCTGTGTAATCACTTGAGCTTTCTTTGTTACATTTCACAGTGGGGAGATGGCGTTCGCTCAGCGTGACACACGCCAACAAACATGAACGATCGCTGCCTCCCCCATCCATCTTGGCTGATTTTTGTCAGAAGCATCTTTGCCCCTCGCTCGCCACCCAAAGCCTCCTCACAAAAGTAAAGTCAACAGGGTTGAAGGCTTTCTTCCAGCCGATCAGACAAGATGGCGCTTTGATTTGTCTTCTCTCCCACCGCTCCTTTGTGAGCCGTTATGAGGAGACCAACGTGGTGAGAACGAGCAGTGGGTGAAAGTTAGAGAAAAAGAAAATGAACTTTTGCTACTAAGACTCTGCAAGATTGGCCCGGGAGTGGGGGGAGGCCCTCATTAAAATCCATTTGAGGCTGACATTTTCCCTTTTCAATCTTTTTATAGTTTTTGAAATCATTAGCTATCAGCATGAAGCTTAAAAGGTAGTTCTAGCCATCTATGAAACAGTGACACATTTGACAATAATGCTTTTGAAGTGCTTGTCATATCCTCTCTCCAAACAAGTCTCATTAATGCTCAGGACTGTCTCTCACACTGTTTCTTTTCTCCTGGTCTCTCTCTAATTAGCTGAGGTTTGTACGTGTGTTTTAATGTTCTCTCGTTCCACGGTTTGGGATAAGGGGGGGGGAAGGGAGGCAGAGGTGGATGTCATCTTCATGAATCCCTAGGCCAAGTCAATCAGAAGAATTAATGACTATTACCCATAGACTAAAGGCAATCAGGCTTACATCCCAGTACCCAGCATATTCCTTGGTATGGGTCTGTATGTTTCCATTTTGCTCTAATAAATGTAAGCCATCACTTCCTCTGCTTGAATGTATATTTAGATTTTGACATACATAGCAGTTATACATATTCAGTGCTGGGATGAGTTGTCACCCATTGGTTAAACTGATGCAATCCTGGATGGCATCTTCTCAGACGGAAGGGCTAGAAGTTGCCCTGCCTATTGACTCAACGTTATGTGACTTGACATGAATAGAAAGAAACCGACAGATCTTCACATAAGCACACTGGCATCCAGAATCATAGCATCTTAACTGGAAGACTTTCTATATTTTGCTGAAGGGCCTTTTTTCTTATCATGGTTTCTACATCCTGTTCCTCCCTGCAGATGCAAAATGGTACAGTCCAGGAAAAGCTCTATCACTCAATTATGACTCCCTTGTAATTTTGAGGAGTTTTCTTTAGATGTAATTAAATGGACTACAGGGAGTCCTCAACGTACAACCACAACTGAGCCCAAATTTTCCATTACTAAACAAAACAGTTGTTAAGTGAGTTTTGCCATAGTTTATGAACTTTTTTTGCCACAATTAATTGAATCGCTGAAGTTACGTTAATAACACGGTTGTTAAGTGAATCTGGCTTCTCCCATTGACTTTGCTTGTCAGAAGGTCGCAAAAGGGGATCACATGACCCTGGGGGCGCTACACTGTCATAAATATATGCCAGTTGCCAAGCGACCAAATTTTGATCATGTGACTGCGGGGATGCTGCAAGTTGTAAGTGTGAAAAACAGTTATATGCCACTATTGTCAGTGCCACTTTAACTTCAAATAGTCACAAAATGAATGGTTGTAAATCAAGGACTACCTTTAAGTGTTGATTCCTCTTCACTTTGGTTTCTACTTGCAGATCTTCTCCTGGACTTGTTAGAAGCCTGAAAAAGTCTGAGAGATTTTAGAGACAAAGAAAATATACTGTAGATAGCCTAGATGTGTAAAGGATGGTGAAGGAAGGGGAGGAGATAGCATACTGACTCTGTCTTCCTTTCATATAAAGTTTACTAAGAATGCTCTTAAAGTGGTGAGGAATCTGGAAGCCAAGCAGTATGACAGGGGGTTAAAGTTGGCCTATTCATCTTGTTAAAAAATGGTTGAGGGTAGATATGATAGCAGTTTTCAAAAATATGAAAGTGGTTACATTGAAAATAGGATAGACCTTCTCTATATTTTCTCAAAGGAAAGACCAGAAGTAGTAGGTTAAAGCTGTATGGAAGTACAGTATGTTCAGGCTAAATGTAGAAGAAACTTCCTGAATGTACAACACACCAGCTAATTGAACTGGCTACATGATGTAGTGACTACATAGAATAATAGGGTTGGAAGGGACTTTGGGGTGTCTTCTATTCCCTGCCCGTGGCAGGACATCCTATACCATTCTGAACTTTCTTTGGGTTTGAAGGGATGAATGCATACGGTATGACCATAGAAAGAATAACAGAGTAACAGAACAGAATAATAGAGTTGAAAGGGACACCAGAGGTCAGACCCTTCAGCCAAGCAGGAGACCCTATTTCAAACAAATGGCTGTCAAATCTCTTCTTTAAAACCTCCAGTGATGGAAAACCTACAACTTCTGGAAGCAAGTCGTTCGGATGATTGTTTTCACTGTCAGAAAGTTTCTCCTTAGTTCTAGGTTGGTTGTCTCCTTGATTAGTCTCCATCCATTTCTTCTCTTGCCTTCAGGTGCTTTGGAAAATAGGTTGAGCACCTCTTCTTCGTGGCAGCCCCTTAGGTAATTGAACACTGTTACCGTGTCACTCCTAGTCTTTCACTAGGCTAAACATACCCAATTCCTGCAACCGTTCTTCATACTGTATGTTTTTCATATGATAAGTTAACCTAGTTCAGTGAACCATAAATTAGTGTGTTATGTGACTACAACTTTGAGTAATGACATCACAAAAATTATGCCAACTATGTAATACATCATTTGCATCATTTATATGATGATATCATGAGATTCATAGCAACTCTTGCTCTCTTGCAGACATCTAATTACTTATGTGACTATTGTACTATTTCATCACTGATAAATTGCTGTAATAAGTTGGTAAATATCAGCAAACAACTTCTTCCCTTAGCAAATTTTGAAACCAGGGCTTGACGCTCCTTTAATAACTCTACTTAATGTTTGTAACCAGTGTTAGCAGTGATGCATTTGATACTAGCAAGGTTAACTTGTTGCATTAAGTCATAATGTGGTTTGTTGGGTTTTAACTCAGTGTATTGTGTGAAACTGAACATTGCAATTTGAAAAACATGACTTCGTATATTGGAGGGCACCAGCCAGTTGTAGTCTATTCATTTAATCATTGTTAAGCAATTCATGGCTTCTATCAATTTATAAGTACAATTTGAAGCTGCAACTTTAAGACCCACTCAATTTGAAGTAAGTTTCACTGTTTATTGAAGTCACTTAGACTTGTATAAGTTTACACTGCTTCGTTTAATGTTTAAAAAGTACAGTCAGATTTACATAACAGAGGGGGGGGGGGGAAATAAGCCTGTGGCTTACTTTCAAACTCTTAATAGTGTGTCTGTACTGGGTCTTAGAGGACTATTACTCAACTTTAAAATTAGTTTCTCTTAATGTATCTATCCATAAATACCTCTTCATTGCTCATAAATGACTTTCAGTGCTTTGAAATTCAACTCAGCTTGAGGCATTTTTAACCTGCTGTTTTTCAAAACACTTTCAGCCATAAATATATTTAAAGACATGGGCCCACATGCAAATAGAATGATTGATTCT
The DNA here is from genome assembly GCF_964273705.1 of Natrix helvetica. Taxonomy (NCBI): domain Eukaryota; kingdom Metazoa; phylum Chordata; class Lepidosauria; order Squamata; family Natricidae; genus Natrix; species Natrix helvetica. The sequence goes on along the minus strand of NC_138550.1, from coordinate 102,811,222 downwards.
CCATGCCAAATAATAAGAAATTAAGAACCAAAAAACTTGAAAAGTTTTTCTTATTGATTCCAGGTGGACCCCCGAAATCCATAATAACAATAACAATAGTTTTTTTTTTAAACTGTAAATATACAGTGTATCAGCACTTATACCGCATATGTCTCAAAGGCTTTTAAATGGAACATCTAGGAAAAATTAAAACAATCTAAATGTATTGAGCATCAGGTCTTTACTATGGATTGTTACTTCTTTGCATACCATAATTGTTTAGACATCTAGAATTTATACACTTTCATCCTATAACCAAATTTTTAGCTACATTTATATTTTACCATTTTCTCTACATTCTTCTGACTCCATAATTTATTTTTCCTGAAATTGTTTCTAATGTTTGCTTTTCAAGTTCAGTAAGAAGGATAAAGTACATGCTTTTCTACCAACTCCAGAAAAATCAAAAACACCAGTCCAGAAACCAGGTCTGATTTGAGAAGATGTAGGAGAGGTAACTGAAGGGTCGTCCACATAGGTTCTTTGCCCTATGTTCAGAGAAGCTCCATAAACTTTTGCTGAAGATATATCTTCAATGCAGAGGCCTTACCAGGGGTGGGATTCAGCCGGTTTGGACCAGTTCAGGTGAAACGGTAGCTCTGATGATCACCTGGAAGTGAACCAGTTCACTCCAACAATCAGGTCAGCCCGCCCTCTGCCCTTGTACTTCACTTACCTATATCCTCTCAGCTGATTCACCTGGCAGAGCTGATTGCCATGCCTCAGCTGTGTTACTCCCTGAAGTAACATGGAAGGTAAGTTTGATTAAAACTGCGCACATGTGTGTGGCAAAACACATGATCACCAAACCGGTTGTTAAATTGGCAGGATCCCACTACTGGCCCTCACCCATTTCATTATCAGCCCAGTGTTGGGCACACTGGGGCAAATCTAAAGTATTCCCAGGGAAAACAGAAGAGAACCTGCCATACAAACATTGTAGGTTACATGGAGGAAGGATCTTCAGAACCCAGGACAAGACTACATCCTTCCATTTGGCAAGTCATCAGATACTTTTCCCACAAAGATAGACTTCACCTCTCTCTTTGTTTTTCCATGAGATCAAAATTCCCATTGGTAATCAGGAACTTTCTATGTGGTAGGGCAATACTTTGAATTCACTTCCAAAATAGTAATATGGAGCATGCAGATATACAAGTATAAGACCTATCTGCAGTTCTTTAAAGCAGCTACCTCTTTTCCCAGGATCATCTAGATCAGGGGTGTCAACCTCAATTTCATTGAGGGCCATATCAGGATTGTGTTTGACCTTGAGGGTTGGGGGGGGGGTAGATGGTCGTGGCCAAGGTGGTTGTGGCCAGAGTGGTCATGGCCAGCTCAACGGCACTTCTATCAGGGGCACCTGTGACCGGGCAGGGCTGGCGGGATCCATTGTCTCCAGTGGCGGAAAGCGAGACCAGTGAAAGTGCAAAACTCTTGTCCTCCAGAGGAACCTCACCATCCCTCTCCTGCAGCTCTCTGCCAGCAAAAATGGAGCTCAGGAGGGCCCCACATGCAGCCCTCCCAGGCTCTGTTTTCTCTGGCAGAGGCACCACGGGCCTATTCTTCACTGTTTCCAGAACAGCCCTGTATGCCAGATCTAAACATCCTGTGGGATCCAGCCTGTGGCCCTTGAGTTTTGATCTAGATATTCTCTGAAACTTCTCGTGAAGTGCCAAGAAATGGTTGCAGCTGATTTACTGGGTTGCAAAGAAACACTCCATGCTTGGCCCAGCACACCCAAAAAATCTTTTTGATATCAGGTCCAAAGCATTGCTTAACTTAGCATAGGGAACTGTGTCTGGTGAACTCAGGTATCTGATTAGAGGCATATAAATTCTTAGTAGGAAGTATTCAAAGCATGGAAGCTACACAATTTATCTTCATTGTTTTGGCTCTGTTCCTATTCAAGTTAGTTATAGCTTACATTCCAGTTCTGGCATCCAACCCTGTGTCCTCCCAATACATAAGAGATTGCAATTCTGGGATAATTCCTAGATAGTTTGTAAAAAGATTGTGCTTCTTGGGAAACTTATAAGTTGTAGCCTAACGCCTTTGGGGGGGGGATTAGGAAGAGGCTATTCTACAGATTTACTTAGGGATGAGCATCACTGAATGCTGTAGGACTGTTTTCAGCATAGATCTCTAGAGAATTGCATTGATAGTCCCCATTGAAACAATAGTTCAGGGAGTTACCATAACTAAAATAAAGAACCGTTTTATTAAGTGAGTTTAATAAAATTAACATTGGATAAGTCTGTATGGAATTCAACAATACTATTAAGGAACTATAATATAATATACAATAAACCTAACTGACAATTTTCTATTTTTCTCTGAGTAGTTCAGATCTGATATGGTACCCCGATTTAGTTGGTTTTGAAAGGGTGAAGACAATGCAAAAACATATTTCTTTTGCACTACACATAGATATAAATATATGATAGACAAGAGTTTATAAGATATATTCACCGAATTTGAGATATTTATTTTCAAGGCAGAGAGTGAGGTCTGCTTTGAACCTTTTTCTGTTCAATTAATGCAGCAATCTGATGCCTACTTGCTAGGTATAGGTTCTATTAATTCAGCAATATCTATTAGAAAAACATGTATTCATTATTGTTCTAGAAGGTGCAAACAAATGTCTGTATAAGGAGTCTCCAGAAGTGGATTCCAAGCCCCAGAATTCCTCAGCCACTCATGCAGGCTAGGGAATGCTGGGAGTTAAAGTCCATAAGTCTTAAATTTGCCAGGTTTGGAGACCCCTGCATAAGAGGGAAGCGATGTATGTCACAAACATATTGTACCAGTAGCTGGATGGTGAAATGCCTTCTTGTTGAAATCATAAACTATAAAAAAAATAGCCTGGCATTTTCTTAGTGCTTCTCTGCTTGGAGGCTGTTCTTAATTAAAATGTAAAATGTCAAACATTAAAAGGGGGGGGGGGGGGTTCCCTGTAGGGAATGAGGGTGAATCAGATGTATTAGTCACTTAGAAGCAGCCTATTAAGGCTTCTCTTGACAACATTTTATAAGGTATCTAAATAATGCTGAACAACAAAATATTCTGAGCTGCATATAGTCTGATCTAGACAGAATAAAAAACTATTACTTTTTTCTTGATTATAGAAATCTAAAGAAACTGCAGGATTAGTATCAAGCTACATGCATGTTATTACACTGAGGCCACACATTTCTTAAAATTGCCCTTAGTGTGGAGCTGCTCTTTTGTTAGTGTTTTGAAAAATAACTACCGGTATTATTCAAATTCAATATTACAGCACAATGAAAACATGGCTATATAGGAGTAGAGAGTTGCTTTCCTATTTAAGACCAGCCTTCTGCATCATATCATAGAATTGCAGATTCATAGAACTGGATGGGGCCTTTATATCGACACGTTCATCCTCCTAATTAGTAGAGAAGTCCAAATTAAATCATCACTAACAAATGGTTATCATCACTCTGCTTGAATGTATCCAGCAAAACTTTCATTTTTGTATCATCTACACATTACCCAAACCCATTTTATCTGTTTATCCAAGTCCTTAAAGAAACTCCAAAATTAACCCCAGGACTGTAGTAAGGCATCTTGCTCATTTTTCTTCAGTTCTTTGAAAAACCATTGCCAGCACATTTTAAGTACAGCACCTCACAGATATGCCATTCAGCCCACAATTAGATAGCTTGTAAATTAGAACATGAAATACCTTTCAAATATTTTAATGAAATCAAGATATATTAGGTCCAGAGCATTCCCATAGTCTATGAAGAAAATTAATTGAATTGAAAATATTTCTTCTGGATAAATTCATCGTGGCTTCCAGTAATTGTTATTTTGTTTTCAAGGTGCTTATGGGTTCAAATACTTATGTTCTGAAATCTTCCCAAATACTGATATCATCCTGATTAGAAACTTTTCTCCTTTCTGAAGAAAAATGTTAATTGTTTTCAGATTAATGTCAGCCCTCCCAGGAAAACAGGAGTGGGTGGCTGCCGGCATGACTGCCAGTTCGGCGCGCATGCCAAATGTGTGCTCCATGCCCGTGCACATTTGCACCTAAAAAGTCTGTCCATGCGCAAAATGTTAAAAAAGAAAAAAACATTACATTTCTGCAATGAAAATTGTTCTGCGCATACGCAGAACTGAAAATCAAGATGGTGCCGCCATAGGAGAGTCGGTTCGAGGACCTGGCAGGCCTGGGTCACTGCCGGTTCCAGCGACCCAGTCTGCCAAGTTACTACCAGTTCAGCCGAACTGGTCCCAACCAGTAGAACCCACCTCTGCAGGAAAACCAGAAAGACTACAGGAAATAAGAATATATGCGCTTATATTTATTTTCTTATATGGCTACAGTAACAGAATCTTGCAAGTCTGAAGGTGCAAACTTCTCACCACCACTTTTAACTGCCTGATCAATTATGACAGGTCCTTCCTAAGTTCCTTTCGCCTCCCTCTCTTGATTGTTTCCAAGGCAGCACCTCTTCCCCTTATTCCCCCAGGTAACCCACACATTCCATTACAATTACCCACCCTTTGTGTTGGCTTCTACCAAGCCATGTTGATCAACTCCTATTAAAAACTGAGGCAGAGCTACTCTGCTTCAATCAACCAGTCTGGTTCGTTAGCAGCAGAAGCCACTAATCAAATAAAATGAAGTGGTTGCTCCTCTTTAACAAAGAGAAGTGAAGCACCACTTCACTTCTTGGCTTTCCTTACAAAGAGGTGCTTCAGTCAAAGCCTCCAGGAAGCAAAGTATCCTTCCAGCTTTGCACAGCTGTAGACAACATTTGACTCCTTGTGGTATGTTTGGCAAGGCTGAAGAGCGTGAAAGGGAGAGCATATGGGTAAGGTAGATGTATGGTTTCAAAGAAATTACTGTGACATCTTTTGGGAAATTACAAATTGTTGGAGACTTGTTATTCACATTGTGTTGATCACATTGGTGAAAAATTGGTCACATGGATGAGACTTTGTCTATCCAATCAAAATAAATTGGACTCAACTCAATGGCTTCTAATTAATCATAGAGCATATCACCTGTTTTTTTACCTCTTCTCTTAGAAATTTCCACCTGCCTTGAACATACTTTCTTATTAGTGTCTTTGCTTTGCTACGGCTTTATTAAAATCTGCAGAGACCATTTCACTACAGGTAGTTCTCATTGTACAATGGCAATTGGGTCTAGAATTGTCGCTGCTAAGCAACACAACTGTAAAGTGCAATGTCACTTGACCATGTTGGTTAATGATGGCATTTCCAGTTGCCAGTGTAAACTGAGAGTCATTAAGGAAGGACCTCACATGACTATGACTTCCAACTTCCTGCCAGTTTCCCCAGTGATTTTGCTTGTGGGAAGTCAGCAGGAAACATTAGAAATGTTGACTGCAGCTTGCTGCCATCCATATAATTGTGATCCAGACACTTGGTGCTTTGGCTTTCAATCATATGACCATGAGGAGCTACAGTGACCAATTCTGAGGACTGGTTGTAATTACCACTCGTTCAGCATCATCGTAAGTTTGAACAATCGCACAATGAGAGCTCATTAAACATATTCTTCAATTTTCTACAGGAATTACATAGTTACTTTCTTTGTCTATCTTTCTGTTTTGAGCCATACAATATAGGGATTTCAACTTGACTTGTCTCTGTAGGAGCCTTCCTGATGAAATATACCTTGATGTCACATCTGTAACCAGTGGTTCATTAACAATTGATTCTCCCCCTTCCAGTCCACTTCCATAGGCCAAAAAAGTAGACAAAAACAATACAGGTAGTCCTTGACTTACAACCACAAGTGAGGCCAAACTTTCTGGTGGTGAGACATTTCTTAAGTGACTTTTGCCCCAGTTCCCTGTTGATTTTGCCACTCAGAAGGTGGCAAAAGATGATCAGATGACTGCAGGATATGGAGATTGTCATAAATATGAGCCAGTTGCCAAGCATCTGAATGTTGATCCCATGACCATGGGGATGCTGCAATGGTCATAAGTGTGAAGAACAGTTCACTTTTTTTCTCTCTGTAGGAGCAGGATGTTATGAGGAATAAAGTTTTCAACTTCTGTTTTCTGCAATTATATAGGAAACTTAAGCTAGCTTCTGTTAGAAAGATTATTCCATTTAGTTTAATATTATTAGGCTTAACGCCATCCTAAGTGTATTCTAATTAACTTTGTCTTGACATAGAAATGCAACCAAAGAAACACATACATCAAACCTTGCAGTGTTTGAAACTAACTCTACAAAAGGCTGCTTCGAACCTCACAAGTTTTGGGGAAAGGAGACAAACTGCCATTATGCAGAAAATACAAGTTTAGCTTCACAAAGGAGGCAAACAATTAATGAAAGCTCTTTCAACCATTTCACTGTAAAGCTTATTTTTGTAAATGATTTTAGAAAACACTTAAAGCAATGGTCTCAGCTAAAAGCAAAATTTATGTCTAAAAAAAAAAAACCCCAGACTGAGGCTATAGAAGAATGCGTCTTTATTTGCTTATGTCTGAACTAGAGTTACTGTGTGTCTCAACTTTCATTCAAGAGCTCAAGATGGAATGGACAATTCCTGCCTCCAGATTCATCTGAAACATAATGATTAGTCCAAAGTCACCCAATTCGTTTTTGTAATTGTGGTTAAACTAAAATCTTCTAGCCCAGCGATGGCGAACCTTTTTTGGCTCGCGTGCCATAAGTGGGGGGAGTGCAGGTGAGTCATTTGCAGGCGTGCCACATCCATAATGCAATGCGTGACACACACACCCAGTGCACATGCGCACACTACAGGCATGACCCCCCATTTTTGTATGCTTTTTTAGCCCTCCCCAGGCTCCAGAGGCTTTATAGGAGCATGGGGAGGGCGCAACAGCATCCCCCGCCTCCCCGGAAGCCCTCCGGAGGCTTCAGGGACCTTCGGGAAGCTTCCCTGAAGCCTCCGAAGCAATCAAAATGACTCTCCGAGCAAACCTCTGGTTTGCCCATAGGGCCGTTTTTTTGCACTCCGGAGGCTTCAGGGAAGCTCATGAATCCTCCGGAAGGCCTCCAGAGGGGCAGGGGAGGCTCTTTTCGCCGCCCCCCGGCTCCTATAAAGCCTCTGGAGCCTGGGGAGGGAGAAAAATGGCTTTAAAAAAGGGTGAACCCAGCCGGCCAGCTGACAGGGCAGCACCTCGCGTGCCCTGACAAATGGCTCCGCGTGCCACCTGTGGCACGCGTGCCATAGGTTCGCCATCACTGTTCTAGCCCTTATCTGCCATGTTAACCATTACATTATACTGGCATAAGAGCAGTTCTAAACCTTAGTTTCAGGTAGGAAATGATCTGGCATAATACCCATGATACAATAACCTGGAGTATTTTTGTGCATTGTTTCTCTCTTTTTTTTTTTTTGCTCTAAAATAAAATGGAGAGTGCAGAGAAAGTTCTCCAAGTGGTTCCAATGAACAAGAAAACACACAAACCAAAGAGATCTATAAAATGATGTTGATAAAAAAGAGTGTATCTGTGTTCATCTAAGCCCGGGGTCTCCAACCTTGTCAACTTTAAGACTCGTGGGTATCAACTCCCAGAGTTTCTCAGTCAGCTTAGTTTTGCAAGGCCAAACGTAGCACAGAGTTGAACAGGACTTGAATCGACTAGATCAGTGTTTCTCAAACTTGGCGACTTTAAGTCCTGTGGACTTCAACTCCCAGAATTCCCCAGCCAGCTATGCTGGCTGGGGGATTCTGGGAGTTGAAGTCCACAGGACTTAAAGTCGCCAAGTTTGAGAAACACTGGACTAGATGAACTAATTGCTTCCTGCAAAGGCTCACATCCATTTGCTCCTCTTTTATGTCTTATGGAAGGGGCCAATCATCTCCAAGCCTTACTCTCGAGTCGCCCTTTTTGTCTTAACTGTTCTTGCCTTTTGGCAACTCTGCGCATGCGCAAACTGGGAACAGGCTCACACTGTTCTTTTGCCTTGCTGATGTCGTGGTCCGGAGGCAGCACGTAACTATCAGATGGCCCTTGCTGGCTGAGGAACTCTGGGACTTGATGTCCACAAGTCTTAAAGTTGACAAGGTTGGAGACCCCTGATCTAAACATATACATATAGGTTATGAAGAAATACAACTAGACAACTGGAGGAGGATAAAATTGAGCCAAATACCATTCTATGGCATTGTAGTATGGTACTCGATGTTAATTGGTTCCGGGAGGCATGACAGATACTAAAAACTATGAGTGCCAAACAAACCAGGTGACCCTTTGTTTTGGCTGGGAAATACTGCCTGTCCTTTTCCTATGTCAGTGATCTTCCCAGAATGGCCGACGTACTGTCCACCCTTTGCAGTCATCCCCCTCTTCCTTTTGCAGTGGACCAAATACCAAAGAAACTGTAAGTACCGGGACAACATTTTTGCATTGAAACACATCAAATACCAAATTCGATGAGTTTTGAAGCAGTTAAATACCAAGGTACTACAGTAACTTATTGTCGATTGTTCATCTACCATTCTAATTTCAACTTTGGTTTCAACTGCTGCTTCTTTTTGAAAAGCAGAATATAAAATATTTTTAAAAAATAAATATGAAAAATACAAGTTTTGTAAACTGTAAGAGATGTGCCTAGTCCTTCAATACAATTTGAAATATATTAAAATAAATAGGAAGCCAATATATTTGGGACTTGTGCGCTGTTGTTTATCTGAGGATCATTAAATCTAAAATCAGCTAAAAATCAAACCTACACTTAATGCATCGAGTGGATTAATCCATGTAACAAGGCTCATTCCTGTTGTAGTAGCTTCCCATCTAGATTACTATAATGCACTATATGTAAGGCTACAGGTAGTTCAGATTGAACCATCAAGTTTTTAATATGGGTTTGCTAGTTAGGAATATATATTACCACTTTTAAGGTTTGATTATATACAGACTATTCAAGTAAAAATGTTATTTGTTTGTTTCTTTACTTTTGAAGCTCCTTGTGTCTGATTTATTTTTAGGTCCACCATCTTTCATAATAATCTGTCAAACAACTAGAAAGCCTACAATCTGTTGGGTCTTCTTTTATCAATATTTTACTTACCTAAACAGATAAACAGAATGACCACAGGCAGGCAAAAAACCAGTGGGAACAGGAGCAACTTCCGATTTCCTGCCAGCTTCCCCATTGACTTTGCTTGTGGGTAGCTGGCAGAGTGCGTCAGAAGTCACAATCATTGACCATGGTTGACCACACAGCACTGCAGCAGCCACAAGTTTGCAAATACAACTGGTATGAAGATCCTTGAAATTGCAATTATATAGGAGCAATGGATCTCAGATGCATTCTTTAAATTAGTGGATTTGAGGTACCTTGATTAAAAACTTTGTGCCCTGTGATGCACCATTTTGGCTCATTGAAGGTTACAAACAGACAAGAGTTTTATTGAACACCATTTCAGAATTCTACCTTTGTTTGAAAAGAAATCCTTTCCAAACTTGGTTCTTTATGGAAGACATCTCCACAAGAAATCTGCCTACTCACCCACATGATGATGCTTTAGGCATCAGGTTAAAGTGTTTTTGTTATCTCAAGCATTTTAATTAATTGAAGTTTTAACTACTGGCAATAGTTTTCTATTTTAAAGTTAAATAGATTGATTGCTGATTTTAACTACTTTATTATGTATTTAGTATAATGTGAACACCCTGGGATATATTTTTAAAGGGCAGTACATGGATGCCTTAAATTAAATTACAGTCTTCTTTCAATGTCCTAATTACATAGTCCATTTGTATGTATAACAACACGCACATTGTTGCTTTTATGCATGATCCACACTATTTTTCCCAATTCGGAATTATGCAGTTATGGCTGAAATAAGAGTTTATTTCCAGGAGATGTTTCCTGGTTCATGCAAATGTGACAGGAACCAGTTTCAGTTTCCCATTTTATAAAATCCTGCCAGACCCAAATGAACTACTTCTGCCCCTAAACAAAGTCCCCTGCCCCCCCCCCCACACACACACACACTAATCCTCTCCTGGCGGAAAAGAAAGAAGTATTGCTCCCCATTAAGAAAGGCAGAATGAAATTGACTAAGGGCAGCCCCCTGTGATTGACTAAGGCAATGTTAATAAGGACATTCGCCAAACTAATGGGGTGATAGGCACCTAATCTCATCAAAGTTGCTAACAAGAAAGAATGGCTATTTCCATCACCCCTACTGTCTCTAAAAGCACAATGCTTCTTAACAATAAAACATCTCTCCTTATACAATCAATCTTACCCTGTTTTCCATCTAGGATCCTAAGACTCTAACAGAAAATTAGAACTCTAACATTTCCCATCTTGCAATTCAACGTCCTTCTAAAAGATCTTCCTTTCTGTTGTTCCAATGTTTCTCTTTCTTTGGAAGTGGAACCCAACTATCTTTGTTTCAACAAAGTATTATCTTCCTCCTCTTAATTGCACTTGCTCTTTTGCATCTACAACAATACTTAATTTCAGTACAAAGACAGTGTGAATTAACACAAGGAGATCAGGAACAGTGGTAGACCCTCCTTCATTTTCTACCTAAAGAGGCCAGCAGAACGAGACTCTCATCTAAAAGGCCTCAGACTATGTTTGTTATGTAGGGTAAAACCTATTTAAGAACAGGATGCCCGGGCAATAATTAACTTAATTAATAATTTAGCCCCCATTCATTGCTTTTCTTCGCACTTTAAATGCACTCTATTTTTTAAAAAATATTGTTTCAGTTCACTGAAGCCAGTAGTCCAAAAATGGAAGTCTGTGAGGAAGGTTCAGATTTTAAGAGCTCTTGGAAATGTATTTTTACTCATTAGTTGAATTGCCTTAAATTAAAATTCATTAATTTAAAATTTATAAAATGTATTAATTTTATAATTTACGTTATAAAATTATTGATCGTTTAATCATTTCCAACATGGCATCATAGATTAGATTATTTCCCATCCATAAAGAAGGCCCAGCAGCACCCATCACCACATGTGGACAGAATCAATGTTAGTATTTTTCAAATTTGACTTAAACTCTGAGAATTCCTCAGCCTCTCCTCCTCTATTCGAAAAACACCAATTTATATTAAAATCAACTTATTTTCATGCAAACTCCTTTGAATTTAAATGATCCCTGCTGCTCCCAAACAGGATATAGCTCCAAGCTTCACACAATTCCTTCATCTAGTGTCCTGGAAATTGCCAAGATTGTCAGCATACTCATTAACTGTCCTGCCTTCTATTTTATCAATCCAGGCTTCAGAATTAGATTTGGACCATATTGATCAAACGTCCTTCTGGGGATGTCTATACTTAACTCTTTGTATCTCTCAGACCCCATTAATATTACAAGTTTTGGTGCCTCAGCTAAACCAACAGTGTTGCAGTTCATGGTTCAAGCTTCAAAAATCTCGATATTTTAGCACAAGCTTGTCTGTGATATATACTGGACTGCATCACAGTCTGAAAATACCCTTGAGGTCCTTCAGGACAAAGGGATCTATTAAGAACGTATATAGTCTGTATATACAATCCACAATCAAGACCCTCAGTCCCCAAATTGCAAGACCATTAGCCTGTTTAAATTAATCAATCATATGCCACCATCATTTTTTTAAATAAAAGACTCCCAACCAGATCAAATGAACTGCTTGCAGCTTATTTCCAGTGTTCCTAATGTGATAAGAGATTCTTCTTTGCTACAACCAATAATCTACTGCATTTAAAAAGTAAAATGGCACAACGGCCATTATCACAATGTGCACAAATGCAGTAACAGTGAACAGCATAAATTAGAACATCAGTTGTGAATTACTAGTGTTTATTGCTCATTCCTGGATCATTTAGAAAATTATTTCAAAGCATCATTTCCAAAGTGCTTTAATAAGAGTAAAAAGGTTTTACTTTTTTAAGCACCAGTTTTAAGTACCATAACACATCATGTTACTGGAGATAAGGGGTTATCACCTTTAAAAATAATTAAGCATTCTTCTCTCTACCAAGGACCATGTATACAGGTAGTCCTCAACTTATGACCACAATTGAGTCCAACATTTCTGTTAAGCGAAACAGTTGTTAGGTGAGTTTTGCCCCATTTTATGATTTGCCACAATTGTTAAGTCAATCACTGTAGTTGTTTAAGTTGGTAACACGGTTGTTAAATGAATCTGGCTTCCCCAATGACTTTGCTTGTTAGAAGGTCACAAAAGTTGACCACATGACCCCAGGACACTGCAGCCATCATAAATATGAGCTAATTGCCCAGTGTCTGAATTTTGATCACTTGACCACAAGGATGCTGCCAAGGTTGTAAGTGTGAAAAAGTGGTTACTTTTTTTCACCACTGTTGTAACTTTGACTGATCATTAAATGAATGGTTGTAAGCTTTGTAAGGCCAAAGTTACCTGTTACCTTCCCACCAAAGGTGGTTCCTATTTTTTCTACTTGCATTTTTACATGCTTTCGAACTGCTAGGTTGGCAGAAGCTGGGACAGGTAACGGGAACTCATTCCATTACGTGGCGCTAGGGATTTGAACTACCAAACTTTCCAACTTTTCTGATCAACAAGCTCAGCATCTTAGCCACTGAGCCACTGCATCCCTTCTGAGTGCCTTAAAACTCCCAAAATTGAATTCTAAAATTAAAAAAAACAAAGATTCTATCTGTACTTATCTATGCTTGTCAATCAAAGTTGGATTATTTATAGAGACCAGACCTGCCAAATGCTTTCTTACCTGATCAACATACAAATTATACTCTGTCCCTGAGACAGATGCAGATAAGGTAATTTCATAGCATCATAATCACACTAAAATTGCTGTACTGGTGAACAGCTTTAAATAACAATGTGGTGAATTGTTTGTTTTGCCTCATGCTACTGACTTAATATTATTCTTTTATTCCATCTCTTTTTTCCAAAACAAATGAATTTTCATTTACATCACAATTTGGAATGGTTTGGGGTTTTGTTCTGGGTCTCCACACAGATGTGAAACCAAGGGTTAAATACCAAGGATGTCATTCGGTGGAAACTGTTGTAGAGCAGAAATCCTACTCATTTTTTTTTGAGCACACAAGCACATCACAAATGGCTTCATAGGAGTCAGGAGGCCTGAAATGGAGTCATCACTCAGTCCCCAGATGGAAAACACAGAAGCCACCCAGTTAAATAAGGGACAATTCATTCAAACGGATTTTGCATAGATGAAGCAGGTACCTCAAGACGTGCTGTTTTCCTTTCTCAACTTTACAGTCATTTACGAAAGCTTAAAACAGGGGTGTCCAAACTTGACAACTTTAAGACTTGTGGACTTCAACTCCCAGCTGGCTGGGGAATTCTGGGAGATGAAGTCCACAAGTCTTAAAGTTGCCAAGTTTGGACACCCCTGGCTTAAAACCTACCCAATGCCATATTTCTGCAGCAAAATGCAGCACAAATAAAACCCAATAAATGTGAAAGCGTGGATGTTGCTCCATCTCCTTTGAATGGAAAGAAAAATAATGTATGCAAAATTCAGAATTATCTCTGTAGTCACTGTTCCATCATTCCAAATATAAAATGTTCACAGTTCCCAGAAAACTGTAAGGGACACAGGAAGATTTTTAAGGGGGGGAGGGAGGGAGGAAGGTACCTTATATTTAACAGACTAACAGAATAACAGTGTTGAAAGGGACCTTGGAGATCTCCTGCTCAGACAGGAGACCCTATGCCATAGAAATAGCAATAGCAATCAGCACTCAGTTATATACTGCTTCATAGTGCTTTTACAGCCCTAAGCGGTTTTACAGAGCCAGCATATTGCCTCCAACAATCTGGGTCCTCATTTTACCCACCTCGGTAGGATGGAAGGCTGAGTCAACCATGAGATGGTGAGATTTGAACTGCTGAACTGCACCTAGCAGTCCGCTGAAGTAGCCTGCAGTACTGCACTCTAACCACTGTGCCACCTCGGCTATTGTTAGACAAATGGCTGTCCAATCTCTTCTTTAAAACTTCCCACATTGGAGCATCCACAACTTCTGAAAGCAAACCATTCCACTGATTAATTGTTCTCATTGCCAGAAATTTTCTCTTTATTTCTAGGCTGGAGCTCTGATAACGTTCCCTCTGTTGCTTCTTGTTTTGCCTTCAGGTGCTTTGGAGAATAGGTTGACCCCCTCTTCTTTATGACAACCCCTTAGATATTGGTAGACTGCTATCATGTCCCCCTTACTTTTTCTCTTTATTGGACTGGATATACCCAGTTCCTGCAATCTCTCTTCGTGTGTTTTAGCTTTCAGTCCCCTAATCAATTTATTTCAATTGAGAGGGCATATAAAATATAGGGAAGTTAGAAGACATACAATAAACAATATTTAATGGAGGGCTAAAGAAAAAAAAGTGAATTCAGAGCAGAGGTGGATTCCTACCGGTTCGCACCGGTTCGGTAGAACTGGTTCATCAAATCTACCAAACCGGTTAGAAGAGGTTCTGCTGGTGGACCCGGAAGTAAGTTCCAGAGCGCCTGCCCCGGCCCTGTCGCTCGCTCGCTCACCCCTGCCCATCCGGAGGCCGCTCGTTCGCTCACTCACCCCCACCCATCCGGAAGCCGCTCCATCGCTTGCTCCCCCCGCCCATCCTACTATCCTAGCCCTGCTCACCTCTCACTGATTGGCTGGCTCACCAATAGCCCCACCCACCTCTAAGAATCCTATCTAAACCCACTTATTTTTTTCCTGCTTTCCTATTGCCACCTGCTGACTTCGAGGAGGTAAGTAAGCTGCAACTAAGCGCGGGGCAGGGAGGGCAGCAAGAGGCCATCTGGAGTGGCCTGCCGCAGCCCTGCATTATAAGCGAGTCCCGTGACCTTTTGTGGCCTTGCAAGGATATTTGCAAGGGCTTGCTTATAGCGCAGGGCTGCAGGGCTGTCAGCAAGAACGGATGCGGGGGTGGGGATGGTGGCAGGACCTTACGTGGACCTGCCAGGACCTTACGTGGCACGGCTGGTGTCTTTGACACATTCGGGAACCTCGCAAGCCTTTGCAAGGTCCCCAGATTTGCCTAAGATGCCTGGCCACCAGAAAGCACAGACACGGGGGTGGGGACGGCGGCCAGGGAGGCCAGGAGCTATCAGAACATTGAATCCAGGTTATAAGTAGCCCCAAAATAATAAGTTGTAATTTTCAATGGCTGCTAAGTGACTTGCTCATAAAGCTACCTCATGCCCATCAATCAAACTGTTTTCCTAATAGTGCAGAATGAAGAAGTCATCATAGGAAAATGTAATGAATGTGTACTTGCTTTTTCCACTGATGGGCACTGTCAGCCTGCCGTGCCTCAATAAATCAGTCCTTGGGCTGCATTGCAGATTTCATACATAAGCAAATCAGATATATACGTCCTTCAAATAAAGGCTGGTCTTGTCATACCCAGCGATAATCTCTCAAATGGGTTTGTTTGCATTGCCTGAGATCCCTGAGAAGAAAAAGCCGTGTACCATTCTTAGAAGTCTCCTAGCACGACACTAAACAAAACTAAGACCCCCGTGGCAAGAAATATATTGTCAGGGAGCAAAGGTGAAAAATGTCAGCAATGAGGCATGAAAGCTGGAATGCATTTATATGGCTCTTCTAACATATGACTTATGACCAATCTCACATTCTTTGAGGGTTTTTTTTTCCTCGGGGCAGGTAATATATATATATATATATATATATATATATATATATATATATATATATATATGTGTGTGTGTGTGTGTGTGTGTGTGTGTGTGTGTGTGTGTGTGTGTGTGTGTGTGTGTGTGTTTGTGTGTTTGTGTGTGTGTGTTTGTGTTACAACCCCTGGTATGACCTATATATATATAGCTTTGTCTCCAATGACAAGGGATTCATGCTCTCTTGGATCACAAATGCTCTCAGCCACTATAATTTTCTCAGCCCTGTCTAGATTCAGAGGCTGTTCTATTGTAAAACGAAGACGAAAAGGCCAAATATTTCTGTTCTATTTGTCTGTCTATCCGTCAAATTTGTATACCTCAAGCTCCTGTCAGAAGATCGCCTGCAACTTCTCACTCCGGGAATGGAATCCAGGAATTGAAATGTTCCTTTCTTAGTCATGAGAAAATGCTAGAGCACCATCCAACCCAAAATACAAATATCAAAAACTGAGCCCATTTTTCTATATGAGGAAAACATTGCTTGTCTTGTCCCAGGAGGGCTTTTTCAGAAGGCAACTGGATTTTTTTTTTAAATTTTGAAGATATTTCACTTGTCACCCAAGAAGTTTCTTCAGCTCTCAAATTGATGGAAATGTCATCAGACATCTGGTTCCTACTATCATATGTGGTGGACATGCCAAAAAGTGAAAAAATGTTGAACGAAAATACATACATGGTTGGAAAAAATGATTTAAAAACATATAGACTTTAAACCAGAGACATTTTTGTTGGGCATTTTACCAGATAAGTATAATAAAGGGAATGTATCAGAGGTAGGTTGCTGCCGATAACCAGTAGTGGAAGTCAGTTCTGGGTCGCAGAACCAGCAGCAATCCAGGCCTGCCATGACCCGGAACCAGTTCCCTCTCCACTGCTGGCCTGCCGTCATTTGGAATTCAGTGACTGTGCATGTGCATTTTACAGTAAATTGTCCTACGCATGCGCGCAGAATAATTTGCATTGAAGAGCGTGTGCACGCACATGTTGCAACCGGGTTGTGAACCGGTAGTAAAACTAGCAGCAACGCACCCCTGGAATGTATATTTTATTTTACACATATTAATGGCAGCGAGAATAGTATTTGCGCAACAATGGAAAAGTGGAGAGATCCCAACAGATGAAGATGTGATTAGAAAAATATTAGAATGTGCAGAAATGGACAAGCTAACCCTTACAATTAAGGAAAAGAAAGAAACGGAATATTTTTTGACTTGGGACTTACTTTATCAATGGCTAGCAGACAAAAACAGGAGCTAGAAATAGGGGATTGTTTTAAAGAGTCAGTGATACAAGGAAAATGTATTAAATTGGTTAAACAAATAGTATGACTGTTATCGGTATTAATATATATTGATATAAATGCAATGAATATCGTCGTAAGCATTTTGAATATTACTTCCTAAAATGATTTGTACCCAGACAACACACTGTTCAATTGAAGTTGGAATTTTTATATACTATAAAATAAAATGAAAACTTAAACATAAGAAGTTTCTTCAGGTCTGACAGTATAGTGGGGAATGGAAGGAGTTGCGAGCTATATAAATCCTTCCATTCCCCACTCTCCTGTCAGAACTGAAATAGCTTCTTGGATGAGAAGTGAAACATCTTCAAAAAAAGAAGAAAGAAAAAAGAAAGGAAGTCCAGTTGTCTCCTGAAAAAGCAGCCTTTGGGAAAACCATGACTTGGATGACTGAGAATCTCTACAGACTCACTGCTTGTCTTGATCTCCTGGCAGCTTTCCTTTCCACTAGATTTGAGCCACTAAACCGATATCTGATGGGAGGAAAGCTCTAATGTTAAATCATTGAATGTTTATGCCGCAAAAGGCCCGAGTGAAGATAGAGGTCTTTATAGATCTTCTAAATAACAGCAAAGTAAGGGTCATCCAGATCTCAGAAGAAACCTCCTTCCGGAGAGCAGGTGCTGCTATAGAGAAGGCACAATTCTGGAGTCTTGACAGATGACATCGTTTAATTGAAAGAACCCAGAACATCCTACAAGATTGAATTGGCCAGGTAGATTCTAAAGGAAACAGGGGGTCCTTCAAGTAATCAGACCCTATGCTGACTTCATAGGTCAGTACCCTGAATCACACCCAACCAGTTACCTGAATCATATCCAAAAACAAAGAGAATTAAGGTAACATACCATCCTGGACTACACACAAATTTATAAAAGTCTGAGTATGATTAGCAAATAAGCCATTACAATATGCAGTTATAAATTGACAATTGATACTTTTAATATCACCAAAATAAAGGTGCTTTTTTTCAAGAGGCAACTGCTGGACTTTCTGGTTTTTCTTTGAAGATGTTTCGCTTCTCATCCAAAAAGCTTCTTCAGCTCTCTAAGCTTCTTGGATGAGAAGCTAAACGTCTTTAAAGAAAAACCAGAAAGTCCAGTTGCCTCTTTTAAAAAGTACCTTTGGGACAACCATGACTGAGAATCTCCATAGTCAATACCAAAATAACCATACAAATGTACTAATACTATTCTTAGAGCTTCATGTATTGCCTTCGCCTATTGCTTACCTTAAAAGTGTGTAATCCCTTAAGCCCATATACACTGACATGGAATCAAGTCTGTAAGCATCTGATCCACAGCAAATGAGTCCAAACAGAATGAAATACCAGGATGTCTCTAGAAATAATCAAGGCGTTTCAGCCAGGGTAAATGTTTCGTTTACTTCTTTTGTGGCTTACTCGCTTCCTTGTAGTGAAATACCAAAATATATATAACATATATCTGATAATACACATTGAAAACCTTTTTAATATATTGTTCATAGACAAAGCACCATCCTGCAACCATAAGTTTGTAATGGTACCTATATATACACCATATACATGTACATATATACATACATACACATACATATGCACATATGCATATATTCTTAGGAGGGATCAAGATAGAAACAAAAACAAGGTCAAATCTGGATATGAGTCAACAGTTACAATATTTTATACCAGTCTAGACTCATATTTTAAGTGTACAGGCCACTAAATGAAGCAGTCACTGAGTGGAGCTGCACCTCTGCTTATGATTTTACTTACGCTTTCCTTTGCTTTAGAGGTCATGCAAAGGTCATAAATGCAAATTGGTGATAAAGTTAATGTCATACAAACACATCTGGGAACTAAACAGCATTTATATTCCTTTAGATGCACAGGTAAGTACCTTCTTAATGTACAGGTCTTAATTTTGGCCAAGAATTCATTAAAAATCATATCAAGAACAATTCTTGCAAATATTATTGTATTTCATATACCATAATTGTTTCCTAGAAAAAAAAAATCTCTTCAGGCTGTTTTAGTTCTATTACAAGTGCAACTCTGCTTGGTAGTGTTTTCTCATCCAACTAACACAGATAAGCAACAGTGTTGAACTTTTATTATTATTGCCATAGATCTACATCTTTGCGGGAGATAGAAAAGAGGATCATTATAGGTTAAATTTAGATACAGGAAAGTGATGGTATTGATTTTGTACTAAAGAAAACAGGAAAGTAGAAAAAGGAAATTGCTAGGTTGTAGCTTCTTCTCAACAATGCTTTTGTTTCTATCACTTTACTGGACAAAATAGATTAATTCAATTTAACACAATGGCCTTAATCTAACCAGACTGGATCTTCTAGCTGTTTGCCTTTAAACTGATGCTTTTCTAGTACATTCTTTCTTAGTAAAACTCAGTTACAAAATAATGCATAAGGCTATCCTAAAATACTTCGATTTTTATCAGACACACTTCCGTGATATGTTGCAAACAGGAATTAAACTTCTAGAATCTAGAATCAATCCAGTTTTCGTGCAGAATATAACAACAAAGGTAGCAGCAGTTAAAGCGGCATTGGTTTCGCTAATTACACACTTCCTAGTGGGTTTGATTATGTGTTTATTTGAATCAAACCCTGCTTGGTCTGAGGAAATACCCACATTTCATACATCAAAAAGTCACTCCTTTCATATTCTCTGTGCCAGTCTCCCTTTAGTAAAGTGCAAGACAAGACAACAGCATCGCTCATTACCTTGATCTCCTACTGGTCCTGTGTATCCAATGGTTTTTTTTTCTTTTTAGTAATCCCATATTCATAAATAGGATTGTAGCAAATAGAATTAATTGAATCTGTTCTTAGTAAGGTCAACAAGCTAAGTCTCTAGTCAATTCCTATGCCTAGGATTTTGGCAAGATGGCAAATACGGTTTTCAATCATTATGGCAAAAGCTAATATGCTGGATCATACAAGCACTATAAAAATGATATTGTTTGTTAGAGAGGGAGGGAGGGAGCGGGGGAGAGAGAGAGAGAGAGAAAGAGAGAGAGAGATTGATCTTAAAACTATGTATACTTATTATGCATGTAGAACTTCCCAAACTCTTTGGGGAAATTTCACCATTTTCTTAAGGCTACATTCAGAGACACAATGGTTTGGGGTACATTAAATTTCAAGGTATTTCCGAATAGAAATTCAATGGTTTGTAGTCGTAGAAAAGCATCTTTAGAAAAGCATCTATAGTGTATTTCAGTTTTGGTTAGGAAACCAAGCACAGTAGAATGCTACTTTCAGGAAATAAATCCCAATAATGTTGCTAATTGTACGAAAATGCCATTTAGTGGGTGCTTCTGATAATCAACACCATTCCACTAACCAGTCTGTTGCTAGGAAAAAAACATCACATATATGTCTATAGTGAAGCAATTAATTGAAATTTATTTTTAGTCTACCTGCCCATTGCCAACAGCCACTAGTCAAATCCTTTTGGAAAGATCAATAGCTGTCCCTTTTCCCAGTACCTACATCACTGAGGATATCCTATGCTTGAACATGGAGGTTTTACTTATCATCAGTTTACTAAACCTTCTCAAAAAGTTTACTCCATAAATGGAAATATACTTCCTTCAATAGATGCTGTCTAATCTTTCCTTTTTTTCTTCTTCTCAAGACTGTGGTTCTCTGGTGGGTTAATACATTGATTTTGGAAATACACTGTACTGGAGCCAAGAAAATGTAATATTTTTTTCTCAAATAATACATTTCTCATAAATTCTAATTATGTTAACTCACATTTCATTTTGGCGTTTTATTTTTCTTCTGCTGTCTAAGCAGCACAGAATAATTGTTTTCAAATCTAGACAGCGCTGTTCTTTAAGAAAAGGTCAGCACTGAATGTTTTGTGAAACGATACTATACAATTCAGCTCCTCTAGCTGCTTATGAGGACCTGAATCTCTCTGTAAAAGCAACATGGGTTTAGGTCTCTTGTTCACAGAGTGGCAATAATGGCTAATGGGACTTGGAAACCAGAGTCACTTTGGGCTTCTGTTCAAATAGCTCTTGAAATTGCAATAATACAAGTCATCAAAAGTCTCCAAACAACTGTGCACAATTTAGAATTTAATTTGGAAATACCGACACTGATACAATTCCAGTTGGGATTGAACGTGGTGCTTTCCCATATCCACGAGTCAGTAAAAGTGAGATGCCTGCTCATGTTCTGAATTTGGCAAGTACCTAGAATTGCTTTCTTCTTCTTGGTCCTGGGCATAAGTATGTTTCTACATAATAAAGTAGAAAGCTATTTAAGTAGGTGCATTCAAAGCATCTCTATGTGTTTGTTTTTCCTTTTCTTTGACAAATCAATGCATATTTTTCTGTCCTTACAGGTAGTCCTGGAATTACAACCATTTCAGTTGTGGGATTCAAAATTTTTTTACTACCGGTTCTGTGGGCATGGCTTGGTGAGGTGGCAGGGGAAGGTTACTGCAAAATTCCCATTCCCTCCCAATCAGCTGGGACTCAGGAGGCAGAGAATGGATGGGGCGGGGCCAGCCACAGGTGGTATTTACCAGTTCTCCAAACTACTCAAAATTTCCACTACCAGTTCTCCAGAACTGGTCAGAACCTGCTGAAGACCACCTCTGAACCATTTGTAATAGTAACTGTTCAAAGTTACAATGTCACTGACAAAAGTTTCTTATGACCATTTTTCACACTTACAACAGTTGCAGCATCCCCTCTGGTCACATGATTAAAATTAGGGCACTGGGCAACTGGCATGTATTTATGATCATGTGATGACCATTCAGCTGGTTTCCTATAAGCAAAGGCAATGGAGTCAAAGTCAAAGCCAGATTTGCTTAAGTACTTCATGATTCACTTAACATTGTGGCAAGAAAAGTTGCAAAATGGGGCTTAACTCACTGAACAACTGCCTTACTAAGCAACAGAAATTTGGGCTCAATTGTGGTTGTATCTCAAGCATTACCTGCATTTTTAAAACTAGTAATATAACATTTTTTTAAAAAAACTAGGTGCATTTGCAGCAAATAAATGGAAGAGCCAAATAAATTTCATATGCCTGGAGGAAGCTTCTAGTTTTTGTGAGTTTTTACTTTGGTGGTAAAGGTCATAACAAAATTGATTCATTAATTGATTGAAAGTTATTACAAAAAGAAATATCTTCCTACAAAATAAACTGGGTGTTTTTAAGAATGTACACTCAAACTAACACAAACCCAAAATAGACAAAGGTGTCTAGTGTCCATACCCTTGGGCACTTAGCTGAAGCTTCTGCTTCTACATAGATTATCACAATTAAAAATATACATAGGTAAGCAAATACAAAAATTCAGCCCATTTTTCTTCCTGAGGAAAACATTTCTGTCTTGATTTTCTTCTTCACTTCACCGCACATGGTTATTGTTGTGGGCAAAATAGGAGAAGGAAAGTGTGTTGGATATATTCACCACCTTTAATTATAAAAGTGGGGTGTAAATATATAAATTGCACAGCTTCAGCTGTTTGTCAGTCCAGAAAAGGACACTACGATTCACCATTTTTAGCAACACACATTTGTAATTATGAGTTCTAACTTGCATACAAATTTTAGTTAGGAATGGAACTTATTCTTAATCCAAGGCCTGCCTGTGTTGGGATAAGGAATTCTAGGATTACTTACCATATTGTTTGAAATAAAACTTCAGTGAACAAATGTTGATATTAATGTATCTGACTACCTTCGCTTTGGAGACCTTGAGTATCTTGGCCTAGCGTGATCTTTGAGAAACAAGCTGCATTGGATATCCATCTCGATGGATTTTTAAAGGAAGCCAATTACAGAAACTGCAGGTGTGAAGAGAGAAGCTCAATTGTCATAAGATAACTACATTTACTTCAGGCTAAGAAGCAGTAAAATAGAGGATCCTTAATACCTGCATTGCTGAAATAGATCATTTTCTAATATTTTCTTTTTTGAAAAAAGATAAGGTACGGTAAGTAATCGATATTCCATGAAATAACTAAACCCCGGAATATGTGGTTGTGTGACAGTGTCCATCTTTTGTCTATGGAGATTCTCAGACATCCAAGTCATGGTTGTCGCAAAGGTGCTTTTTCAAGAGGTGATTAGACTTTCTGTTTTTAATTTGAAGACATTTCGCTTCTCATTCAAGAAGCCTCTTCAGCCCATGTTTTGGTTTTTTTGACCATTATTGTGCGATGCTTGGCTGCCATGTGTTTGATTTTATAGGGTGCATTTTATTGGCTTCTTATCTATTTTATTGGAATCTGGCTAGAGTTATAAATGTGAGATGGCTGGCTTTATAAATCAGATCAATAGCGAAGAAATAAATCATAAGCAGTAACCCCCAAGACTGAAATAGCATGGAGATGTGCTGAGTTTGGGTGGCAGTCAAAATCACATATTTTGGTTGGGTCTGATAAATCAAGATACAAACCACTACATGTCTAAGGCAACATGGGACAATCTTTGGCTACAAGAAATGACAACAGAAGCATAGCATCCTTGAAAAATCTTCCATTTCCTACTGAGAATATATGTCAGCTGCTTCTTCTGGCAAAAGCTGATGACCTAATTTTGATCCTCTTTTATCTTTTGACCTAGTGAATACCTTCTAGACAATCTAAAACAGGGGTGTCAAACTTGCATCGTCACATTGTTGTCATGCCACATATTGTTACTTTTTTCCCCTTCACTAAAATGGGGGTGGGGTGGCCAGCGCATGACACATCTGGCCCACGGGCCGCGAGTTTGACAGCAGTGATCTAAAACAACAGTGGTTGGTTGTTGCTTTTTTTACTTAAAGAATCTTGTCACTGATCTCAGTTGGGATGTAAACATTTGCTGACAAATCTTAGTTTTTTTTCTGCAGATAACATCCCTTTTTCTTAAAGAAAGCAGAGAGTCTGCCCAAGTCCCCCAAACCACAATCCTGCACTTTAGGGAATTCCCTTCATCCTGAAAGCTAGGACATCTCAAAAAAGATGATCTTGAAAGAAATCTAAGTTAGAAACATGCTTTGAACGGGTAAGATCCTGGAGGATCAGATCTTAGGAATTTGGAGATGTTTTATAAAATATGAGGATCTGCACTCTGCATATATATCACACCAAAGAGTTCATGCTGTAGACATCTTTATTTAAAAGAGATTTGCCTTTGTTCATCAGAACAGAGCACATGGCTGGGAAATGGCACAGTGCCAGGATAAAACTGCTCCTAATTTTCGAAGGAGGCCACTGGCTAATTATACAAACTGCAGGTGTGAAGAGAGAAGCTCAAAGTAATCAATAGCAGTAATTAATCTGCTAGACTAAAGCTAAAGAGCTAACAGCTGGACATCAGCTATGGACACATGCAACAAGATCAGCAATAATTACCTCTTTAAATATTGAATTACCATAGTAACAATTAGGTAAATAAATAAATCAAGGTATCAAAGCAAGATGCAAAACCAAAAACACAATCTTCTCCAGAATAAAACTCTTAAAAACACTGATGTCTTATTCTTAAATTGACTGATCATTGGTTGTAACATACGTGTCTTCTAGACCCTCCAGTTTAGTTGAGTTTAATTTCTTTTTAGTCATCCATTTCCAATTACAGGAGAAGTCAAGATCCCAAACGACAATTGCTTAGATACCAAAATGAGTTTTCCGGTCATAGGTTGGCACAAGGTTGTTATTCCAAATATAGAATGTGTTTTTCTGAATATTGCTCTGCATCCCAGATAGCGTGTGTGGGTTGAGGTGCAACTCATATTCTAGCTTTTCCAAAACCATCAGTTTTCTGCAGATTTTATTTGTTTATCAAATTAGTTCTTCTTTTCATAATGCTATTAAAATTGTCTTCCCATAGAATATTGATAATTCATGAACTGTGGTTGTAAGTCAGTTCTGTCACAAAGTCCAAAAATCCATAGAGACATGCAAGCAATTTCTTTCCTGGAGAAAACTATATAGAAAAATAATCTGGGTGGATCACTGCATGAATATTCATTTTTGCATAAATTATTCACGTTCTTAACTGTTTGTCTATGCCGTTGTGATATTCGACTCATTGTGTAATCCCTGACTCATTAGATCCATTTAAGTAATTAATGCAGGAAAAGTAAACTGATATAGGTGATGCCAATAAAAATAAGGATCTCTGTAATCCAGTAAAATCTACTCACTTTGAACTGCCTTGAGCAATTGTGTAGCGAAATTGATTAGCCATATAGCATGAAGCTCAGGGCATTGTCTTATTCATACGTTTGGCTTAATAATTGTTGAAAACATTTTTACTATTCTAGGAAAAAATAGCAGCACTACGGTTATAAGCAAGACTAGGAAGTTTTTTAAAAACTGAAAAAAAGACAATGGCCAACAATTTCAGGACTGCTGCCAAGAAAACTATATGGGCAGATCTATTTAGTCACAGCATTTGAGCTTGACACAAGAAAGAATTTATCATTTTTATTTGCATGAAATAATCACATCAAAATTACTCTTTTGAGGATGAAGGAAAGGGAAGGAGAAGAAATGGATAATGTTTAGTATAAAACATATGCACTTTGCTTGACTCCAGAACATGGGTAGAACTTTATCAGGTACAAAATGTTTGATCTGCAAGGAGAATTTTTTAATGAAATTGTAAAGAAATAATAGGTGCTTCTTCATACTTCTGTGCATTGCAGTCACCTGATGAATAGCTGAAAATGAGGAATGAGATTCTTCCCAAGATCCAAATGGCCCTCATCCTATAGGTGTTTCAAAAGATTTGGATGTCCCGGCTTTTCTCCCAGGCTTTGGGAGTGATGTCCCTTTAAAGTGGGTGGATGGTGGAGGAGGAGTTATCTTTTTTTCCCCATGTTTTTTCCATGCTCCTGTCCAAACTACATCATCTTTGCCATCATTTTTTATTGAATTCTTGATGCTCTCTGTGCTGAGTGGTTTATTGCTGATGTTTCATTAGCTAGTGACATACCTAATAATGATTTAGCTGGATCATGAAATGTCTTCAAACAAACTACCCAACTAAGAGAACACAAGATCTTTACAATTCAACCCTGAGCATTACAGATACAGTATTCTCTGTTGGTAGGTGTGAGATGGCATACACATTTCTGGGATTTGTAAGGATATGTAAGAGTATATGTTTAGAAACTGTACACACAGACATACACACACACACTGCAGCTCAATTCAATGAATACAACTAAGCATCCTATCCAACTGTACAAGATTAATTACTTTGCATAGAGTGATTTAAATATAAAATAGTTTAGCTCATACAGTGCTTTAAAAATAAATGAATTGCTTGGTTCTCAAAAGAAAATATTATTTCTATTTTTCCCTTCCTAATAAAGATATGAAACAGGGCTCTATTTACTTACACTCCAGAAACGTCATATTTTTTTTACCTTTTAAGAAATGAAATATATCCTATCACACCTGCATTTCCTTAATGTAGATTAGTTCCTGCCAGCATCCTGCATTAATAGCATGATTATTTTGGACTCAAATAGCCCCAAAGAAATGTTGAAAAGAAATGCTTTAGGACAGAAGGAGCTCCCATGTTGTGTTTTACAGATACAGGTGTATATCGCACATATTTGCGCACAATTCAAACTTTTAAACAAGTAGTGCGGTATGATTTATTATGTCTAAAAAGACAACACTGAGTCAGAACCCCTTGAGGTCCATTGACTCCTGTCTGGTGCCAATTTGCCTGGACTGCTAGTAGTTCCAATTGTTGGGCAGGGGTCTCCATACTTGGCAACTTTAAGACATGTGGACTTTGATTCCCAGAATCCCCACAGCCAGCATGTTGAAGTTCACAAACCTTAAAGCTGCCAAATTTGGAGACCCCTCTTCTTGGGTAGAGGTAGCATGATTGTCTGTCAGAGCACCAATATTGCTTCGTGTTCAGGCCTGAATCCTAATGGAAAAATATCCAGGTAATACAATGCCTCTAGGATTCTCTTGTTACTTATTCCCATCACCCTTTCAACAACTGCACCCAAAAAGAGAATGTTGGAGTCTGGACAGAAATCTTCCATTATGACTAGATCAAAAGATCTGGTTGTTTCCCCAGTTCTGGGGCCAAGAGATTAGATGGCTTCTGTTACTGATATGCATTCTGTGGTTTATTGTTTTAACCTTGGGTGTCATGACTTATATAGTTGTTGGGGTTTTTTATTGGTTTGGTTTTGGTGATTTTTATAGCCACATCTAGAATCACTATTGTCAGATGGCTGACCTTCTACATTTTAATTATTTAAATATCTCAGGTGCTGCCACAAAGAAGAGGGAGTCAAGCTATTCTCCAAAGCACCTGAGGGCAGGACAAGAGACAATGGGTGGAAACTAATCAAGGAGAGAAGGAACCTAGAACTAAGGAGAAATTACCTGACAGTTAGAACAATTAACCAGTGGAACAACTTGCCTCCAGAAGTTGTGCATGCTCCAACACTGGAAGTTTTAAAAAAGAGATTGGATAGCCATTTGTCTGAAATGTTATAGGCTTTCCTGCCTAAGCAGGGGGCTGGACTAGAAGACCTCCAAGGTTACTTCCAACTCTGTTATTCTATTCTATTCTTAAATAAACGAATCTCTCCACTCCAGCCATCAATCTCTATCCCAACAACTTTTTAACCAGTCCTCATAGTAGCATCCTATTTCATTATCCCTTCCTTCTTCATTTGATCTAATTTCCTCTGTCCTAATAGTTGACAAAAGAAAATGATAAAACAATTGCCCAGGCCAATGATCCAAGCTCAGTGCTGTCTTTTTATTTAAAAAAAAGCACCCATGTTGCTTCCTTGAATTTAAAGCAAAGTTGATAATAAATTCAATGAATGGATGGATGAATAAATGAATGAATGAATGAATGAATGAATGAATGAATGAATGGACTACCTTCTGTCTCTAGTATCGTAATAACATTCTCTCAGTCAGTGTTGATTTTGCATCTTCTGGGTAAAAAGACAATGTTTATCAACTTATAGTGGCATATATAAAGTCCTATTTGTGTCTTGCATTTTTCTAGAAACTAGTCAATATATGTATATTATACTGTTACTCAGTTATTCTGTTTCTGAATTGTTCAGCAACAGTGAGAAGCTAAAGCTCTTGACATTCATAATATGACAACAAGCTATCAGGAAGCAAGGCTATGCCATCAATCAGCAGTGGGCAATTATGGCAGCTTTATGACCACTGGTCCACAGAAGTCCTCAGGTCCTATAATTGCCAAAGTTACCCATCCCTATCATAGATGAATCAAATATCAGAATGGAAAAGTAGATCCAGGGAGTCAGAGCCAAGGGATAGTGGAAAGTATTCAGAATATACCTACCATAGCCATAAATACTTTGATACTCAGATGAGGGCTTGATCAAAAAAAAGGAAGCTAGAATTGTATTTGCAAAAAAATGGAAAAATGAGAAAATACCAACGCAGGAGGAAATTATCCAAAAAATAATGGAATGTGCGGAAATGAGTAAACTGACATTTGAAATTAGAGAACAAGAAGATGAACAATTTTATAAGGTTTGGGATTTGTTTTATCAATGGTTAGATAAAAAAATCATGGTAACGGAAAATATTGAAGATTTTTTTTATATTTTAAGATAAGGGTTTAGCATTGTTAAACAGATTAAAATGGTGTAATGGAATGATATTGTAGGCATGAATTCAATATTTAGAATATTCTATTTAAAATTAAGGAATAATAATTATAGTTGAAGAATTGGTATATAACAATAAGGTACTTAGGTTTATCTATTGAACAATTTGTGATTTGATATGTAATTATAAGTGGTGACCATGGAAAGGACGCACAAAATTTTGTAACCAAACGACACGCTATATGAAATGGCAGAAGGTTGCATATGTTTATGTTTTTGTTTGTCTTTGTCTGTTTAAAAAATTTAAAAAACTTTTCAAAAGAAAAAGGAAGCTTTCATAAATATCTTATCTAGAAAGCTTCAATGGCCAGCCTTCACGAACCAGTTCAAAAGCTGAGAATGTTTGCTAAAATTGCCTTCTCAATTATAGTTCTGGCAATTTACTAAATGGCCAATAGCATACAGTCCAGAGTTTGCTTTAACAGTTCTTGAGGATTGGAGAGCTGTGGGTCTCCTTCCAAGAACCCACCAAAAATAGAATACTCACCAACTCAGATTACAATCTCAGTTTGAAAGGAAATGTTTATTTTTCTTTCATATAATTCTATCTATCTATCCATCCATCATCTATCTCTTCAAATTATAATTATACTGTGTATAATATACTACAACATTACAACTTAGAAAAATGCCTATTCTAAATCATAATGCTCTGAAATGCAACAATATTGCTAGCATCTAGTCATTTGAAAAATAATTAGGTTGAAACAATTCCCAGTATCCATAATATTAGCAAAGGCATTGTGTTCCTGACAGTGCAATGTGCTGCCATGTACTGTACATAAGGCCGCTCGACTTCCCCTATCCCTTGCCAGGATGAGGCACATGGGAGTATCATGTCTAAGAACTATTTTATTTGATAACATAAATAGAATCTTAGACTTCACTCAAGAGGATTCAGGTTGAGGGTATCATATCATATTCTTCTTAAACTTAGTTCCCAGAGTGTTTCCTACCCCCAAATGCTGTTCTGCAGTTCTTGATTCGGGTTTCAGTATAACAGCACCCTGTGTACCCATTTCAAGATGTAGTATCACTACCTGGTCACCTTTCACGATCCAGCTGCACCATCGTGCCTACAATAAACTACTTAATTACCATAGCTAAGCAGGTGGCTTGTTAAATATTCATTAAATTTCATTTATTCATTACAATAGAAAGCAGTCCTTTTGAAACCTGCCGCTTAGGCGTGTGGCTATTTTGTGTAACCATGTGGTGCCATAGTTATTTTAGTAACTCTTGTTCTGCTTGGTGATGCAGCCGTCTGTTATGCCCTTTGCAAACGTCTGCTATGATTCATTTAAATCCCATTTTGACTGCAGCCGTAGGGATTTTTTTTTTGTGTGTGTGTGTGTCATACTGCGTATCCCAACCTAGGTTCTGCTTAATCCTTAGGCAGTAAGACATGGGAGAAGATGAGTCTGAATATAACAGAACAAGAAACTGTTCCTGTCTTTCCCATGCCCATTCTTCAGGTATAGCCTATTTGTAGACAGGTATAACCAGTAAGACTTCTGCTATGTACCTTGAAAGATCAACGGGCAGACTTTGAGTCAAGACTAATCCCAACACAATGTGTTAAACTATAGAGCATTGTAGACTTCCTCAACCCTTTTCCCTAAGAATTCAGGTCTGGGCATGGAACCAAAGTTGCACTGATCTCTCTTTTTATTTTATATAATTTTTATTGAAGCTTTTAAAAAAGAAGATAAAAACGAATACAAACTAATATAAAGTAAAGAAGAAACAAGAAAAAGAAAGCTAGCAAAGAGTGCAAGAAACAAAAGAAATTGAAAGAAAATGGAAAAGTAGATTGCTAAGTCTTTTGGATGTGATAGCTTGGATGGGGGAAATGTGTCTCCTAGTTCTTTTGGATTTCTCAGTGGCCTTCAGTCCCATCATACATGGTATATTTCTAGACCACCTGCGGGAATTGGGCTTGGAGACACACTTTTTGTAATACTTCTGCTCTTTCCTTTTTGTGTGGCTGTTTTGCAAAGAAGAAGTCAGTCTTCAGAGTTTGACATTCTCTCTTTTACGCTTTAATATCTCTATAAAGCCACTGGGGAAGTACAGTTTGGGATGCAATAATTTCAATATAATGGTCTCAAAGGTGCTTTTTCAAAAGGCAACTGGACTGTTTTTCCTTGAAGAAGAAGGGGAAAAAATGTTTCTCATCCAAGAAGCTTCACCAGTTTTTCAATATAGTGATGATAGTTATGGCTAATCACTGCCCAGTGCATGAAGATGATACTATCAACAACTTGGCCCAGTGTTTGGAGGCTGTGAGAATCTGGATTAGATGAAACCAGCTGAACCCAAGCAAGAGTTACCATTGTTCATCACAGGTTTCTGATCTCTTCAGTATTCTCTGGATGGAGTTGCATTTTTCATGAAGGAACAGCTTCATGACATGAGGTCCTCCTAGAATAACTGCTGTGTTAGATAGCCAGGTAGAGATTGTGGCCAGGGGAGCTTTGTCCAGCTTTGGCAGATCCATCAGTTGTGAGGCCCTGGAACAGTGACATATCATTATCATTAATTGTCTGGACTATCTTGCAAATAGAGCTGCCTTTGAAAATACCTGGAAGTTTCAATTAGTTCAGAATGCAACAGTCGGGCTGCTGACTGGTATACTCTGTCATGAACATATTATACTAATCCTTCTAACCCTGCACTCCTTATCAGCTGCCAAGTAGAATTCCAAGAACTGCTTTTAATTTTAAAGCATTTTATGGCTTGGTTGCAAGATCTGTCTAAGTTCTCCAACCAATTTCAACTGACCTACTGCAAACATCCCAGGAAATCCTTCTGGTGATTCCCATTATTTATTTATTTGGTTAGTTTTTTTATTTTTTAAAATTTATTTAAGTAAAGGGGATCAAGTTTGCAGGCTGTTTTTCTGTTGCAGCACTTGCTATTTGTCTTCCCTAAGATATGTTCCCCTCCTATTTTAATTGCATTTTGCAAACTTCTTTAAACAGAATTATTTAAGAGAACATTTGAATGGTCACAGTCAACTTCAATTCCTTCATTGTACTTTATTTTTTGACTTTATAGAACTTGGTTATATCCATATTTTTATTTTTATTTTACACTAGTAATGTTTTAATGGCATGTTTTGGAAGCTATGGAAACTAATCAAGGAGAGAAGCAACTTAGAACTAAGGAGAAATTTCCTGACAATTAGAATAATTAATCAGTTGGGAATGCTCCAACACTGGGAATGCTCCAACACTGAAAATTTTAAAGAAGATATTGGATAACTATTTGTCTGAAGTGATGTAGGGTTCCTGCCTAAGCAGGGGGTTGGACTATAAGACCTCCAAGGTCCCTTCCAACTCTGTTATTATATTATATTAAAAGGAAATATGGAAATGTTTTACTTCTGCACCCTACCCTGAACCATGATCTTCTTAAGACAGGGGTGTCCAAACTTGGGAACTTTAAGATTTGTGGACTTCAACTCCCAGAATTCCCCAGCCAGCTGGCTGGGGAATTCTGGGAGTTGAAGTCCACAAGTCTTAAAGTTCCCAAGTTTGGACACCCCTGTCTTAAGAGATCAAATCTTCTGTCTTTGCATGAACCAGAGAATCACGTGGGGTGGGGTGATACAGCCCTAAGCTAAAATGTGTTAACTAGCTTGTGCTGAAAATGGTGTGCCAAACCAACTAAAGTTCTAATCCCCACTTCCCTTTCACTGCTGTTAATTTATTACATAGTCACCGCTTGCCACTGTTTTTGGCCCTCAATAATCTTGGCTTGGTTTTAACTCTGAGGAATAAAGTGATTTCTCCAGCAAAGGCTACAAGCACAAATATCCATGAGAGGAATTACATAAGGACTCATTAGTTGACCAGAACATTTGGACATCAAACAGAAATCATAAGGCAACTTCACAGGTGATTTGGAGCTAATTAGATACCGCAAAACTGTTTGTTTTCAGCAGGGGAACAAAAATATTGGCTGATATCTTAAGATTATTCCCTCCTTAGCAAAGCTTGTGCTTATGAAAGATTTCTCTGCTCTTAACCTTCTATGACTGCAACTCTACAAAATAAAAAATAAAAAATCAAAACTCTCATTTGTGGAACACAACTTAAAAACGCCCTTGATGTTTCCTTGGGTTTATGCTAACTGCTGCTAAAACAATAGATCTCTGAACCACTATTAATACCAGCATGAGTTCAGTGGCAAAGGATTCAAAATGACTTTGTGTAACTAGCAAAAGCATCTTAAACGCAGTGCAACTCATGAAAATCAAATGGAAACATGTGGTAATGAAGGCCATCGAATAGATCCAATAGTTCATGTCCAATTGGTTAATGCAGACAGTGTCTGTTCTGCTTGTACTTCATTCGAAATGACCTCACTGCTGATAATTTGAGGAAAGGGAGAAAATTGTGCCTCAACTCCCATGCTGCAAAATCAAGATGGTATCTCTCTTGCAACCCCCCCCCCCCAAAAAAAATCTCTTCCTCAGACCTAATTTCCAATGTTTAATCATGTGTCTGACTTGGAAAGTGCATCATACACATTTATTTGGATTTTACCTAGTTAGGTTTTGAATGTCATTTTCATTGCTTACCTCCAGAAAAAGAAATCCCTCGGGTTTTCATATGTTCACTCTGTTTCTTTGTAGCATGCACTAGGTAGTATTAAAGCTGCTTAAGTAGTATCATTCATTAGTATCCAGGGAAATTTTTCTCCAAGTTCAAAACTGGGAAGAAGCTTTTGAGGAAGGATGAAAAACCTTATCTTCTTTTTAAAAAAATCTTTTTAGTACAGACATTCTTTGCTCTTGTTTTTCTCATTAAAAGTTAATGCATCACTCAACTACTAATTCTGCTATTTATCGTGCCTCTCAAGAAAACAGAGCTAATTCAAACTGATATCAACCAGGGACGTGCGGTCAGGGGAGGCAGGGGAGGCAGAGCCTCACCTCTCTTCATGAAATAATAGTATATAATATTATATACTATATATATATATAATATTACAATATTATATACATCCGTCCGGCCGCGCCCGGGAGCTGCGAAGGCAGAAATGTTGTCGGCGCTCCCGGATGATGAAGCCACGAAAGCGACTGAGTCGTTCCCCAGTCGCTTTCGTGGCTTCGTCATCCGGGAGTGCCAACAACATTTCTGCCTCTGCAGCTCCCGGGCGCGGCCGGACGGATGTAGCCACAGCGACGCCAAGGCGGTCTGGGCAGACGAAAGAGTGAATGAGGCAGCCTGATCCTCGGTCGCTCGCCCGCCGGACTGCCTCGGCGCCATTCTGGCTACCTCCGTCCGGCCGCGCCCGGGAACTGCGGAGGCAGAAATGTTGTCGTCATCCCAGATGACGAAGCCACAAAAGCAACTGGGGAACGACGAGAACCTTCCTGCCTCTGCTGGATTTCTCGCGCTCCTCGCGACTGCAATATGCAGTCGTGAGGAGCACGCAAAGTCCAGCAGAGGCAGGAAGGTTCTTGTCGTACCCCAGTTGCTTTCGAGGACTGCGGAGCGTGAGCCGGCGGAGCACGCTCAGGAAGGCGGGGAATGGGATCACGTGTGCTGGAGGCTGAGGCAGCCTCAGCCTCCAGCACACGTGGTCCCATTCCCCGCCTTCCTGATGATGTCACCAGCCTCACCAGCCATAAACCTCACCGCACGTCACTGATATCGACTTATGAACTTTGGTGATGTAAACCTAGCAGTGGTAGTATGTAGTATGTGTAGGAACATATACTAAATGAGGAACATGTAGAGATGAAAGCTGCCGCATATGCTTTGCATATGTCTTCCTTTGTGCATGCATGTAGAGCTTTCTCACGTATCGTAGCCAATGGGCCAAATAAAAACAAAGTTTTTACAGAGAGAATATTTTTATTAAACATCTACAATGCTTTCTGCTCAGAGCTGATCTTTTTCCTGTATGTATATTTTGTTCTCAATTATGTTTCGGTGGAGAATTTCAAAAACAGCGCTGCTTTCTCACACATGTTCCTTTTCTGTTCCTTACATTAAAAAAAAAAAGCCGAAGAATAATTGTCTAAGTGGACTGGGAAATAGTCTTGACAGAAGCATTCTGAAGTTGAAGTTCAAATACTAAATTAACATCTCTTACGATTGAATCACCAACCAGAAGGTGACTTCTCTTTTTACATACCTTGATCTTCTTCTGCAACTGATGTGTGATACCTGGTTCCCCTTGTGTTAATACCACTTTATAATGCCTTGGTAAGGCCACACTTGGAATACTGCATTCAGTTCTGGTCGCCACGATGTAAAAAAGATGTGGAGACTCTAGAAAGAGTGCAGAGAAGAGCAACAAAGATGATTAGGGGACTGGAGACTAAAACATATGAAGAACGGTTGCAGGAACTGGGTATGTTTAGCTTAAGAGAAAGAAGGACTAGGGGAGACATGATATCAGTGTTCCAATATCTCAGGGGTTGCCACAAAGAAGAGGGAGTCAAACTATTCTCCAAAGCACCTGAGGGTAGAACAAGAAGCAATGGGTGGAAACTAATCAAGGAGAGAAGCAACTTAGAACTGAGGAGAAATTTCCTGACAGTGAGAACAATTAATCAGTGGAACAGCTTGCCTCCAGAAGTTGTGAATGCCCCAACACTGGATGTCTCTAAGAAGATGTTGGATAGCCATTTGTCTGAAACGGTATAGGGTTTCCTGCCTAGGCAGGGGGTTGGACTAGAAGACCTCCAAGGTCCCTTCCAACTCTACTATTGTATTATTGTATTATTGTACTTCGACTACCAAATGAGGAGAGAGGATTCATTGGAAAAGACCCTGATTTTGGAAAAGACGAAAGCAGGGGTGGGCTTCAAAAATTTCAGCAATAGGTTCTCTGTCTGGTTGCTGGGTGGGCGTGGCCTAGTTTGTCTCCTGCGGGGGCTTTTTGCTTTCCCCAGACTCCTGAGTCTTTCCTCGAGCCTCTGGGAGAGCAAAAACTGCTTCCCCCAGGCTCCGGAGGCCCTTCTGGAACTTCTGGTAGGTCAATTTCTCCCCCTCCACCGTGCGGGCCCTGCACTTACCTTGCATCCAAAACAGGCCACGTGGAGACTCCTGGGAGGGGAGGGGTGGGAGGGCGGGCGGGGCCAGCCAGGGGAGGGATTTAGTGGTTCTCCAAACCAGCCATAATGTTGTGCTACGGGTTCTCCCAAACCCAGGCAAACACATAACAGCCCACCACTGGACAAAAGGCAAAAGGAGAAGGGAACAGCAGAGGGTGAGATGGTTAGATGGTGTCATCAATGCAACCAACATGAATTTAGGCAGACTCTGGGAGACAGTGGAGGATAGGGGGGTCTGGTGTGCTGTGATCCATGGGGTTGGGAAGAGTGGGACATAACTTAGGCACTGTACAATAACAAACAGAAACATTATTGTAAAATTCAGCAAAATTCCAGGATATATTTGAATGTTATGAAGGAGAAAGCTATATTACACAGCTGAAAATTCAGATTTTGAAAACCTGTGCAGCATTTCAGAACTTCAGCACCTTTGTACATTTTAATCTTATTTAAGCAGAATTCAGACTTTAAATGTTAGATTTTTTAAAGAAATGTTTTAAATGAAATGCTTCATAAAAGGAAAGATCTTTAAAAGATCTTGCACCTGCAATCACCTTCACTAAGAAATGGGACATTCTTTCTCCAAAAGAAACATGCACCTACTTGCAATATCCTTATACATTGTAGAGGTTTACCTATTCCCTAATTATTTTTTAAGTAATCTGCAAACAGAAACAATACAAAGAAATTCGATTTATGGAATGGACACTGGCTGATTAGAAAGTAAGGCTCTTGCAATCCTTCTAGTTAGCATATTGAAGTCAGTGGGAGTTATCTTCAAATAAGATCAATGCACATTCATTTAAAAATGTTACTCCTAAAATAAGTGAAACTATTCATTAGTTCTGCAAATGTGCTGCCATCAGCTAGTTGCCCAATCGGGTTCCTCCCCAGCTTTGTGCAATGTTGCCACTACAGGTAGTCCTCAACTTACAACAGTTCATTTAGTGACCGTTCATTGCTACAACATCCCTGGAAAAAGTGACTTAGGACCATTTTTCACATGTAAGACCATTGCAGCATCCTCATGGTCACATGATCAAAATTCGGATGCTTGGCAAGTGGTTCATATTTATGATGGTTGCAGTGTCCCCAGATCATGTCAACACCTTTTGTAACCTTCCGACAAGCAAAATGAATGGGGAAGCCAGATTCCCTTAACAACTGGCTTATTAATCACTGCAATGATTCACTTAACAACTGGGGTGAGAATGGAGCAAAACTCACGTAACAAATGTCTCACTTAGCAACATAAATTTGGGGATCAATTATGGTTGTAACTTGAGGACTACCTATATATGTCCATAGATAGATAGATAGATAGATAGATAGATAGATAGATAGATAGATAGATAGATAGATAGATAGATAGATAGATAGATAGATAGATAGATAGATAGATAGATATAGATATAGATACAGATATATAGATATAGATATAGATATATAGATATATAGATATATAGATATATAGATATATAGATATATAGATATATAGATATATAGATATAGATATATGCATACGCATGTGTATGGGCCAGGGGTGGGTTCCTGCCAGTTCTAACCTCTTCTATAGCAGAGGTTCCACAAATCTACAGTGCCGTTTAGAACCGGTTCCAGCTCCCTCCCACCAAGATGAAGAGCAAGAGGAGGAATTCTGGGAGTTGAAGTCCACAAGTCTTAAAGCTGTCAAGTTTGAACACCCCTGGGGTTTTTTTCTAAAGGCTTAGGGATGCAAGAGTCTTGTAACTTGACAGCTTTAAGACTTGTGTGCTTCAAATGCCAGAGTTTCTGAGCCAACATTTTGGTTGCTAAGCAAGAGCATTGTTAAGTGAGTTTCACCACATTTTACATTGGCCACCCCCACCCAGTCACATGGCCAGCAAGCCACTCCCACAAAGCAGGCCACACCTACAGAAGAGGTTCTAAAAAAATTTGAAACCCACCACTGGTATGGGCGCACACCTTGCCATTTTCCTTGAGAAGAAAGAAAAGGGTGGGGAATGAAGAAAATGAACCACAAATATGTTGGGAAGAGATAAAAGCCAGGAGTGGGGGTGGCGGATCCCCTCTGTCTTCAAATTGGTGGCCTCAGAGATTAAGCACCAGGAAAAGATCCATACTGATTCCAAAGCTGCCCTGGGTCAGAAACCAGAGGCGCCTTAAACAGATTTGGTTGTAATCCTTCCACAAATTATATGCCCCAGTTTATGAAATAGGAGAACTGCATTACAAAAGGAGACCTACTAATATGTGTCATTATACCTCAACAGCATCAGATGGAAATGCCAAAGAGCTCACTCTGTCTTGGCATAGTCCCATGCATTTCCTTTTTTTTCTTTTCTTTTTTATGAATCTCTGCCTGCTTTCTCTGGCAAGGAAAGCCTCAACAGTGAGAAAATGTCGACATAAAGCAAAATGTTAAGCCATGCTGCGGTACTTAAAAATCAATATTATTGGCCCGGCTATCAGACAGGCTACACCACAGGGGAATATCTTGATTAAGAGCAAAGTCGGTGCCACAAGATAAGTCAGTCTTGTCAAAAAGCAAGTGGTAAATTGCACATGCTCCTAGCAGAACGGTTTTCTTACAGAAGAACATGTACATCAAAAGAAAGACACATTGCAGCAAAATGAAGTACAATTCCTTTATTCTACAAAAGAGTGGCTAGATCCATATAGGGATGTACTGGTTTGCAGTTGAGATTTAAACTTCCAGAATCAGGATACACACTGGGAATTCATCATCATTAGAGTTGGAGGGGAGCTTGGAGGTCTTCTAGTCCAACCCCCTGCTCAAGCAGGAGGCCCTATACCCGTGATGGCGAACCTATGGCACGCGTGCCACAGGTGGCACGCGGAGCCCTTTTTGCCGGCACGCAAGCAGTTGCCCAGCTCAGACCCACTGCGCATGCCCGCGCCTCCCGCCAGCCAGATGATTTTTGAGTATCTGGTGTCGGCAGGAGACGTGTGTGAATGTGTGGTGAGTAGAGGGAGGCACGGGAATTCCCCTGGGAGTCATTTCCTCTGACTTAAAGAGCGACGTGGATGTGTACGTGTGTGAGCTCGGCAGTAATAGCGCTCAGGGTGCACAACTTTCCAGAAAAAGCCCCCCCTCCTTCTTGCTCTTCTCTGGACCTGCATCGCCAGATGGCCGGCTCAACTTCAGGCAGCTTGCAAACGTGCCTGCAGCCAAGCGCCGCCACCTTCCTGGCCCCTTTCTCGGCGATTCCCCCTCGGGGGTGGGAAGAAGAGGCAAGCCGGCTTTTTAGAGAGTTAGCCTCACCCGGCAGCGGCTGAGAGAGGCCGTCCATCTGGCTACCTCTCCTGCAATGGAATGGGAAGCTGCCTGAATTTGAGCCAGCCATCTGGCGGTGCAGGTCCACGGAAGAGCAAGAAGGAGGGGGGGTGTTTTCTGGAAAGGGCGGGGGACGACAACAACAATCGCTCCTTCAGTGCTTCCATCCCGCTGCCCCTTCCCCTAGCCATGTTGGACTTGCTTGCCCCCAACCACACTATGTTACGCTGTTTGCTTTCACTTAGCTGCCACTCGAACTCTTCAAAGTCCAACATGGCTAGGGGAAGGAGCAGAGGGAGGGGCAGCTGGCCGCCCAGCAGCAAATGCTGCCTTGCTCCCTTGAGCGCCTGAGCCAGCCAGTCACTCTTGACTTTCCCCCTGCCACTGCAACTTCCCTTCTGGGGCAGCAGAGCTGTGCAGGAGGAATGCTGGAGAGAGAAGAGGAAGGATTAGGTAGGAATCCTTGTGCGCATCGCCGCCACCTCTTCTTTACCACCCTCCTCCCTCTGCCTAATTTGGATTGAGTCTGAAGTGGTTTGTGGAGGGGGGAGGGAGAAGCGAGGCCCCAGAATAGCAGCAGCAGCAGCAATAGCTGCAGACGGAACGGCTGCTCGGGTACATGGGGAGGCAGGAAGGGAGGCAGACGCAACCGGTCGGCTCCTCCTCCTCCTGCCAGCCTCACTCTGGGCAGCGTCCAGCATGGCAAATTTAAGGGATTTTCAGGGCTTAATTTGCAAACTAGGGTGCATGGTGTGGTACTGTGCGTGTGGTGAGGACACGGTCGAGCTCGGCTCAAGCTGCTCTGAGATTGCAAGCCACCGTGCCGATACTTGGGATGTTGCTTTTTTCACTGGCCCTGCAGGGCAAGCCAGCTTGCGGTCCCCAAGAGGGGCGGGCTGCATGGGCAAAGCGGAGCATTTCTGTAAGGGCGGCATGCCAGCAGCAGTCCTGCTGGCTGGCATGGCTGGCTGGACGGACGCTGCCTGGAGTGTGAGGGTGCCAGGAGGAGGAGCTGCTGCCGCCTCTGCAAAAGCAGGCCATTTGTGCCGGCAAAGGTTAGAGTCCGGCAGGCAGCGAACGAGTCGGAGCCTGCCGACTGGAGGAAGAGGGTGAGAGGCGGGTTCTGTGAACGGCGGCAGCAGCGAAGCACCGCGCGGCGAAGGCAATCCAGGCCCTGGCGATGGAGACGCACGTCTCGTGCCTGTTCAGGGACCGTCCCGAGGCTTCCCTGAAGCCTTCAGAGCGCTTAAAACGACCATCCGAGCAACCCGGAAGTCACTTCCGGGTTGCTCGGAGGGTGGTTTTAAGCGTTCCGAAGGCTCCCCCCACTTGTGGCACGCGAGCCAAAAAAGGTTCGCCATCGCTGCCCTATACCATTTCAGGCAAAGGGATGTCCAGTCTCTTCTTAAAAGCCTCCAGTGATGCAACACCTTTTGGGGGAGGTGAGTTGATGTTGAGGAATTCTGGGAATTGAAGTCCTAATGCATCTGGAAGGTATCCATTTAGGGAAAGGTTGCTACACACGAAATGATCATATCTTCTCAAATTTAGGTTTGCTTTGAGTCAATGGAAACATCTCATTTGTTGTCATCATCTGTGCAAACTCAGGAAATCAGGAATTCAGAAGAATGTGTAAATCAATGCCTCGGCTCCATTAGACATCTTCAATTTTACAAGTGGTTTATTTATTTATTCATTTCTGGATATTCACGAAATGCAAGAACACCAAAAATAAACATGAGTAGCAGATATAACCAATACAGTTTTTAGAATGGTGTGATTTACTATATTTTAAGAAGTTTCCAAGCAGTAGACGTATCATATAGGTTTATCTTTCTCTGGAAAAAAATTAAGATTTTTTTTCATGCAGGGCTGGCAAAATAGCACGTATGGGCACCAGGACATCTATAATAACTGTTGTTGGCATCCAGCATTACAATGTTATTGAAAGTAACATCGTTTTAATTAAATGCCTCAGACTTTATGAGAGTACCAAATCTGATTTCAGCAGCTTTGCATTCAATTTCATATCTTATTTAGTATGTTTGAACGTTTCATTCAAACGTTCCTGACTCTAGAGGGCGTGTTCTAAACAAGATATGAAATTGCTGGTGATATTTGCCATACTAAATAAGATATGAAATTGAATGAAACGTTCCCAACTCTAGAGGGCGTGTTCATCTCCATTTCAAAGCCGAAGAGCCAGCACTGTCCGAAGACGTCTCCGTTCATTCAATTGAACGTTTCATTCAATTTCATATCTTATTTAGTATGGCAAATATCACCAGCATTACTCAAGATCTGAAAACCTCATGAGATTTCAAATCATTGAATATAATAGGGTTGTACCATATGCTGTTGTCGGTGTGAATGCTATTGGATGATCTTGTGCACTTTGATGTATGTGATAGATTGAAGGGGGCTTTTACCAATCAAATGGAAGATACTTTTAATTACTACGTGAGAAAGAGGAAAGGGATGCGGGGGCTCACTGGCTTAGAAGCTGAGCTTGTCAATCAGAAAGGTTGGCAAGTTCGGTGGTTCGAATCCCTAGTGCCGCGTAACACAGTGAGTTCCCATTAGTTGTCCCAGCTTCTGCCAGCCTAGCAGTCCAAAAGCATGTTAAAATGCAAGTAGAAAAATAGGAATCACCTTTGGTGGGAAGGTAACAGCGTTCTGATCACCTTCGGCATTTAGTCATGCCGGTCACATGACCACGGAGATGTCTTCAGACAGCGCTGGCTCTTCGGCTTTGAAATGGAGATGAACATGCCCTCTGGAGTCGGGAACGACTAGCACATACTGTATGTGCGAAGGGAATCTTTACCTTTTAAAAAAAAAGTATCACACTCTTGCCTATTGAGGGATTCTTATGGGATGTGGTAATTTAGTTTAGGAAAAATAAAAGTAGAAGGGGTTTGGGCCTGATGGGACTCTTAATTAAAAAAAGAAAATAGATACAACCATAATCACTTCACTTCCAGATTAATTTCACATTTATATGAATTGTAATTGTATATCATAAACCTTGTTTTTAATCTTAGGGGGATCTTCCATTGAAGCTGTTATCAAACAATCACCCTGCTTTATTCACCACAATGTAGATATCATCTACTATTTATAACTCCCCTAAGTTTTTCCATTGTTTTGTCCTTTTTAGAAAAAAAAATATTCGAAGGGGAAGGAAACCAAAATAGTTCTGAAATGTCTGTTGATGATGACTCCTAGGTTAAAACCTGGACACCTCATTATCAGGAGCATGCAATGAATTAAGTACAAGGGCTATGTACTTTTCCCAAAATTATCTGGAAGATGTGTACATTTCTCAACTGTTCATGAAAGCAGCCATACCCTTTTTCAGGCTTCCTGGTGAACTTAAATAGATATTACTTCTTCGAAACAAAGATAGTAGAGAAGTCATGTGTTTGTGTTAACATGAATTCCAATTTCTTTTCTCCCACAGTAATATAATCAGTGATTTATTAGAACTCCACTCTCTTATATCAGGCTTCCAAGGAAAAAACTGTCCATTGTGGAAAGGGAATGACAGTAATGTAGTCATAGATAAATCTACCCGTTTAATTTTTTTATAGAAAAATCATTTCTTTTGTTACTTATGTTATTTATTTATTTTTAAAAAAATCTTCTTCTAATGAACATGCTTTAGACATGCTCTTTTACAGGTAGTCCTCGACTTATGACCACTCATTCAGCAACCATTCAAAATTTCAATGACATCGAAGGAAAAGGACTTGCAACTGGTCTACAAAGTTGAGGCAACCTCCCAACAGTCACAAGATTAGCATTTGAGACCTTCCCTGCCAGCTTCCTACAAGCAAAACCCATGAAGGAGCCGGCATGGAAGGTCCCAAATCATATTTGGAATTGTAATTGACTAATAAGTCACTCTCACCGCTTTTGCTCCAAATAAACCAGATTATGGCGCATGAGGTCCCAGGGATCTCATTTCCCTCACCCACCAAGCTTCCCAGTATTCTCCAGTGCCCTTTCTGCTCTGCCATATATTCCAGCACTTGCCCATAGCCTCCCCACGAAGCCCTTATTTAGGACGCCTGCCCCCTAAAGCAGGGGTCACAAACTCAAGGCCTGCAGGCCAGATCCGTGTTCTGACCTAGGCTTCCCAAGAGCATGAAGCAAACTCCTTGTCCTGACAAAAACCCTTTTATTAATTTACTGTGAATTCTGCTCATGCACATCCAGCAAAGTCTTTCAAGAGAGGATTTACAGTCACAGACCTTATCTGGCTTGGAGAGCTGACAGGCCGATATCTGCAAAACTTGACAAGGAGTCTCAGAGAGTCACGAACCAATTATGCAAACTAATTGTCTCCTGCAAACTCCACTTCCCTTTCACTCCTCTTTTATTTCTTCTGGGAGGGGGCATTCACCGTCCACCTGTGGCCTTATTCCCAAGTCGACCCTGTTCTTTAGCTGTTTCCTTCATCTGGCAACTCTGCGCATGGGAACACTCTGGGAACGGGCTCCAGCTGTTCGTCTGCCTCACGGATGTCTGACTCTGAAAGCAGCCCCTCTTCTGCCTCCGACACAGAGCCCTCATCAGAGCCTTCCTCAGACTCCAGGACTCCCCCATGTTCCTCCCCAACCTCCTCTCTGTCTGAATCTTCTGCCAGCTCCACTAGCCATTGGAGGGGACATAGGTGCTTAGATTTGGCCTGCAGGGCTGCCTAGGAAGAGCAAAGGACCGATCCATGGTGCCTCTGCCAGTGAAAAGGGAGGTCAGGAGAGCCACGCATGGCCCTCCCAGGTTCCATTTCCGGCTGTGATGGCCTCCTGCAGCCCTTTGCCAGTGAAAAAAGAGCTCGTGGGGGGAGGGACATGTGGCCCTCCCAAGCTCCGTTTTCACTGGCAGACTGAAACAAACAAACTAAAAGCAAAACAAAACAAAAGGAGAAATGTTTCCCCTTTTGCATTTCAGCATTCAGGAAGGGACAGGAAAGGAGAAAGGGAAAAAGACAAAGAAAAAAAGAAAGATGGCAAGAGAGCAAGGAAGGAGGGGGGATCTAAGGGAAATCCTGCCTTAACTTGGCCACCACAGGTGCCCCAAACACGAATGATGTCAAGCTGGCCACGCCCACCCCAGCCCCAGTGGTCAAACACAACCCTGATGGGGCCTTCAATGAAATTGAGTTTGACACCCCTGCCATAAAGCATCCATGTGGTCCTGAGATTACCCTGACAATGGGGGTGGCTGGCATTGCCATTGCTAAGCATTGTGGTCACATGGCATCATGCTAAAGAATAGCACTATCACATATGGATGTATGTAGCAAAGGTTACAATAATCAAGAGTAACAGGAGCAACACCATGAATTACCTATCATTGTGCTGAGCAAGGTTTCACATA
Source organism: Natrix helvetica (assembly GCF_964273705.1). NCBI lineage: Eukaryota > Metazoa > Chordata > Lepidosauria > Squamata > Natricidae > Natrix > Natrix helvetica. Next base: position 102,766,770 of record NC_138550.1, on the reverse strand, counting down.
ATCTTCACCCCCAAAATTAGCATCCTTGTCATTCTTATCAGTCTATGGTGCACAGGTTCTACCAAAAAAAACCTAAAACCCTAATTCTTGAGATCTTAGCTATCACACTGGCCACCAGTATACAACAGGGATTTTGCTTTTAAGTTAGCATTTGAAGATCTTGGTAGTCATTCCTCATTCTGCCCAGTAATAGTACTGGTCATATTGGTTCAATTGATTCCTTCATGTCTGAAAGGCATATATAGAACTGCAAAGACATTCAAGTCTTTCTCCCATTCCTATTTCTTTTTAATCTCTATTAATGCAACCCAGTAACAGAGGGATGCAATCAAGATCAAGTGAGGTACTAATACCACTCTATAAAGCCTTAGTAACACCACACCTAGAATACTGCATCCAGTTTTGGTCACCACACTATAAAAAAGATGTTGAGACTCTAGAAAGAGTGCAGAGAAGAGCAACTAGGATGATTAGGGGACTGGGGGCTAAAACATATGATGAACAGTTGCAGGAGCTAGGCGTGGCTAGTCTAGTGAAGAGAAGGACCAGGGGAAACACGATAGCAGTCTTCCAATATTTGAGAGCCTATCACAGAGAGGAATGGGGGTCAACCTATTTTCCAAAGCATCCAAAGGCCAGACAAGGAATAATGGATGGAAACTGATCAAGGAGAGATTCAACCTAGAAATAAGGAGAAATTTTCTGACAGTGAGATCAATCAACCAATGGAACAGCTTGCCATTGGAAGTTGTGGGAGCTTCATCACTGGAGGCTTTTAAGAAGAGACTGGACAGCCATCTGTCAGAAATGGTGAAGGGTCTCCTGCTTGGGTGGCAGTTGGACTATATGACTTACAAAGTCCGTTCCAACTCTGTTAACCTGTCTATTTGAATATGCCTTTGCATATAACTGGCTATAAAGACCATACGCAATACACATTCATTTCTGTTTGTGGACAACATTCTAGAGTAGCTCATAAAGCCACCTCTAAATGATGATGTTCCACCAGCCTTCATTACACACCTTCATCTGCCAGTACAAATTCTGCCCTTCCAGTGCCATGACTCTGCCTGAATCAGTCTTTTCTTCTGTCCTTTCTTGCTTACGAAGACCTATTTCATCGTTGCATCTGTCAGCTTCTGTGCGTCTTAAAAGCCAAAGTGCAGTGGATCCAAAATCCTCAGAAGCCTCAGCCAGGCCCTCTCCATGCCTTCTGGTCCGCACTGCTTCTGTCACAGTGATTATGAAGGCAGCAGTTGTACTGCAATTAGGATCCTCATGGGCTGCCCAATCTGCAACAGCCCTTGATGCCAGATGCTCCATTGCCAGAAACATCTTCTTGGCATACCTTCCTTGGAGGCACTTGTCCTTCCTGGAATCCAGCTCCTTTTCCAGACCACTGCCTTTATTCCGCTAGGCCTCTGGCCTGCTACACCACCTTTCCCTACTGCGGACTCAATTCACTCAAGCAATCTTTTTTAAATGCCACCTGTGCTTCGGACCACAACCTCTACTTCAGGCTCTGACAATGGAAATTCATCCTCAAAGCATCCTCACTGTTCGTTTTTTCTTTCCCTCCTGTTCTCTCTGAGAAAACAGATGTTTGCAAGCTTCCATGGGGAATGTACCAACTTTTAGGCCCCGTCTAAGGCTCTTCTTGCGTTCATCTTCATACTCAGTTGATATGTAGCCTTCACATTCTCTGCCCATTGTTCCATTTTCTCTTGGAAATTAATCCCTGCATCATCTTATTATCAAATTCAAGCCTGTGGACAGTTTTCTTCATTTTTTTTAACCCATGAAGGAATCTGCTATATTACCCATTATGGATGCATTACTATATCATGTTTAGAAAGAATTTTATACATACATTTTGAATTTTTAAAAAATTAATTGTTTCATCTGTGCTGAGAATAAAAATATAAAATATATACCTGAAAAAATGGAAAATGTAACATTTTCCATTTTAATTTTTAAAAGAAAAATCTGAAAGTATGAAAAATACATTAGGCCTGTTCAGACAATCTAACTTATGTTGACTGAATGCTTGTCCAGGAAGTCCTGCAGTCTTTTCTGGGGGTCTCCTACCTTATACATAACTTCTGAATAGATATGGTACAAATGCAAATAATAGTGTCTTATCCAGGCAATCACCCTGCCAATAAAAGTGTGTATAGTCAAGGCTATGGTTTTCCCAGTTGCAATGTATTGCTGTGAAAGTTGGACCATAAGAAAGGCTGAACACCAAAGAATTGAGGCCTTTGAACTATGGTGCTGGAGAAGACTCCTGTGAGTCCCTTGGACTGCAAGGTAATCAAACCAGTCAGTCCTAGAGATCAACCCTGACTGCTCCTTAGAAGGCCAGATCCCGAAGATGAAACTCAGATACTTTGGCCACCTAATGAGAAGGAAGGACCCACTGGAGAAGAGCCTAATGCTGGGAAAGATTGAGGACAAAAGAAGAAGGGGACAACAGAGAATGAGGTGGCTGGATGGAGTCATTGAAGCAGTTGGTGTGAGCCTAAATGGACTCCGGGGGATAGTAGAGGACAGGAAGGCCTGGAAGAACGTTGTCCATGGGGTCGTGATGGGTCAGACACAACTTTGCAACTAACAACAACATTAGGCAATACAGAACTTTGAATATATGTTCAGGTAAGATTAGATGTAAGAATGTAAGAAGTAAAGCCAAGGTTGTAGGACCATCTAATCCTGCATTCTGCATTACTGTTAGATATTAACATATATCGGGATAAGTCTTCCCTCTGGTCCGCTCCTACAGCGGGAAACAGGTATCCCTTTGATTGGTCGAGGGGCGTGCCCAATCCCTATAAAAGGGGAACCCTCCGACTACCAAACAAGCTGGATCACTATTACTACTAATAAAGAGCTGTTAAGTCACTTCGTGTCCGCAGTCTGTCTCTCGTTGCCCAGATCTAACATTGGCGACGAAGGTGGGATTGAGAGACAGATAGGACGAAGAACGCTACCTCCAGAATCTCCGGATTTGATCCAGCCCAGGAATTCGGCAGCAATTCCGACAGCCATCTCAGATCACCGCAGCGCGGCAAATTCAAACAGAGAAGATGGCGATGCATGCTCCCCCCGCTCCTTTCGACCCAGAAAACGACGAATGGGAAGCCTTCATGATTCGTTTCGAGTGTTTCCTCGAAGCGAACGAATACACGGGGATCACCGATGCGAGGAAGAAAAACATCTTCCTCGGCTACTGCGGAAAAGAAGTCTTCAATACGGCCAGAGACCTCACCGCGCCTACTCCAATACAAGCAGTATCGTGGACAACGTTGCAACAGACTCTGCAAACCCATTACGCGCCAAAACCTTCCCGCCATGTCTGCCGCAAGGAATTCAACATGAGGACTCAGAAGGCGGGAGAATCCGTTAATCAATATGTTGCAGCCCTACGAAAAGCAGCAGCTCACTGCGAATACAGGGATCTGGAAGAACACATCTTAGAGCGGCTCATCTGTGGGATAAGAGACATTTCGTTGCAAAAGAAGCTGTTGGCAAACCCGAGTTTAACCCTACAGACAGCGTTAAACGAAGCAAGAGCGTCAGAATCAGCGGAGAAATCATCGGTGACCATACAACGAGGGGCCAGCGTAAACCAGCCAGCACCGAGGCAAACCAGAGTTCACTACGAGGACACAAGCCCCGACTACGAGAATCCCGAGTTCGAGGACAGTCACCTAATGCAGAACAGTCACGTGAGGCCTGGGGGGAGACCCGGATCCCGTTTGCCGCCCTGCGCAAGCTGCGGAGGGAATCACCCCAGGTCTACTTGTAGGTTCAGGAACGTTGTTTGTTCGCATTGCAACAAACTTGGGCACATCGCACGAGTGTGCCGGAGCGGAGTCCCTGCCTCACGGCAACCACCCATGTACCGCCAACAGAAGCCCAACCCAGGGGCTTGGCGAAATCAAAAAGGGCGCCCAGAGAGAAATCCACAAGTGTTTACCCAGAGAGAAAATTTCCAAAGAGCTGAACGAGCGTATTCCCAGAGAGACTACTCACAAGGAAGTGAGCGAGCGTATCCCCAGAGAGAATACACACAGAGAGCTGAAAGAGCGTTCTATCAAGACGCTCAACAAGAGTATTTTCAGGATGTTGACGATGAGATAGAGTTGACCCAGAGAGAGGAGTTGCGAACGTATCTCACCACGATACATCAGGTCCGCCCTAAGCGGCCCAAAAGGCTGAAAGTCACAGTCCTCTTGGAGGGCTCACCCTGCGAGCTAGAAGTTGACACAGGATCAACCCTGAGGATCATTTCATGGGCATCCATGAAACAGGCTATCCCTAGCCTCAGAAAGAGCCAACTGCGTGCTCCAGACGTCCTGCTACGAGACTACCAGGGGAACCAAGTCCCCATCGTGGGCCAAGGCACATTCCGCATCCGTTTCAAGGACATCGAAGCCCAGCTGCCCGTGACCATCGCCAGCGCGCCATTGCAGAACCTTCTGGGGCTTGATTGGTTTGAAGCCCTGGGATTAGAAGTCACCGGAATCAACGCCGTGAGAAACAGCAGCGCTGAAAAGATTTTTAAGGAGTTCGAGGATGTGTTCAGCCCCGGTCTTGGCAAGTATGTGGGCAAACCAATATCATTTAATTTAGACCCAAATGTGGCGCCAATCCGACTTAAACCGAGACGAGTGCCTTTTGCACTCCGCCCAAAAATAGATAAGGAGATAGATAAGTTAGTGGAACAAGGGATCCTTGAGCCGGTAGATCACGCGCGCTGGGAAACACCTATCGTGACCCCAGTCAAACCAGACGGATCAGTCCGCGTCTGCGCGGACTATAAATGCACAATTAATGTCGCGCTACAACAGAGCGCATATCCTGTGCCCGTAGTACAGCACTTATTGCACTCGTTGGGGCCGGGAAAAGTTTTCGCTAAGTTAGACATGGCACAAGCTTACCAGCAACTGCCAGTTGATAGCGCCACAGCGGAGGCCCAGACTATAGTGACGCATAGGGGAGCTTTTAAATGCAACCGGCTACAATTCGGCGTGAGTATTGCCCCAGGATTGTTCCAGAGCGTCATGGAACGACTGTTGCAAGGGATACCGGGAGTCGTCCCATATTTTGACGACATCTTGGTGTCCGCTGCAAACGAGGAGCAACTAAACAAAAGAGTCAGATCTGTTTTGGCCAGAATCAGAGAAAAGGGTCTCCGCCTTAAAAAGGAAAAATGCCAAATTAACGTGCCTAGCGTAGAATTCCTGGGTTATAGAATTGATGGTCAGGGAATACACCCCACTTCAAAGAAAATTAAGGCGATCCAGGACGCCCCCACACCACGAAATCAGACCGAGTTGCAGGCCTTCCTCGGATTACTTAACTTCTACAGCGTTTTTCTGAGACAGAAGGCGACCGTTGCTGAGCCACTACACCGTCTACTCCAGAGGAACGCACCATGGAAATGGGGACGATCCGAAGCTGCAGCTTTCGCCGGGGTAAAGCGCCTGCTCACCACTGACTCACTGCTTGTTCAATACAGTCAGACCCTACCGCTGGTTTTGACCTGCGACGCATCGCCTTTCGGAGTTGGAGCAGTCCTCAGCCACAGGATGCCCGACGGAAAAGAAGCACCCATCGCTTTCTACTCCAGAACTCTTTCATCGGCCGAAAGGAACTACAGCCAAATGGACAGAGAAGCGCTGGCTGCCGTAGCTGGTGTAAAACGTTTCCATGAATACCTCTACGGCCGCGATTTTGAACTGATTACAGATCACAAACCGCTGTTGGGACTTTTGGCGGGAAACCGCCCCACTCCGGTCTCCCTTTCTCCACGCATGACCAGGTGGACTGTTTTCCTGGCTGCGTACTCCTACAAGTTAATTCATCGACCGGGCTCCACTTTAGGACACGCAGACGCACTCAGCCGTTGCCCATTACCCGACATTCTGCCAGACCCCACTCCAGAAGTACCGGTATTGCTCATTGACTGTTTGGATTCGGGACCGGTTTCTTCCTACGATGTTGCAAGGTTCTCTTCTAAAGACAATTTAATAAAGCAAGTGCAAACTTGGGTTTGGAGGGGGTGGCCGAAAGGAAATGTGGGCCCGGAATTCAAAATGTTTTGGTCAAAACGGGACGAACTCTCAGTACTACAGGGATGTTTGTTGTGGGGGGATCGAGTTGTTATTCCTTATGCTCTACGAAAAAATGTATTAGATGCTTTACATATGGGTCATCCGGGGATTGTGAGGATGAAGGCGTTAGCAAGAAGTTATGTGTGGTGGCCAAACATGGACAAAGAAATAGAGGAGTGGGTGGCCACTTGCGACCCATGCCAGGAGTCGAGACCAGCACCCCCGGAAGCGCCCGCCACGGAATGGGAGAAACCCAAGGCACCCTGGTCGCGAATACACATCGATTTCGCAGGGCCATTCCAGGGTCAGACCTTCCTCATAGTTGTAGATGCTTATTCTAAATGGCTAGATGTAGTCCTAATGACTTCAACCACGGCAGAGGCAGTCATAAAGGTTCTACGGCGACTCTTCGCCACCCATGGCCTGCCAGATCTCCTCGTATCCGATAACGGGCCCCAATTCACGGCCATGCACTTTGAAACATTTTTAGCAGGGTTGGGAATCCGGCATGCCCTCATCGCGCCATTCCACCCAGCATCAAACGGACAGGCGGAGAGAATGGTGCGATTCGCAAAAGAGGCCCTCGCCAGGATGGGTCCAGGTGATTGGCAAACACGCATTGACCATTACCTCCTCATTCAACACATTACCCCGAGCGCAACGACGGGTAGGAGCCCCGCTGAACTACTCATGGGCCGTCGCCTACGGTCTCACCTGGACCGGCTCCACCCGAATTACTCCGCCACGGCTCCCCCAGACTCCACAAGTAAGATCCGGTCTTTCAGAGTAGGGGACTCAGTATACGCTCACAACTACACAGGGGGGACATTGTGGATGCCGGCAAAGGTCATTAGCATCACGGGTCCACGATCGTATTTGCTGGAGCTAGAAGATGGGCGGAACTGGAAAAGGCACATCGATCAACTTCGGGGTCGCCTAGCACACTCAAACCTTCGAAATGAAGACGAAAGTTTCCTGTCTACAGAGAGTCAGCCACAAGAAAACTCCATCACAGGAAACAACGACACCGGCGAGCCAAGCGTGGAACAAGACAACACGCACGCAGCTGAGCAACCCCCAGACAACGCAGCCGAACAAACTCCTGAACGCCCGAGCAGCGAAGACACAAGACCTCCAGAACGGGGAATAGAAAAAACACCCGATCCTGCAACTACTTCGAACCAACCCACACCCAGTCCTGCAACCACTTCAACCCAACCCGAACTACGACGTTCCTCCCGAGCAAGACAAACACCCACCTACCTAAAGGACTACGTTACCTACCGTAACGTCCCATCTAGGAGGGGAGGGGTGTTAGATATTAACATATATCGGGATAAGTCTTCCCTCTGGTCCGCTCCTACAGCGGGAAACAGGTATCCCTTTGATTGGTCGAGGGGCGTGCCCAATCCCTATAAAAGGGGAACCCTCCGACTACCAAACAAGCTGGATCACTATTACTACTAATAAAGAGCTGTTAAGTCACTTCGTGTCCGCAGTCTGTCTCTCGTTGCCCAGATCTAACAATTACCTAAAGCTGAAAGCATTTTTTTTTTAAACCCACGTTCTGGGATTAGAAAGCAATAGCCCCCTTCCATCAGCCATCAGTATTTAAGGCCTGCTGCCTTTGTTCAGTAGGTAGAAAAGAGTTGTCAATATTAGCAGCCATAACTGACCTGATCTTCAGTGAGACTGTCAACTTTGTGACCAGACAACCAGACAAGAAGCACATCCAGAAGTACCGCTGCTAGTACTAATTTTATGGTAACATGACATTAACAGAATCTAAAAGTACATCTTTATCCCACCTTTGCCTATACAGTGCAAGAAACTAAGGAGGGTCCCTTCTGAGGCATTTGCCACGGAGGAGGAAATTTCTTTCTCGAGATTATGCATTATTTTATATACTTCTACTATGTTTGCAATAGTGGCGAATATCTGTAGCTAAGGTGTAGGATGAGGGTGAAGGTTCATTCTCCGAGCTTGTGGGTTGGTTTCTGAACATTTCGTTACTAAGCTAGATGACATCTTCAGCAGAGTTTAGGGGATGTCAGTTTCAGTGTTTTTCTGATCTGAAGCCCTTATAAACAAAACATTGATACTGACATCTCCTAAATTCTGCTGAAGATGTCATCTAGCCTGGTAATGAAACATTTGGAAACCAACACAAAAGCTCGGAGAACAAATCTTCACCCTCACTTCTACTTCGTCTCTTCTTGCTGTCAGCCATAGCCAAGTTCAGTTCTTTATTTCTCACACCCAATAGACAGAATCTTGCCAGAGTAAACCAACACTACTCTCAGCCTAGAGCTATATCCTGGGACATTCTAGGGAGTTGCTATCTTAGCTGTAGGCTGTCTTGCCTCTTATCTAGCCCTTCTTCTTAAAATATGCTCCTACCTTCCTGGGAATCTGCTGCTTCACTATAGTCTAGTTACCCTTCTTCATTCCAAGTTCTTTTTTATCCACATAGGGCTAAACCTCAACAGCTTTAAGATGTGTGGACTCCCAGAATCTAGCATCCCAATGTTCTTGGTCCCTAATCACTGGTTGTCCCCCATTTTTGTTGTACCTTGTCTAGCTTTGCAGTATCCTTTTTTACGAATCAGTAATAAATACTGTCTACATTCCTTCTAGTATGGTCTTACCACAGATTTGCATAAGGGTGTGCTTCAAATTTGGAAATATACTTCTGAACCTTGACGGACTTGATATCACCAACAAACATCCCTTCGCTCTTCTGTCCAGCACCAGACCATTTATACAAATTTTAAAAACACCAGTCTCGAAGCAAATTCCTGTAGGCACCATACTTTACATATCTTACCAGTATGAGAATTGTCTTTTTATTTAACTGTGAAAAAGCCTGCAAGTCCTATATACCTGTTATCATAGAGCAGATTACTGACATGTACGCTCTTTCAGGAGTTACGTTTAAGGTGAATGGCAGCATGGATGTAGCAAGGTTCCTGTCTTGCTCTGTTTACTTTATTAGATAATTTACTTCCAAGCACGAGAAGGTAGATGGCTTCAATATATAATCCAAGCATAGCATTACTGCAGTGGTAGGCATGTTTGTTTATTGAGTTCTACATCACTTATACTCTAATAGGCATACTGAGATTTGCAGCCTTCTGTCTACCTGGATATGACTCCATAATAAGCTTCAGAGAAACATAAAGAAGTTAGTATCATTTCTGTAGATTAAAAAAAAACATTCTGCAACATGTCTTTAGTCTTCTATAACCAAAGCACATAGCATTAATTATGAAATAGGGATTTTTTAAAAAATTAAAGATCAACTTGCTCAACATATATTCTAGATAAATATAGGGAGAGCGCTATTTAAAATAAAATTATTAAGTATATAAATGAATAATCATGACTTCATCAAAAGTAAGTTTTATCTCCCTGAAAAGGAAGAAGTAGTAGAAATAAACAACAAACAAATAGGTTTTAGGAATAATCTAGCAAACATTCTGAAAGGTTTTTGATAAAATAACTTGTCAAAGTGCACCAAAAATTGGATGATCATAAGATAAGAAAGGCTTTGTCATGCCTTAGTCACTGGGTAAAAGATTATATTAAAATATTAAATGGACAATCCTCAGAATGAAAGAACTACATTTGGTAAGAAAGCTGCACTATTTAGAACGGTTAAAAACTAAAAAAGGAAATCTCTAGAAATGATCTGTCTAAACAAGAACAGTGACATTAAAATGTAAGCAAGTGTCACCTAAAATAAGATACTTAAGATTAAAATAATACCAATTTACCATTTAAATGAATCACTAAATATCCTGTCTTCTATACTATCCATATTTGTACAGCAATATTCCAATTTGCTAGCGATCGCAGAAAAAAATATTATGTATATTTTACAAAATAATGGAGACTTTCTAATCATCTTCCCTTTACGGTTAAAATGCATCAACTTAATGCTTTTATTCTTTGAACTGTACATTCCCTTGATATAAATTTTTAAAATGCAAATCTTTCAAGAAATAAGCTCTTTTTTAATTGTAGCAACTGATATTTGCATGGTGTTAGCATACCAATGTTTTTTTTTTCATGGCTTATTGATCAGAGTAAGGCTATATTGCTGAAAGAATTCAGGACAGATGAAAAGAAGTATTTTCCTCCCATGGCACATATTTAAATTATAAAATTTGCATCTGAAGATAAAAGTTAAGAGAAGACCATCAAGCAGAAGAACAAGTAGAAGCTACTCTGGGAAACAGTATCAGACCACAAATGGTCACAATTAAATTCTCCTCATGTCTTTTCTCATTGTGAATATTGGTGTTTCAGATTATGGTATATTAGATATCTGACAGTGCTTTATACAATGATATATATTTTAGCATCCTTAAGAATGCCATCATGTACAATTTGACCTGACCATTTCTCCATGCTTGAAAAGGAGTTCAAAGATCAGTTATGATCGTCTTAGATGTTTCCAGATAAAACTCTTACTAGCTCATCTCATTGATGGAATTCTATGGGTGGTGCAGAAAAACGAAGTATTTCTTTTGTTTTCTTCAATCTCAACTATATATATATATATATATATATATATATATATATATATATATATATATATATATATATATATATATATATATATATATATATATATATATATATATATATATATATATATATATATATATATATATATATATATATATATATATATATATATATATATATATATATATATATATTCATTTAAAGAAGGTTAGAATAACCGTATCAATGACTTTTGATTGACAGTCCAGGGAGCTGGAAGCATCTTTTCAGAGAGCTAAATGGAGGGTCCTTAAGTTTAAATTCCCCATCACATTCCAAATCAGAAGCAGGAATTTTCCTTCTATGATAGGGTGCTGTTTAGCTACTAAATACTGGTTTTTGCACAGCATTCAGACAAGACTAGAATAAAAAGACTTCGGTGATCTTTTTTGCTTTACATAGAAGGTGAATGTTTAATTCTATGTAGTTGCCCTCCCTCTAGTGACAGATGCAAACATTACAGTTTTTGCCTGGTGCTAAGATAGCTTGCCTGCTCTTCAATATTATACACTGAATTTGACAGGGGATGCCCTATTCCGATTAAAGCAGCAAAATAATACAGGCTAATCTTAATGCTGCTGTTGCCACAGTTGTTGTTTGACAAAACCATGTCTCCTTTTCTGAATAGACTGATAAAAATGATCAAAAACTATTTATGTGCTCCATCTGCCCTTGGTTAAAATGCAAATGTAAAGTTTTCCATCCCTCAACTGTGCAGTTACCTACCAAGCTGAGTCTCTGTCTCAGGAACTTATTTTTTTTTTTAAAAATAACAGTATTTATAGAATCTATAAAAATGCAGCAATGAATGTTTCTTTAGAAAATGCTAGAGGTTCAATTGCTTTTGCCCGAGCTACTGTTTGCTGGAAGAAACACCAGCTATTGCATTTTCTGTAATGTTATACAATTTCACACATGCAAAAAAAAAAAAAAAAAAAAAAAAAACAACCAGGTGTGACTTATACATTAGATTCTAACATACATCCTTCTGCTGTCAAACTCTGATGCTTGATTTTTATTTTATTTTTTTGTTCCTATAGGCCAGGGGTCTCTAACCCCCGGTCTGTGGACCAGCCAGCAACTGGACTGTGCAAAAAAGTGAAGTCCCATCCGTGGGATGCAGGCAGCACACAAAACCACACCCCCTCTGGTCCATGGAAAAACCTTTCTCCACAGAACCGGCCCCTCGTGCCCCAGAAGTTGGGGGCTGCTGCTTACAGTGACGTGCGGTGAGGTTTATGGCTGGTGAGGCGGGTGACATCATCAGCGTGAGACGCGGTCCCCTTCATGTTGACTCAGGAAGGAGGGGAATGGGACCACGTGTGCAGGAAGCTAGCGCTGAGGAGCTTCCTGCACAGGTGGTCCCATTCCCCTCCTTCCTGAGTGATTGATGATTTTTTTTTTTAAAGGCCATCCTAAATCCTGGAAAGGATTAGTCATATAACCTGAAATGCCAAGCTGACTTAAGCACTCTATAATAAACACCCCAATGACCTCATACTGGAGATAGATCAGACAACCCCGGGTTCCGACATTAATTTAACCATCTGAATATATGGAGAAGGCCGGCTCCTGACCTCTCTGAAACTGGATTACCACGGAATAAAAAAACCACTTTCCTCCCAAAAACCCCTTCTGCGCCAGCCGACATTAAAAACAGCAGAAGGTTTCTCTTTCCCGGATTCGATTGCACAATGAAAGCCCCATGGAGGACTTGGGTGTCTCTTCATCCCTCCTGTGGACACGCCCAGAGCAGGCGTGCAAGCCCGGGATCCATTTGCCGAGTCAGAGCTCTCTTTCCGAGCCATACAAGGCTATTGGGGAAGGAAACGGGGCCAAGAACTTCGCCACCCCAAAGTCCCACTAAATGGAGACCTTCCTCTGCTCCCAAAACCATGGCACTTCCCTCCCGCAAAGCCAGGGGCCTCCACCCGCCTCTTCAGCTTCGCTTTCTCCCTCCTCCTCAAGGCATCATCTGCTTGCATTGGCTGCCATCTCCCCCAGCGCCGCTCGCTGCCTTCAGGGGCTCCTCCCTCCCCCTGACTCAGGAAGGCGGGGAATGGGACCACGTCAGCCTCCCTCCTGCACACGTCCCATTCCCCGCCTTCCTAAGTCAACATGAAGGGGACCATGGAGCATGAGCCGCGGTACCGCAGCTCGTGCTCCACGGTCCCCTTCATGTTGACTCAGGAGTCAGGAGGGAGGGGAATTCCCCTCCTTCATGACTCCTGAGTCAACATGAAGGGGACCACAGAGCGCGCTCTGCAGGACCGCAGCTCACGCTCCACGGTCCCCTTCATGTTGACTTAGGAAGGCAGGGAATGGGATGTGCGCAGGAGGGAGGCTGAGGCTAGAGGAGCCTCCTGCACATGTGGTCCCATTCACCTCCTTCCTGACTCCTGAGTCAACATGAAGGGGACCAAGGAGCGCGCTCCGCGGTCCCACTCATGTTGACTTAGGAAGGCGGGGAATGGGACGTGCGCAGGAGGGAGGCTGAGGCTAGAGGAGCCTCCTGCACACGTGGTCCCATTCCCCTCCTTCCTGACTCCTGAGTCAACATGAAGGGGACCACGGAGTGCTCCCATTCCCGACCACGTGTGCAGAAGGCTCCTTAGCGCCTTTTCCCTTTTCCCTTTTTTTTAATTTTCATGATGAGAGCAGTGAGGCTTTGCCTCCCCTGCCTCCCCTGACCGCACGTCCCTGGGTGGACAAGCCACCACGAGTTATTTTTCCCCCTCCAATTTTAATCCAGGAAAATGACACAGTGAACATCTGATAAGAACTCACAAAATGAGATTGGCACTCATTTCATTCACTTGTAATCCTACATTTTGATTTTTTTTTCCTTTTCCAGGATTCCAGACTCATTTTATCTTCTATTTTGTCTGAATATTGATCTTACATATTTCACTTATGTACCTGATTCTAGAGATGTCCATGTTTGTAATTAAAGCATTACAGTTTTGACATACAGCCAAGTTAGCTCCTAAAATAGAAAAATAAAGGAATAGAATGCAATCAGCCTTTTTTTGTTTGTTTGTTCATGTAGGCAAAGCTCCAGCAATGAAGCAGGTTGGTATCACTGTTATTAAAAGGAAAAAGTGCAAGATGTCTGCCAAGATTTCAATAAGATCAAAATAAATAAATCAAGAAATTGATCTAGTATTGTTGTATCTTTTGCCAAAAAAGCAGAAGGCATCACAAAAGGGATGTAATGTAATAAAATCTGCATATAATAATTAACATGTAGAAATTCTAATTTAGAACTACGCTTGCGGTGTCCTTGGTGCTCTCTGAGCTTGGTTGATTGCTTGCAGATGTTTCATTACCAAACTAGATAAGATCATCAGTGCTCGTGGGGAGTGGGGTTTTCTCACATTTTATATACTAGTGACTCCCTATCAGTGTTGTAGGAGTGGTCTTAGTGGTTCCACAAATACTCCTACCAGCGCTAACAGGGCAAGCCACTAGTATATAAAATGAGAGCAAAGCCCACTCCCTACTAATACTGGTTATCTTAACTAGTTTGGTAATAAAATATCTGCAAGAAAACAGCCAAGCTCAGAAAGCACCAAAGATCCCACAGTTCAACCCTAGACTACATTTATATATATATATAAGGGGACCTTCCTCCCATATTTAGGCATACCAGGGGTTGTAACACAAATACATACCCATTTCCCTGGCTCAACTGATAAGGAGGAGAGGAGAGCCTGTAGCTTAGTGGCTAAGACTCCTGCCTAAGATATAATACAGCCCAGGTTCAAATCCCAGTAAGGGTATGGCTAGCTGATGAGAGCTAATTAGCTCGAAATAGATCTATACTAGTCTCCCTTTATTTATTTATCAGTACAAATACAACACACACACACACACAAACACACACACACACACATATATATATATATATATATATATATATATATATATATATATATATATATATATATATATATATATGTCATTCAACTGATAAGGAACAGAGCCCATGGCTTAGTGGCTAAAACTCCTGCCTAAGATATATACAGCCCGGGTTCAAATCCCAGTAAGGGTATGGCTAGCTGATGAGAGCTAATTAGCTCGAAATAGATCTATACTAGTCTCCCTTTATTTATTTATCAGTACAAATATACACACACACACACACACACACACACACACACACACACACACACACACACACACACACACATACATATATATATATATATATATATATATATATATATATATATATATGATTAAATTCCTATGGCATCAATCTCTCCTACCAGGTAGAACTAAGTTTAAGTGTGACTTATGACCCGTGTGTCTGCATCATTCTGTTCAGAGATGTAGAGTTAATATGAGGCTCTCCCATGGGTTCTCCCTTCTCAGCATTCTTTATGTTTCAAAAATCTCAAAATAGATAGATCTTCAAAGGAAGGGTGTGCCTGAATAAGTAGGGAGAAATGCCTTCTTTTTCTCCATCTTTTTGTTTCCTACTGGCTCCTTCATTGACATACGTAGCCACCCTCTGAAACTTATGACTGTGATGATGAATTTTTCTACTTCCTGTGAAAGAAATGTTGGAACAGATTTTGCTGTTCACAAGTAAGGACCACTCAGCAACTAATACCTACTTCGTTTTGCATCTCTTACAGAGAATCATTGAATGACAATATAGAATGGCACCATTTCTATGATGGTACTGGGAAAATAGGGTGGCTCAATGGCTAAGATGCTGAGCTTGTCGATCAAAAAGGTTGTCAGTTCAGCGGTTCGAATCCCTAGCGCCACGTAACGGAGTGAGCTCCCGTTACTTGTCCCAGTTTCTGCCAACCTAGCACTTCAAAAGCATGTTAAAATGCAAGTAGAAAAAATAGGAACCACCTTTGATAGGAAAGTAACAACATTCCATGTGCCTTCGGAGTTTAGTCATGCGGCCACACGGCCACAGAGACATTTTCAGACAGGGCTGGCTCTTTGGCGTTGAAACAGAGATGAGCACTGCCCCCTAGAGTCGGGAATGACTAGCGCATATGTGCAAGGGGAACCTTTGCCTTTTACCTTTACCTTACTGGGAAAATGGAGTTGGGGTAATGCTTCTCAACAAGAGTAGAAGAAAACCAGCGCCAAATATGTTCACCCCACTATCTTCTTACAGAACTAAGACAACTCTAATATGATATGTCTATCACCCCAGCAAGTATGGACTAAAACTGGCAGAATTGTGCCTCGTTTCATTTTTCGAGAACAATCTAACTGTCATTTTAAGAATGATTTTTAATATGCTTTTCAAAAAAACCCATATTTGGCAGGAGAATACCTTCCTCATATCAGAAATTTATAATGTTATTATTTCATCTTTAGGTTTATCCATCCGTGTTTGGTTTCCCTGGAAGAATACAAGAATGTTCAGAGAAGCTCATTTTGGTAATCAAAGGGATTCCAAGGAGGTCTTCACTGAGAATACATTGCTCGTTTTTTAGCATTGCTTTCTGAACTGAAAGAAAATTTATGGAAACTGGGTGATGGGAAAGTAGAAAAAGTATTATCTGTTTGATGAAACTGTGGTGACAAGGCTGATTAAGCAAGAAATTGATTCACCAATCTTTTCTAATTTAGAAATATTGGAGAATAGCTTTCTAATTGTCAACTTCCCTGTCCACTGACCAGTCAAGGTAAAAATTATGGAATTGAGGGGTCCTGGGTGCTCTCCGAGCTTGGTTGTTTCCTTTGCAAATGTTTTATTACCCAAACTAGTAACATCATCAGTACTAGTTAAGGAATGGGGTTTGCTCTCAATTTATGTTCTAGTGGCTTGCCCTGTCAGTGTTGGTGGGGCTGGTCTTAGAAGTTCTTTGGTTGGGCTGTTTTCTGTTGGCTTGCTTAGTAGTTCCTTGATTGGGGTATTGTTTATTTCTTGGTTGTTGGTCTGATGTTAATATTGAAGTTAATCTTTGCTTATCTGTGTGCTAGTGGGGAAGTGCTTTGGTCTTTTTGTTCCCCGTTTGGCTCATTGATTGTCTCTTTTGGATAGTATGTAGACATTGTTTATGTCTATGTGTCTATTGATGGCTAATTTGTCAAAGTGCTAGGCTTTTAGAAATTCCCTAGCTTTTTGGATTTGGCCTGGTCTAGGATGGTGACAGTTTCTCAGTTGAAATTATGATTAAGTCTGGAGTTATCGAGTTATTCTCCAATACATTTGGAAAACATTAGATCAAGAAATGATAACATTAACACTGACCTGGGAATCATTCATATTGCTCAGAGTGTAGATTATTTTTGAGTAGGCACTTTAATATCTGAAAGGAAAATTTGTCAAAAGATCAGTGCCACCATACATTTTAGTCTACAATGAACTAGCCAAAGATACCTATCCAATATCCAGTAGTGTGAACTGAACAAAGAGAGAATATTGCTGGTTATGTGTATATATTTTATTTTTTATTTAATTTTTAAATTAATACAGCACTAGAGAAGCGGGACATAAAGCCATCATAAAATCTAAATAATAATAATAATTATAATTATAATTATTATAATCCTAGTAATTATTATTATAATCCTAGTAATTATTATAATCCTAGGCCCCTGGGTGGGGCCCGACTAGTAATCAATGCCAAATCCGGCGAAACAACTGGCCGCTGTGATACAATTCTGTTGATGCAATAATAATAATAATAATAATAATAATAATAATAATAATAATAATAGTGCCAAAAGTTTGGATTTGAGTACAGCAAAAACCACTGGGACCATCAGGTTGAGAAGGTTTTAGAGAATGAGAAAGGCAAAATCTTGTGGGACTTCAGAATCCAGACTGACAGGCACTTGGCCTACAACACACCTGACATAATAATAATTGAAAAGAAAAAAGTATGGTTCATTGACATTGCAATACCTGGTGATGCACGAATTGAAAATAAACAGCAAGAAAAAATCACAAAATACCGGGACATGCAAATTGAGGTTGAGTGACTGTAGAAAAATAAATAATGTGCTGTCCCAATTGTAATTGGAGCCCTTGGAGCAATACCTAAAGGGCTACCTCGCTATTTGAAAATTCTAAATTTACCTGACTTGAGTATTCTGACTCTACAAAAAACCACCCTACTTGGAACAACTTACATCCTCCGACGTTACCTTAGCAGTTCCTAGGCCCTTGGTTAGGACTCAAGCTGTTGAGCTACCAACCAGCCCCAAAGGCTGTGAATGTCACCAAAGATTAACTAAATAATAATAATAATAATAATAATAATAATAATAATAATAATAATAATAATAATAATAATAATAATAATAATAATAATAATAATAATAATATGAAATATGAATATGAAAAAATCGAGAAATACCAGGACTTAAAAATCGAAATCCAACGATTATGGCACAAACCAGCAGTGGTAATTCCAGTGGTAATCGGCACACTGGGTGCTATTCCAAAAGCACTGGAATTACATTTAAAACAGTTAAAAATTGACAAAATCACCATCAGTCAAATGCAAAAGGCCGCACTGCTTGGATCCGCACACATATTACGAAAATACGTTATGACGTCCTAGGCCCCTGGGTGGGGCCCGACTAGTAATCAATGCCAAATCCGGCGAAACAACTGGCCGCTGTGATACAATTCTGTTGATGCAATAATAATAATAATAATAATAATAATAATAATAATAATAATAATAATAATAACTCCGCCATTGCCGGTCCCAAGCCCGGATGAGAAAGGAGGAGGGTTGGGGTCAGGTTGGCAACCTGGCCCCATAAAAAAACTCGCCAACCCATACAACATGGTGAAAGAAATGAATAAAAATTCTATACCGCATCGGTCGTCGCGCGGGTTAACAAGGGCCGCGGCAGATGTTGAGGTCCCTGGGCATCCGTCGACAAGTGGGCTACAAGTGGACCAGCCAACAAAACGACAGAAATATAGTGCAGATGAAAATTGTGCCATAATGGCCTGTTATTACAACTCAGAGCCAAAAAAAAGAGGCTATTTAAAGCGAATGTATGATTTATGGAAACAACAATATCCAGATTCAAATATTAGTGGACAACGACTAGCAGATCAAAGGCGATTTATTATACGAAATAAAGTGTTTAGCGAAGTTGAACTTGAGGAAATTCAGGCAAATTGCAAAAAAAAAAAAACAACATCACAAGAGGAAATAAGTGATACTCATGATACAACTAAAGAAATCGTAGTAGAACTCCCAGAGGAAGCTGCCGGAGAGGAAATAAAAACACTACCACCAGAACTAGTTACCATTGAACCAACTTATGAACCAACTCAAAAACAAAATGAACTGAAGGACAAGATCATGGAGCATTTTCTGGCTAGGGAGGAAAGGCAACGTTTACCATCATTAAAAACTGTCCCTAAGAAAATTTTGGGTCCTATCATGAAAATGGTTAATGCAGTGCTTTCAACAATTGAATCGGGATCCGTCTTGGAAACAAATCAGTTAATGTACAGTGCAGCTGTAATAGTCACTAATGAACTAGGCATTAAAATCAAAGTACCTAATCACACAATTGAAAAAGCATCAAAGCCAAAGTGGAAAATCCGATTAGAACAAAAAGTCAAAAAATTAAGGGCAGATGCTAACAACTTAAAGAACATGCATGAGCAACGGCTTAAAAACAGAAAAATCATAGATCAGCTAATCAGAAGATATAGATTGGATACAAGAAACATCAATGAAGCTGTAGAGATTGTAAAACAGCAGATAACAGCAACAGCTAGAAAAATTGAAAGATATGAGGCACGAATCATCCAGTATAAACAAAATCAACAATTTCGATCAGACCAACGGCGTTTTTATCAAAGTCTTAATGTGAATGGTGGCACCAAAAGTCAAAAACCAGAAAAGCAGGCCACAGCTGAATTCTGGAAAGAATTGTGGGGAAATGCAAAGGACTACAATAAGGAAGCAAAGTGGATACATGACTTTGAGGAAAGCATTGGTAACAAACAAATGCAAGTATTAGAAATAACAACTGAGATGGTCAAAAATCGAGTAAAAAAAGTAAAGAATTGGACATCACCTGGAAATGATCAATTACATGGTTTCTGGCTCAAATATCTGACCAGTTTACATGCAATGTTGGCCAGGCAACTGAATGAAATTTTACAAAATGGTCAAATTGATGAATGGTTGACAACTGGAAAAACATACTTGATTCAGAAAGATGCAACTAAAGGAACAATACCTGAAAACTACAGACCAATGACATGCTTGCCAACAACCTTTAAATTACTCACAGGCATTATTGCAGATAACATTATGGATTATTTGGAAACAAACAACATCTTGCCAGTAGAGCAAAAAGGCAACAAAAGAAGGAGTAGGGGCACAAAAGATCAGCTCCTAATTGATAAAATGATATTAGAAAATTGTAAGAAAAGAAAAACGAACTTGAATATGGTCTGGATTGATTATAAAAAAGCATTTGACTCATTGCCACATAGTTGGATCATAAAATGCTTAGAAACAACTGGCATTAGTAAAAATATTACATCCTTCACTGAAAAGGCGATGAAACAATGGAGAACTGAGTTGGCAGTAGGGAATGAGAACTATGGAATGGTTAATATCAAGCGAGGAATTTTCCAGGGTGATTCACTTTCACCTCTTCTCTTCATCATTGCGATGATCCCACTATCAGTAATCTTAAAAAAAATGAAATTAGGCTACCAAACAGCCAAAGAAGCTGAAAAAATTTCACATTTATTATATATGGATGATTTGAAACTCTATGGAAAGTCAGAAATAGAAATCCAATCACTGACAAACACTGTCCGAGTATTCAGCACCGATATTTCAATGCAGTTTGGCATGGAAAAATGTGCCACTGTATCCATAAAAAGGGGCAAAATCACTACATGTGAGGGAATTGAAATGCCCAATGGCCAACTAATTAAATGCAACGAAAATGAAGCCTACAAATACTTAGGCATTTTGCAGTTGGATAACATCAAACATGGACAAGTAAAAAATATTGTCAGGAGAGAGTACACCAACAGAGTTAGGAAAATTTTGAAATCTAAATTAAATGGTGGAAATACAATCAAGGCCATAAATACCTGGGCAATACCAGTTATAAGATACACAGCTGGTATAGTTAACTGGACACAAGCTGATTTGGACATTTTGGACCGAAAAACAAGGAAACTAATGACAATGCACTACAGTTTACATCCACGTGGTGACACTGATAGACTATACCTGCCCCGAAAATCAGGTGGCAGAGGATTATTACAAGTGAAGCAAATAGTTGAAGAAGAAAAACATGCACTAGCTGATTATTTAAAAGAAAGTCAAGAACATCTATTAATCGAAGTAAAGAACAAAAATCTACTGAAGGCCCAACAGACGAAACAAGAATACAGAAAAGATGTGATAAAATCAAGAATGGAGAGTTGGCAGAACAAAGCCTTACATGGTCAATTTCTGGAAAAAATAAAAGATAAAGTGGACAGTGAAAAAACTTGGTTATGGTTAACAACAGGTACATTAAAGAAAGAAACAGAGTCACTAATCCTGGCTGCGCAAGAACAAGCTATCCGCACAAATGCCATTAAGGCCAAAATCGAAAAATCCTCTGATGATGCCAAATGCAGACTTTGCAAAGAAGTTGATGAAACTGTTGACCACATACTCAGCTGCTGTAAAAAAAATCACGCAGACTGATTATAAATTGCGGCACAATTCAGTAGCACAAATGATCCACTGGAATTTGTGCAAAAATTATAATATTAAAACAACAACAAACTGGTGGGAACATAAGCCTGAAAAAGTCACCGAAAATCAGATGGTCAAGATCCTGTGGGATTTTCGTATACAAACAGACAAAGTACTAGCGCATAACACACCAGACATCACACTGGTTGAGAAAAAGAAGGTTACAATCATAGACATTGCAATACCAGGTGATAGCAGAGTTGAGGAGAAGGAACATGAAAAAGTCGCGAAATACCAGGACTTAAAAATTGAAATCCAACGATTATGGCACAAACCAGCAGTGGTAATTCCAGTGGTAATCGGCACACTGGGTGCTATTCCAAAAGCACTGGAATTACATTTAAAACAGTTAAAACTTGACAAAATCACCATCAGTCAAATGCAAAAAGCTGCACTGCTTGGATCTGCACGTATATTACGAAAATACGTTACGACGTCCTAGGCCCCTGGGTGGGGCCCGACTAGTAATCAATGCCAAATCCGGAGAATCAACTGGCCGCTGTGATACAATCGTATAATAATAATAATAATAATAATAATAATAATAATAATAATAATAATAATAATAATAATAATAATAATAATAATAATAAACAAAATCCTGATCAACAGCACCTTCAATTCAGCAACTCCGAAACAAACCAGCAACTAATGCAACTCCCATCATATTGATGTTATATGCTAATACTGATTTGTCTTACTTAATATGTAGGCTATTGTGGGTATTTGTTACATCTGGGTGATCTTCCCAATGGAGAAATTTATAGTAGTCTATCCATGAGGCAACAAAGGCAATTTTGCTGAGGCCTTCTATTCCAGGAAAGTTTGCACCTGACTAGCAATCAAAGCTGGGAAATGGCCCTGCTGGCCACAGTTCCCACCTGCTTTGAGACAGTGACGTGCGGTGAAGTTTATGGCTGGTGAGGCACTGACGTCATCAAATGATCATCATGAAGGGAGGACTGTGACAACTTTGATCTTTGTAAGTGTGCAAGCAAAATACCCCAGGATCACAGTGGCGGGGACAGCAACTCCTTCCGCTGTGCTGCGGAGAAGAGCCACGCTGTGCAGGAGGCTCCTCAGCACTAGCCTCAGATCAGCGCGAGCCGCGGTCCCCTTCATGTTGGCTCAGGAAGGAGGGAAATGGGACCGTGTGTGCAGGAGGCTCCTCAGCGCTAGCCTCAGATCAGCGCGAGCCGCAGTCCCCTTTATGTTGGCTCAGGAAGGAGGGGAATGGGACCGCGTGTGCAGGAGGCTCCTCAGCGCTAGCCTCAGATCAGCGCGAGCTGCAGTCCCCTTTATGTTGGCTCAGGAAGGAGGGGAATGGGACCACGTGTGCAGGAGGCTCCTCAGTGCTAGCCTCAGATCAGTGCGAGCCACGGTCCCCTTCATCTTGGCTCAGGAAGGAGGGGAATGGGACCACGGTTCGCGCTGATCTGAGGCTACTGCTGAGGAGCCTCCTGCACATGCGGTCCCATTTCCCTCCTTCCTGAGCCAACATGAAGAGGACCGCGGCTCGCGCTGATCTGAGGCTATAGCACTGAGGAGCCTCCTGCACAGCATGGCTCTTCTCCACAGCGCAGCGGAAGGAGTTGCTCTCCCCGCCACCGTGATCCTGGGGTATTTTGCTTGCACGCTTGCAAAGATCAAAGATGTCACAGTCCTCCCTTTTTTAGAGGCTTTTTTAAGCCTCACCTCATCACTCGCCTTTTCCCTTTTACATTTTTTTTCTTTTCATGAGAGCAGTGAGGCTCTGCCTCCCCTGCCTCCTCTGACTGCACGTCACTGCTTTGAGATGAGAATCCAGAAGCACCACTAGATTGGGCACCAGCTCTTCCTCGCAGAGCAAAACCTCATCAACAACCAAAGTTGGTATCTTCCCAGAATTGTTTGGTTTCCAAACCTGCAGCCACTTCATTTTGGTAGGGTTGAATATCAACTTGTTTCTGCCCATCCAGACATTTAAAGGCCCCTTCCAGGTACTAATATATTTTTGCCTTATTTATCTTGCCACCCAGATTCACGTACCTTTAGCTTAGAAAGGACTGAGTCAGTGAATGCATTAACAAAGCATGAAGTATGATGTGCCTGTAGCTAATGCACAAAAAATTACCTAAACTACATTCAAAAGAGCCTTCAGGCTTCTTGTAGATATAAATTGATTTTGCATTCGGCTATGATTCAACATCCTTTATCTGCTTCTGCTTCTTTAAAAAAAATTAAACAGTATTAACCTCCTAGCCAATGATAGACAAAACTGTACATGTTTGCTTCAAAAATTCCTCCCAATTGATGAGTACAGTTAGTTAATGTTAAACTCAACTGCATTTTACAGAATGGTCCTTTAATTAATGTTATATTAACTATGTGTATTTGGATTACCCGTCCACTTGTCCCTTCTGCTGACTGCATCTCTGGGGTCACATTATGCATGAGAGAGAAGTTCAAAAAGTTACTGATAGAATTAGAGGAGTCCTAAATAAGTTGTAGACGGTGAGTCATCCCCGGATCACTGCCATTAACATTTTAGCTTCAGTCAACTGTTCATCTGTACTGGCCATCTGGACAGAGCAGGAATGTTTTGTTCTTAACTGAGACCAGAAAAAGAAAATGCTTTTGTGCATTTGTCAATTTATGTCATTGTGGTATGAATTCATTCATTTTCACCCCAAAAAAACTTGTGTAGAAACATGTCATAGTCATAGTAAACTACTCTGCCTGTCCTATATGCACCTGTAAGTTGCCTGGTCAGTCATAGAAAGGACTCTAATACAGGGGTCCCCACAGTCCCTGGGCTGTGGCCCACTACCGGGCCATGGGCCATTCAGAACTGGGCCACAGAAGCAGCGTGCGAGCTCACAGGTGTGCACAGTTCCATTTGTGGGTGTGGCTTGCACAAGTGGAACTGCGTTGAGTACGCTCACCCACCACTCCCATGGAATCATACCCTCTCCCCCCCTTCTGCCAGTCCACAAAGCCAGAAAGATTAGTGAATCCTGCTCTAATGAGCTAAGCAATAATTATATTTCAAATAAATTCCACAGGAGAAGCCAGTTAATTAATTCTACAAAAGATGTAAGACCAACTTGATGAAAATTTTCCTTCCTGAAGAAACATGGTGAAAGAAGCACGCGTTTTTATAAGCCTGGAGTTTTCCCATTAAGCAGAGAACAGCAGTTATCCTTACCTACACATTTTAAAATTCATTTTATCTATGAAGACAAAGCAAAAACCAATAAAATAAAAATAACCCCAAATGTGGAAAACTTGTAAAGGGCATGTATAAACAATTTCTTCTCTCTGAAAAATAAAAAGAGCAAATTCAAGAGCAAAAAGGTTTTAAAATGTTGATTGGAATATTTGCATGCAGAGTATTGTTTTCTTCTCCTTGTTCCCTGAATAGCAAAACAGAAAAATTATATGTAATTAAAATGGAAAAAAGTATCAATTAGCAGTGATTCTCAAGAGCTGGGGAAAGTGTTGACTAATGAGAAAAACAGAACTCATCTTTTAGCAGTCTCTTCACAGCAAGATTATCCTGGAGAAAACATATATTTTCTCTCCAGTAAAATTTAAATTAAAAAAGGAACAGGAAAATACTGTTTATAATTTAGAAATGCTTAATACCATTTAAAGACACAGGCCTGCAAAAATTGCTGCATGGTGGCCAAACTGGGTGCCAATAACTTTCTTTTTTTAAAAAAAAACTTTTTTAGTATATTGAGACATTAATGAGAAAGAACATACCTTGAATGTGATAACAAAAAAAAATCCAATAAGAAAATAGCATTCCAAGTACGTATTTGACATGGCAGGAATTTAATTATAACTGACTTAATTATCTTGCTTTGTCTGACATTCCAATAAAATTCTAAATTGTTTACTTTGATTAAAGAATAGAACCATCCACTCTGGATTCACATATTACACTAAACCAGTATTTCTCAACCTTGGCAACTTTGAGATGAACTTCAATTCCCAGAATTCCCTAGCCAGAAAGTAAAAGAAGTGGCTACTTAGACTTTAGTTATGAGATAATTAGAAACAGAATGTGGAATATATCAGTCCAAGGTCCAAACTTCAAATAATTGCCTTGCAGCAGGTATTGACATAGTTGAAGAAATAACTTCAATATTTATCCTCTCTCAAATCTAATGAATTTGGAGTTGCTCACACGTTTTAGTCATAGAAAGGACTATGACTTTTAAAAAGAATATCTACAAGAAATAAAGGACTCTGGTTTGCAGCTGAGAGACAAGGCCATAATCAATCCATTTTGCTTCTCAACCTTGATGTTCTAAGTCACAGCAAAACATATGATCCATTCCTATGGATAAAGACTTAGGGACAGGGCAGTGTTCCATCATGTTCATCCTCTCCCTCAAATTCACAGTTCTGGGAGATAAATGGTGGACTGTGGATAGTTCCACAAAAAGTCAACAACTGTGGTGAAATGAAGAACCAGCAAAGACCAGCTCTTTGATCATTCCTTTCCAGATGAAAGGACTTGAGATTGCTCATAAGTGTTCAAGATAGCACTTTAGAGCTCTGGTATATGAGGCATTTTTTTATTTAAACATAACAGAGGGTAAGAGAGGGAAAAAGAGAGGGATAGAGAGAAAGAGAGGGAGAAAGAGAGAGCGCAAGGGGGCAGGAGTGGAAAGGTGAGGGGAGAAAGGAGAAAGGAAGAAGAAAGAAAGGGGAAGGGAGAAGGGGGGAAGGGAAGGGAAAAGGAAATGGAAAGGAAAGGGATCCACACATGTATGTATGTGTGATACAGGGATGGAGATACATGCATATATGAGCTGTACTGTAATTGACAATATAGTGATAGTCCATAATTCATTCTTCTTATAGCATTATTCTCTCAATATTAAGTCATGTTATTCACAACATAGAATCATAATGACGCAAAGTATTCCTCCTTTTTTGATGGTTAAATATAAATAGAATGTTGGAGATAAGGCATTATTACTTATTAGCAGCACTCCTTGTTGACATCAGATTTATTTTTCTTCTCAATGTATAAATGAGTACAAGGATTGGTGGAGGGGAAATAAAGCAAATATCCAGCTAAACAGAATATGCTGTAATCATAATCATTTGTTTATAATGGCTGATGATTTGAGGTACATTCCAGAAATGTCCAAAGAAAAAGTTCATATTTAAGGCAAATGTGTATAGTCTAAACAAGGACAACAGAAATCTGCCAAGGCTTGAAAACTGACACTACACTTCATAATTTAATTAGGTCTCTTGTGCCCCCATTAAAGAGCCTTTTTTAATGGTCCACACCCTTTGAATAGAGCATGGCTTATGAAGCAAACACAGCCTTGGGTTCAGGAAAATTATGATGGAACTGCCTGATCTTGCATGCCAAACATGCAGTGCCACAGACCTTCAACCACTTTCTTCTACAATGGATTAACTCATGAGGAAAAGAAATCATCTCCATTTCATAGCATAAAATCAGGCTACCATTTAAGAAACAAGCAACCAATTTGGCGTACACATTGATGGATTGGACTAGAAACTGGAAAACTGTGAATTCTAATCCTCTTTCAGGCATGGACATAATCTGGGTAATTTTGATTCACTTATTCAGCCCAACCCACCTTAAATAATTCTTGTGAGGAAAACAGAACTCGGGCATATTATATGAGATAGAAATCTAATAATAATAACAGCAACAATTTGGCATGAAAGAACAATGCCAGCCTTCTCTAATCCCCAAAGTCTCAGTGTTGGCATATTGGCTTGGGAACTTGGAGACTGAAGCCAAAGCACCTGGAAGACATTTACACTGGAGATGGGTAAATTACACTGTATTTGGGATAACATGTCTACAGCATCTTCATTAATGGTACAAATCCTCTATGCGAAAGAGCCTTGTCCCTTTGAAAATAACTGAGAATTGCAACTGGAGGTCTTAAAACATCACAGATTCATTGTGACAAGGTTTTGTGTCCACTCCCACCCACCAATTGTCTCCCGATAACATTTTAAATTGTAATTGGTTATATAAACCAATGATCATTTCAAATAGTTGGATTCACATAACTACACTAATTCTAAATATGGATGTTTGGCGTTGGCTTATCTGTTTGGTGAACTCATCCTTTGTGAAGTAAGGTGATCTTGAAATGTGATACTAAGCGAGGCAGGATCATCTCAAAGACCTGGAAAGAAATGCCCATATCATTTCTGTCCCATAACATCAGACTTGGAAGGAACAAAATAAGAATCTCAGATACAAACACAGATACAACTGCAAATACCATGCTGAGTTAAGGCTAAGTTTCAACTTCTTCATGCCTTCAAAACTGGCTTTAAAGGAGTTTCTTTTTTAAAAAGTGTGTTGCAGAAGTTTTAAAGATATGATAGAAGTTCAGCCAAACTGCTGACAGAGGGCCCTTCCTTCCCGTTGACCTCTGATAACATCAACCACAAGAACATCAAGGTCTTCTTTAACCAGCACAGTTAGAAATGTGTAGGAAAACATGATCAACAAACTTCCAAGGCTTCTGCGTTGTGCTATCCTGCTATCCAGACATCTGATCTTCACCAGTTGCACAGTGCATCCTTTTCAATCTTCCTTCTTTTTAGTCAATTTGGCATCCCCACAATAGACAGCAAATCGCTGTGGGATGATTTTCTGATTTTCTTTTAATATTTGTTTTTTTTTAAAGAAGGGAGAGGAAGATCTCTTACAGACAAGCTAAGCAATTGTTTCCTGCTTCTGGTGTTCAGATGTGCCCTGCGGTAACCTTTGTGCTCCGAAATGCTCATATTAGTTATTTCAAAGTTGGGTGCAGAGCTGTGCTTTCCCATGTCTGCCACTAATGACTTGCAGCTGTTGCTAATCTGGGCCTCTGATTTCCTTTGATTACTATGTGTATTGATGCCTCTGGTAAATAGGCATCTGCCAGGTGCCAACACAATTGGGGAGGGGAGATATAAAAAGTTCCCTGTTTCAAACTCAATGTGACATTGTGTGAGCTGAGCTAGGGAGAGGGAAAAGGGGCACATCTGTCTCTTTAACTATTGAAGGGAAAGCAGTTATGGGGAATTCTTGTTGCATGCTTGGGCAGGGAAATTCCTCTAAGAGGTGGGGGAATAAAATCTTACACTAACACTTTTTTTTTTAAGACAATGATGATAATAAAGCAACAAATCAGAACAGCCGGGGCTCCCAAGGAGGCCTTGCAGCAGCATGCAGCAGCCCTTAACAAAGCTTCCAGATAACCTTTAAGTTAAAGCTAATAAAAATGATATCCCATGCCTTAAAGAAATATATTATGGAGCACACTCCCATGGCTTGTGACTTCGAACTCTCCTTTGCACTTTCAGCAAACGAACATAATTTTTGGACTGCAGCATATAGGAAGTCCTAGACTTAGAACAATTCATTCACTGACCATTTGAAGCTACCGTGGCACTCAGAAAAGGGACATATGACCAGTTTTCACACTTAATGACCATTACTTGGTCAAAATTTGGGGCACTTGGCAACTGGCATGGATTTGTTTCGTGGTCATGTCATCATCTTTTGTAACCTTCCCAGCTAGCGTCTGACAAGCAGAATCAAATGAGGAAGTCGGATTCACTTAACAGCTACACAACTCACTTAACAACTGTAGTGATTCACTTAACATCTGTGGCAAAAAAAGGTCATAAAATGGGTCAAAACTCAGTTAACAACTGCCTTGTTTAACGGTAGAAATTGGGGTCTCAATTATGGTTGTAAGATAAGGACCACCTGTCATGTGGTTTGTGCATGTTGAGGCCCACATATTGGCTTCTTTTTAAAATGTAAAATAATGCCACACACACAGAGAGACACCCACACTCCAACCCCTGCAACCCTAAGATTATGTTTGAGTTTATTACTGTGAGGAAATAACCTGTGGCTTCCACTAAATCAGAAGCCCAAATGTGGGGCTGTGTCTACATAACACATTAAGATAAAACGAGTTTGACGACTTTATGGTTCAGTAGGTCCCACCACTGCAGCCATCTTGTTTTTCCTGTTGTGGTGAGGCAGCCCTCCTGACAGTCCCTGCCTGTCCCCATCACTCCTGTTTCCAGAGGCAGCCAGGGACTTCCATCTGCTAATTATCCCAGATGGCAACACCTGTCCACTGACTTTGTCTTCCATTAAAGATGCCAACCTGTATTACAGCATTGAAAAGTTTCGAGACAAAGAAATGGGAGCCAATTAACTTGCTGAACACCCAGGAGAGACATTTAACTGCCAAATCCTGAAAGAATTATCTTAAAAAAAAATCGCTGCCGCTCTGATCTGACGGATTTGTTTTGCTACCAGAATATGTTTGACCTTTAACATTAAAATAGATCTTGGAAAAGTCTACCTCAAAACATAAAACTGATATTCAAGCTTGTTCAGAATACCAAGATTGGGGTCATAGAATAAGCTAAGCTGTATAGAGTCAGATGAATAAACCGCCATATGCTGGCTTCCCACAATACGCTGAGGCAACACCAGATAAACTGTATTTTATTTAAGCACAATATGTGAATTTAGCGCTAATTGTCTTGGCATGAACTGCTGTATCGGGCTTGCTTCGGAGCAGAAGTATCCAGGACGTTGTGGGTAAAATAGGAAAAGGAAAGAATACAAGGTATATTTGCTGCTTGAATTATTTATAAAAATAATAAAGGTGGGATCAAAAAAATCATACATATGGAAAGTGGTAGGCCAAAGTGGTGGTAGGCAGGGCCGGATTTTCCTATAAGCTAACTAGGCTTCAGCCTAGGGCCTCAAGATCAAGAGGGGCCTTTTATTTTTATTTATTATCCGTGCCACATTTTTTATAAAGGTTAGTACCAATTACAACATGTTTCATTTAATATATTGATATATATATATCACAGTAATGATGCATTTTATTATCTCTCATGTAATTTACAAACTTAAAAATGGGAGGTGAAACGGCCCCATAAGTGGAAAATAGCCGAGGGCCTCTTTTCATCTAAATCCGGCCCTGGTGGTGGGAGTATTGGGGGCTGTGACTCCTGAATTGGGTCCTGGCAGCCAGCAACAGCCAAGCCGCGCCTGATTGGCTAAGACGCAGCTTGGCTGAGCGCGGGCTGTCAGGAACAGCTGATTGGTTGTCCTGCCTGACAGCTCCGTATAAATAGCTGTCAGGCAGGAAAAGTGCTGAACCGTTCACTCTGTATATAGTTGCTTGTGGTTGTTAATAAAGAGTTGTCAGTTTCCCTCAGTGCGACTCCTGCCTCATCCTTCGGCCAATATTCTACACTGGGAAAGTGACTCCAACTGCCCAGCATTGAGACCCAAACACCAGGTGACGGTGAACATCTGTCCTTGCCCCCCTAGCAGTTCAAAAGCATGCAAATGCAAGTAGATAAATGGGTTCCATTTTGGTGGGAAGTTAACAGTGCTTTGTGTGCCTCAGTATATAGTGATGCTGGTCACATGACCATGGAAATGTTCTTTCGTGAACAACCATTTTTATTGAATTTTCATTCCCAATCCTATGCTTGCAAAACATAGAATTCAAGCCTGATTTTCCCCCACTACCTTTCTTGTTTTTCTTGCAACACTTCTGAGCATTTATTATCGATGTGATTTGGAAAACTCCCCTGGTGAAACTTAACATCACTCCATCTGTAGTTAAAACTCCATCTGCTAAATTCCTGCTTATTGAGTTGTTACAAAACACCTCTCTCTCCCTCTCTCTCTTTCCCTCCCTCCCTCTCCTGTAGAATATAATGAAAAAGTCATTGGCCAGGAAATTAGGAATATTAATGTCTAACACAATTAAAGTCTACAAATGAATGACCACAACAACACAACAACCTAGGGGATTTTTCCTAAATAATGCATGCTTATTTAACAAGTTCTGCTGCTTTTAGAGAGTCCTTTTCTTCCATACATGCCTTGATAATTTCAGACTTTTTCGCTGCTATTAAATAAAAATGCAGTTTTGGTCGCCACGATATAGAAAAGATGTGGAGACTCTAGAAAGAGTGCAGAGAAGAGCAACAAAGATGATTAGGGGACTGGAAACTAAAACATGAGGAACTGGGTACGTCTAGTTTAATGAAAAGAAGGATTAGGGGAGACATGAAAGCAGTGTTCCAATATCTCAGGGGTTGCCACAAAGAAGAGGGAGTCAAACTATTCTCCAAGGCACTTGAGAGCAGAACAAGAAGCAATGAGTGGAAACTAATCAAGGAGAGAAGCAACTTAGAACTGAGGAGAAATTTCCTGACAGTTAGAACAATTAATCAGTGGAACAGCTTGCCTCCAGAAGTTGTGAATGCCCCAACACTGGAAGTCTTTAAGAAGATGTTGGATAGCCATTTGTCCGAAACGGTGTAGGGTTTCCTGCCTAGGCAGGAGGTTGGACTAGAAGATCTCCAAGGTCCCTTCCAACTCTGCTATTGTATTGTAAAATCAGATATCACAATTTAATCCAGATTCCAGATTATTATATCCTGCGAATAAAATTCCTTTGCTCTAGTGGAATTTAGTGGCACTAGTAACGTCCTCAACAATGGCTGAGTTCAAAATCTTTACCAATTAATAAGATTACATGGATAACTAAGATGGAAGGCTTTTAAAAAAAAACCCCGTTCCTTTCACTGACAAGGAATGAATAAAGTACCTGGATGTGTTATCTTTCACTTCGGAGACTCCCAAAGGTTCTCTAAAGAGCCTGAAGTTGTTTAATACTACAAAAGGAGAGAAAGCAGGGAAAATATAGAATTCCCACTCGGGTTTATCTCTTGCTACTGGCAAGATTTGTGTCCACAAGCAAAGAGTAACCTGCCAGGGGAAAATGTTTCTCTTTTTAATAGCATGAAGGAGACAGGAAATTTATGTTATCTCCCCGATGGCATATCTTGTTACCAGAAACTTGCATGCTATAACTTACTAAACAGAATTCTGTGTCACAAAGCAGAGGCTGAAGGGAGTACAAGGAAATGTTTGGTCAGAAATACAAATGAGATAGTTGAGTGTTTGGGTCCCAGGAAGCATCTCACATGTTCGCCTCTTCTATAACTGCTACATTCACGAAAGAAAGCATAGAGAGCATGTTAAAAAGTTTTGTTTAGGTTATGAACTGTATAAATATTCCTTCCAAACCACATCATCAAGAGGTTTGGTTCAATGTATATCTTTTGAGATTTTGAAGCTATATTATGGACACTCCTTCTATTAAGCAACTCCTATTCCTATTTTTTATTTTGGAAATAATGTAGACAAATAATGTAGTCAATATTCAGTGTATTTTTACTTATATCTGTACTAAAGAAAGTTAGAAGTCATTCTTTTTTCTATTTTTCTGTTTATCATTAATTTTGTAATTTTTTTGAAAATCCTAATAAAGATTCTATGGGGATTCTCAGCCATACAGCTCATGGTTAAATAATAATAATAAATATTTATTTCTTAGCCGCACCCTCTCCCGAAGGACTCGGGACGGCGTACAACAAAACATAGGAAATAAATATATCGACATACATATAACAAAACATATACTAAGACATATATACGACATATACAAGGAGGAGGTGAACTGATAGATAAAAACAAGTAAAAACACAATGTTTAAAAACCCCTAAATAAATTGAATGCAATTAAAATACCCCAAATAAAAAACCCGTCAGGAGCGATATAGTTGGATCAAAGTTGAGCCAGGCCAGCAACTTGAAAAAGGTGGGTCTTGAGCTTTACACGAAAGGTTGCTTTTTAAAAGGCAATTGGACTTTCTTGGTTTGTTTTTTCTATGAAGAGGTTTCACTTCTCATCCAAGAAGCTTCTTCAGTTCTGATTGAAGGGGGGGGGGGTGGAAGGACTTCTATATCTTGCAGTCACCTGCTCATTGAAGTCCTTTCAGCAGTTCCAAGAAGATTCCACACAACATTCTGATTCAGGTGATCCTGAGATCCCAGATAAACATCCAAGCAGCTTCAGTTACTCTAAGAGAGAGTACTAATAACCAGATGATTGTAAGGAATATAAATCCTTCCACACCTCACCCCACACATCATTCAGTCAGAACTGAAGAAGCTTCTTGGATGGAAAGTGAAACATCTTCAAGAAAAAAACAATGTTCAGTTGCCTTTTGAAATTTGTTTCCACTTTTTTTTGAAAACCTTTGTCTTAATAAAGTTATAACTTTTTAGAAATATTTTTATTAGAGTTTTACAAAACTGGAAGATAATGCAAACTAAAATCAGAAGTAAAAGAACAACGAAAGCAGGTAGAAAAAAAAACTATTTATGGCACTTCTCAATCTTCCTTGCAACAAGTACAAGAAAATTAATAGTTCCTTGCCACCTATGAAATTATTTGCATGATTCACTTCTTCCTATAGACCTCAGCCCCTGCACACACACTCTTATCCGTTCACAAATCCAACAATCATTGTCATTTCTGTCCAAGAGTCAGCAAAAAGTCCATAGAAGGTTTCCAGAATTTTATTTTAAAATATTTCTGATTTTAACCCTGATCAAACAAAACTGGCAGGAGTGGTTAATGCATCAGCCTAGAAACCAGGAGACCTTCAATTCTAATCCCACTTTAGGAATGAAAGTCATTTGGATGACTTTGAGTCAGTCACTCTCTCTTGTCCAACCCACTTCACAGGGTTGTCAATGTGGGGAAAATAGGAGGAGGAAAATATATACGGTATGTTTACCACCTTGAGTTACTTATAAAAATAATAAAGGAGGGATAAAAAAATATCTAAAAAGTCAACTTTACCTTCCTTTCTTATGTTTCTGACAGTCTGAATGTTTAATTCATCAAACTGCAGGAGTGAATCTCCATTCAGACTTTCTTTCATCTCAAAGATTTCTTCAAGGTTTTAGAAACAGTTTTTGGTCAATCCAAAACCGTCTTCGCCCAAGTTCTTTTCCAGGGACACCCCCTCCCCCCCAAAAAACCTTAAGGGGTTGTGTTGATTACTGTATTTTATTTACTAGACAACAAATTTTTGTCCACAATGAAGGTTTAAAAAAAGTCAAGATGGCAGCTGTGAGGCCTGCCGCTTTTTAACCAGGGTGCAAAAGCGGGGGGGGGGGGAGCACAACTACTTTTAGCTTCTGTAAATCCTGTTAAACTCCTTTTATAAATGGTGTTTTGTTGTATAGAAAAAAGAGGCTGTCAACCGGGGTGGCCCCTTTAACAACCTATGGACTATGTTAGATACTTGCTACAGTTATAATGGTTTCCACCATCAAACAAATTATGAACTGGGTGTGGAGGGGGTGGCCCAAGGGACCTGTTGGCTCTGATTTCAAAATGTACTATAGTAAGAGAGATGAATTGTCTGTTGCTAATGGCTGTTTGCTGTGGGGGGACCAGGTCGTTGTTCCACCCAAACTATGCATTGCAGCATTAGAGGCTTTACACGTAGTGTATCCTGGAATTGTCAGGATAAAGTCTTTGACCAGGAGTTACATGTGGTGGCCTAACATGGACAGGGAGATCAAAGAATGGGTGGCTACCTGCACACCGTGCCGGGAGTCCATACCAGCTCCCCCAGAGGTGCCCGCTAAGGAGTGGGAGCGACCTCAAGCACCGGGTCTAGGGTGCACATTGATTTTGCTGGCCCAGTTCATGGCCAGACATTCCTCATAATTGTGGACTCCTACTCGAAATGGCTAGAGGTAGTCCTGATGACCTCCACTATGACTGAAGCGGTCATCAAGGTACTACGGAGACTTTTCTCCACAGAAGGCCTGCCTGAAGTCCTGGTCTCTGACAACGAGCCCCAATTCATGGCCATGCAATTCAAGACCTTCTTAGCAGCACAGGGAATCAGACATGCCCTGGTCACGCCATTCCATCCAGCCTCCAATGGTCAGGCAGAGAGAATAGTGAGATCTGCAAAAGAGGCCCTATCTAAGATGGGCCTGGGAGATTGGCAAACATTGGTTGACCATTACGTGCTAATTCAACACATCACGCCAAGTGCCACTACAGGGAGAAGCCCTTCCGACTTCTCATGGGTCGCCAGCTAAGGTCCCACTTAGACTGGCTACACCCAAACTATTCTGCCGCATCGTCCCCAGACTCCACAAGCAAAATTCGGAACTTTAGCGTATGGGATTCAGTTTACTCCCACACCTAGGCTTCCTGCCACAGTTCTAGGCATCACCGGGCCTCGCTCTTATCTCATAGAGCTCGAGGACAGTCAGAATTGGAGAAGGCACGTTGACCAACTCCATGGCCACCTCTCCAACTCTACTCTTAGGCAGCCAGAGGTAACTCCTGCACGAGTTAGCCAAAGCCCTACCCAAAAGGAGCACAAAGTCACTCCTTCCACAGCCAACTCAAACCCAAAGTCACCAGGATACTTAGCTTCTTGTGTTGCAGGCCCACAGCGAGCTCCGAGCGAACTGGCTCTAGAAGCTCCAGCCATGGTCTGTGAAAGGTTCCAGGAGCTTCCACCAAGCGGAGCTGTGGAGCAAACAGGTCCATCCGACCTGTCCGAAGAACACCCTCCAACTGAACTGTGCAGGTCTGGCAGAGCTACCCAAAAGCCCACCTACCTGCGTGACTACGTTACCAGTAGGATTATTCCATCTAAGAGGGGAGGGGTGCTAGATACTTGCTACAGTTATAATGGTTTCCACCAAGGTCCTCTGTTCCGGTGGGAACAGAGGTTTAATCTAATTGATCGAAGGATCTGACAGCTCCCTATGAAAGAACTGCTGTCAGACTCAACCTTCACTGGATTGTTCATATTTGTTCTGTTACAATAAAGAGCTGCTGTTACCGTTAGCCTATGCATGCCTTTCCATTACCCAATCTAACAGACTACAACTCCCAGAATTCCTGAGCCAGCATGCAGCCTCCTTATTTTAAAAGGTCATAATTGTGGTATTCTGTTGTGAGGGGTGGGGGTAGAGACAAATGTTGAAAAGGGAACACAGATCAGATTTTGGAGAAGGGATTGATTCTCGGTAACATGAATGCCTCCATTCTATCCCAAACTGTTTTTTAATACCTTCTAATGTAAATAAGCTACAACATAATTTGAGGAATTCACTGCAAGGTGTGCATTGCAATATTATCACAGAATAATCTGCAACATCGGTCCTTGATTCTGACTCATAGCAAAGTGGGGGGGGACCCCACAACAAAGCTTGATAGTGTATTAATCATTTAATGTGGCCTTTGAAAATAGCTGAAACAAATGATGATGAGCCATATTGCATCTCTTGGCTTTCCCTCCATGGCCCTTCATCCGTAAGTGATAATCCACAGAGTGAAGAGGACATATTTCACTCTAATTAGGGAGGAGCTAATTATCTCTCATCAATTAGATCCTACAACAGTTATCTGTAAACAGTTGTTGGAGATACACATAAACAGATTAGGGACTGAAAGCCTAATTAATAAGAAATAATGAGCTCCTTCCTGTACAAGGTAGAAAAGGCATATTCTTCCTCTGCCAAGGCCACTGCAGAAGTTGCAGGGAAGGATGTTGAATGACATTTCACTAGTTATCACTACTTAAGTAAGTTTTTTTTTTCATTTCTTACACTGATCTGATTATTACTAATACCATTTAGAATGTAAAGTATCACCCCTAGCAATGGCATATTACAAAAAAACAGCAAATGATAGGAAGAAAATAATATAGCCAGGTGCAGAGGAAAAATGTTGCAGTTGAAAAGTACAACACGGTATGAAGAAAGTTAGTAGAAAAGACTGTGGTTGTAAGGCAGCAGCTGATACAGTCCATCAAGGTCCTTGTCCAGCCCTTGAGTTTCGTGTTGCCTGCACAGCTGGCCTGCAAAGACTATTCAAGATACAAAATATCCATCATGACTTTCCAAAACCCCAGGCCATCCAAACATCTTGCAAGGGGAAAGAAAGAAAATAATTCCTAGTCAACTTAGGAAAGGTTGCTCTCCCAGTCAGCTATAGGAAAAAGTGTTCGTATCAAATATTGGCCCTGGGATCAATAATACAATTTATTTTACAAAGGATGAACCACTCCAAATTAGAATTGATATACTCAGAATGAGCAAGTGAAGATTTTCGAGGTCATTCACATTGTTACAAGAAAGCAATATTTTATAGATGTATTGGTAGATGGTATCACTGAATAATGGATCCCCTGAATTTCAATATAGATTATTTATTTGTTAATGTATATACCAAACTTTTCTTCAAAAGTTCAAGATAGCTATATAAAATTCTCTGCTCCAATAATCTATTGGTAGACTAGACAAAGAAATAGTGTTTGGCCCATAATAACCCAACACACTTTCTAGATTTCTCTGGGACTACTCTTAATCCCTCAACCACCATAACTAATAACCCAATTTCCCACAGTACCCATAAAGCAATAGACATTGGACACTCTCTTTTTTTGCTGAAAACTAATCATACGTAAATAGAATCTCATCTGGTATTCTGAACCAGATAATAATTCCTCAGTGATACAACATTCTTAGCACAGTCCATTTTTTGAGCCATACAAATTAATAAAATGATTTAAGTCAATATAATCACTGACAGAAATCCTGCAATTGATTCCATTCATGGATATATCTCTGACTTTTTAGAATATTTAATGTTAAATATGTTCTTTAAGGAATTCTACTATTTTATTCCATTCCAAAATAAATTAAACAAACAGCCTGTCCTGGGCTGGCATTTAAATCTCGGAACACTAGGCCTCTCATCCTAATATATATTTTAGGCTTATCATGAGAGGTATAGCGGTTAAAGGCTAGAAACTGGGAGACAGTGAGTTCTAGTCCTGTCTTAGGTTCAAAGGGAACTGGGAGACTTTTAGCCAGTCACCCTCTCTTGGCCCTAGGAAGAAACCACTGGCAAAACTAAAATTTACAAAGAAAACTGCTAGAATTTGTGCTTCCACAAAACCAGATAGACGAGGTAGAATCATTGTCTTGTTATATGATCAAGTAAAGTAAATTATATGAACAAGTAAAGAACAAATTTGCAGTAAATTCCACACTGAATACATTTATGTTTGGTATTTCCTGCAGAAAAAAAAATGTTTATATGGAAAAGCAACCATCAATTAGTCTCTCACACACAGAGATAAACCATACAAACACAAAGCCCTCTTTACATCAAGTACAATGACGATTTAAAGAGTTTTTTGAACACATAGCATGTCTTGTTATACAAGTATGAATAGTACAATCATGGCAAATTATATCACTGCTTTTTTTCTTTAGTGTCATATGATATACAAGATATACTTTTGTATTGTTGTAGAATTTAATCCTATACAAAGGGTGATCTTTCACAATTTTTCAGACTTTTAACTCACACATTACTAGGGCTGAAAACATTTTAGAGCTGCTAACCACTTTTGAACTTTGGAAATTATATTGTGGCAGTTTACAAAAAATGAAACAAAACATTGGGGGCTTAAGGAACCACAATATTACTTCCAGAGTAAACATGGCCAGTCAATAACCATATTGACCAGTAAACAAATTGGTGAGATTACATCTTCCTTGAGGTTCCCAGGTGGTTGTCTGCCACACCAGTTTTACTCTTTCTTTAGGCACATTTCCAACAAACCATAAGGCTGCAGTATCCTGTCACTTTTTGTTATAAGACACCATGGGACTTCTTCTTAAAAGAGAGAGAGAATGCTAAAAACTAGTCCTTGCTTCAAGGACTTGCTTGATTGCTTAGCCTACTCAGCCCCAGTAGTTGAAGAAATTGTTGGCTTTGTGGGTCCTAGAAGAACTCTACAAAGTTACATCAAAAAGAAGAATGAGAGATGAGGAGTGGCAGACTAGGAACTGGTGATCTGCTCAAGAGATGGATGGTATTTCCTAAGAAGTTATGACATCCTCTAGCTTTGCTAATCCACACAGACAACCAGTGCAGTATAGGTAGTCCTTGAGTTACAATGGCACTGAAGTTACAATGGCACTGAAAAAAGTGACGTATGATCGTTTTTTACACTTACAACCGTTGCAGCATTCCCACGATCATGTGATCAAAAGCTTGGAAACTGGCATGTATTTGTGACAGTTGCAGTATTCCAGGGTCATGTGATCCCTTTTTGCGACCTTCTGACAAAACAAAGTCAATGGGGAAGCCAGATTCACTTAACAACTGTGTCACTAACTTAAACAATTCCAGGGATCCACTTAACAACAGTGGCAAGAAAGGTCATAAAACGGGGCAAAATTCACTTAACAAATGTCTTGTTTAGCAACAGAAATTTTGGGCTCAGTTGTGATCATACGTCAAGGGCTACTTGTAGTACTTGTTCCACATTGCCCAATGACCTCCCTTCAATTCTCCTATGATCCACTCCCTGGCTTTACACACTGTTAAATGTTTGGTTTTTTTATGATTGGGAACAAATGTTCTCAAAATAAATAGAATAGAATAGAATAGAATAGAATAGAATAGAATAGAATAGAATAGAATAGAATAGAATAGAATTCATTATTGGCCAAGTGTGATTGGACACACAACGAATTTGTCTTTGGTACATATGCTCTCATAAAAAGACAAGATACATTCGTCAAGAATCATAAGGTACAACAATAGTCATAGGGTACAAATAAGCAATAACAATAGCAGTATAAATGGTAGGGATACAAGCAACAAAGTTACAGTCCTGCAGTCATAAATGGGAGGAGATGGGTGATAGGAACGATGAGAAGACTAATAGTAATGCAGCCTTAGTGAATAGTTTGACGGTGGTGAGGGAATTATTTGTTTAGCAGAGTGATGGTGTTCAGGAAAATACACATGATTTACTGGCTGTAGGGCAACAACTGTATTTTAGATTGACATGCCTAAATCCAGCAGAGAGAGTTACTGCTATTGCACTCTCCTCCCAGCGCCTTCCTCCTGGTACCCATCTCTCATCCTTCTCAGCCACCTCCAAATGGCAAAACTCAGATTCTGCTTGCTTAATTGGGCCCCTTTGGGGACACCATGCATACACGCTCAGTCAACTGTGTTTGGCAAGGCACTTAATGTTCCAGGGTTGTCGGAATCAAGGAAGACAGCCTTCCATTAAAAATGTGTCTGTCTTCCCTTTGTGGGAAGGGGCTCTGAGAATATATGAGTCAGCTAAGATGTCAGCACCATAACTCACCAATCATGAGGGTTTAGGCTCATCAGGCATTCTGAGCTGAGCCATCTCTTCGTCCAAATAAGTCACCTTATTACTGTGGAGCATATTAATATTGTTACAGCTGTTAAGTCCTTGTTTTCGAAGTCATTAGGCTTTGTGCCAGAAAGAATTCCTGGGCATTCTTTGCTCATCAACATCTAACATGTTCCTAGATGTTCAGAGTTGCTCAGCAGCCAAATCATGCTTATTTAATCCAGATGGATAGCTCATTAAATTATCTCAGGGATGCCTTTTCCTTTTCCAGGGTTTAATTTGGGGGTTAAAACATATTTTGCTCTTGTGGCGGACAGGGGTGAAGAGGAGATGAGGTTCCATCATTCACAGGGCTTTGATTTGCACTTATTTTAACTACTTCATAATGGCCTGAATTAACAGTTGGAAGCGAGGAACTAATTTACTTGGATGTGTTGCTTTATTCAGGGCAGAGATTTGTCTGTGAGAAGAAATCTGATCTAACAAGATTGGCTTTTATACAGCCATGCTTGGTAAAGTTAACATTCCTTTAAGGAGAGAGGGAGCTGATATTTAGGTGACTGATCCAAAGATGGGTTTCTGTCGGGAGGCTCCGCCCACCCACCCGGACGCTTCTGCACATGTGCAGAAGTGTTGGGCGTGCAAGCGAGCGTGCGAGCACAAGTGAACCGGTAGTAAACCGGTGAGCGACCCACCACTGGACTGAGCAATGATGCAGCATGGGCAAGACTGTACCATATAAAGATTATGATTTTTTTTCCTTTTGGTTCTTTAGTGGGGGAGAAGGTGATTCCTTTACAGGTAGACCTTGACTTATGATAATTCATTCAGCGCCCATTCAAAGTTACATCACCACCGAAAAAAAGTGACTTACGGCCATTTTTCACAAGTGCAGCGTTCTCACGATCATGTGATAAAGATCAGATACTGGGCAATGCATTTATTTATTTACTTAGCATGGGGCATACAATGCCAGGGAATTCGACACATGCTAGATACAATGCAGTCTTAACAGCCTAGATTGCTAGTTCATTCTGTTCGGCCCTTGCGTGCCTATCCTTGGTGCACCATAGGGGGCTTGAATTAGTCTTACACCAATTAGCTAGCGGTGCTCAGGTTCTGGCTCACTTTGCCTCACTTCGTGTCACAATGCCTTCCATCCAATCAGGTCCAGTGTCGGCTTTCTCCTCCGTACAGCGAGATTTTCCCCGCAGAAGTGGTACCCATTTATCTACTCACAATATTGCATGCTTTCAAACTGTTGGCCAGGCAGGAGCTAGAGATCAAGTGGCAGGAGCTCATTAATGATGCTCAAACTGCCAGAGTGCAGACCATTTCTGGCCGGTAGTTCCAGCGTTCTTAAGCTACTGGGCAGCCACATCCCTATTTGGCAACTGGCTTGTATTGATGACGGTTGCAGGTCATGTGACCACCTTTTGCAACCTTTTGACAAGCAAAGTCAATGGGGAAGCCAGCTTCACTTTATAACCGTGTTATTAATTTAACAACTGCAATGATTCACTTAACAACTGCGGCAAAAAAAAGTCATAAAGTGGAGCAAAATTCACTTAGCAACCAAAAGTTTGAGTTCAATTGTGATCATAAGTCAAGGACTACCTGTACTTTTCACAGTGTGTTAAGCATATTTTGTAGCACACATAATCATTTGTCCATATACAGCAGAAAGTGGCACTAATTCTCAGCAAGAATAGTTGAAAAAACTTAAGATTAAGGGCTCTATGCAGCCGAGAGCCTTCTGACTGCGCAGTTCTGCTTTAAAAAAAAAATACAAGATAGTCCTCAAATTACAACCACAACTGAGCCAAACCCTCTCTTGCTAAGTGAAACATTTCTTAAGTGAGTTTTGCCCCATTTTACAATCTTCCTTGCCAAATTAATAGTGAATCACTGTAATTGTTAAGTTAGCAACACAGCTGTTAAGTGAACCTACCTTCCCCATTGACTTTGCTTGTCAGAAGGTCACAAGAAGTGATCCCATGACCCTGGACACTGCAACTGTCACAAATGAACCAGTTGCCAAACATCTGAGTTTTCATCTTGTGACTAAGAGGATGCTCCAATGGTCTTAAGTATGAAAAATGGTCGCAAGTCACTTTTTTTCCAGTTCCATTGTAACTCTGAATGGTCAATAAATGAACTGTTGCAAGTTGAGGACTACCTGAACAGAATTGATACAATCTGTCTCCAAAACATTTTAGAATAGCTTTTTTCAGCGTGGTTTCTCCAACTCCATATTCTCATCTCCCGTAATTCCCAATAAGCACAACATACCTTTTAAGTGATGCATTAAGAGAAGACTGCAGAGTCTTTGCCAAATGGCTGTCCCATATAATGACTGGTTTTAATGTTATTGACTACATGAAAAGGAGGGAATGGTTGTCATGTCCTGCTCCTTTTCTCATAAAGGTGGACAGACCAGAGTAATGTAAGAATGCATCTATCTCTGCTTGTATTTTGCTTTGAAGAGATGGATATCATCCACAGGAGAGAACAAGGACACATTGACTCTTCCTAACAAAAAGCAAATAGATCCAGAATGAAGAACAATATAAATGATAATAATCAGGAGGGGCACATATTAGACTTTAGGGACGATGCACGTCAACTAACTCTGCTTTAACCACCTGGGGGAATATAAAAATTGTATAGAAAAGTTTGACTTTGAGAATGTATTAAAGGGTTGCAAATTCCCAGGATCCAAATTCTTCTAGAAATCCCCCATGAAGATGATGGATACACCGTTAGAGACCCTCAGAAATGCTTTTACTGTCTTGTTTTGAAGTTATTCACTCAAAGGACCTCCCTGATTCATGACTCTCAAATCCACTGAAGTGTCTTATAAATTCCCTCAAGAAACAGGCATGTCTCTGGCATATGTGAAACAATACCCTCTAAGTGCCCACTTCTTCAAAGGGATGAATGTTGATTTGGCAATAATACTTCTTTTTTTAAAAA
This sequence comes from Natrix helvetica, assembly GCF_964273705.1. NCBI lineage: Eukaryota > Metazoa > Chordata > Lepidosauria > Squamata > Natricidae > Natrix > Natrix helvetica. Next base: position 102,723,234 of record NC_138550.1, on the reverse strand, counting down.
CCTGCATATTGTTTCAAAGCAAATTCTTTGACCTTGTTTCAATATTGATAACAAAGTATATTGTACTGCGGTGCAGCTTCCTGTAATCGCTCCGATTAAATTAAACAGGTAGGACTGAGCTGGGGTAAGAAGAATCTAAAATGGGAGACATACACTTGTCTGTATAGGTGGAGATCCAAACACAAGAGACACCAGCTCTAACCACCCCAGCCAAAACATGTGGCTGAAACTGGCTGCCTTGATAACATGAATAATTTGTTGTTGTTGTAACTATTTAATAATGTCTGCCTCTTGTTGATTTTAAAGGCAAGTGCTCTCCACCCTACCCTTCCAAGCACAGCTTCTTTCAATTGTTGGATTTTCAACTTTGTATCAGATTTGACATCAAGGCAACAGTGACGTGCGGTGAGGTTTATGGCTGGTGAGGCACTGACACAGTGGTGGGTTTCAAATTTTTTTAGACTTGTGGACTTCAACTCCCAGAATTCCACAGCCAGGCATGCTCAATTCTGATTTAAAGTGACAGCATTTGTTTTTCTCCTTTGCGCCCTCTACTATGAGGCAGGAGAACTGCGTGCTTCACCTATGTCAGAAATTTTTAGGCTTTTAACCCTTGCTTAACTCTGCTAGAGTGATCATAAAACGCCTAAAGTCAGACTAGATGAGGCATGCAATTCTCCTGCCTCATAGTAGAAGGCGCTTTTTAGAGGCTTTTTTAAACAGTTAAGCAGAGTCATCCACGGTGAGGCAGCAACTAGCTCAGCCTGACCTCAGCTCTCGCCTTTTTCCTTTTACATTTTTTTTTCTTGTCATGATGACAGTGGTGAGACTGTGCCTCCCCTGCCTCACCTGACTGCATGTCGCTGCAAGGCAGCATGTTCTTTGCTTGTCTCTTTTCTTCTTGTTCCACTAACCATTCCTAGCATCATTGACTCTTCCAATGAATTTGCAGGCATGACATGGCCAAAGTAAATCCGATGTCATCTAATGATTTTAGCTTCTAGTGGTGTTTCTGGTTTTATACAATTTAGCACTTCTCTGTTAGTTGTCTATGATATGCACCATACCAGGGGTGTCAAAGTCAAGGTCCGGGGTGTGTAGATCTAGCCCATGGAGCCACCCTGGAAACAGCAAAGGACTGGCCTGTAGTGCCTCTGCCAACAAAACAAAGCTCAGGAGGGCTGTGTGTGGACCTCTTGAGCTCCGTTTTTGCTGGCAGAGAGTTGCCGGAGGCCGTCGCAGCCAAAATGGAACTCAGGAGCCCATTTTATCTCACAAAGCGTTCAGGCCACCACAGGCATCCTGACACAAGTGACATTGAGTTGGCCATACTCACCCTGGCCATGCCTACCCCGGCCCCCCAAAGGTCAAACAAAATCCTGATGTGGCCTTCAATGAAATCGAGTTTGACACCCATGCACACTACCTTATGTCTTTGGTAATTTATGCCAGCACCACAATTCGAAGGCATCATTTCTTCTTCAATCAGACATTCTTAATGTCCAACTCATGAGCAATTTACAGGCAGGAATTTAATCATAAAGTGCTTTCCTGCTTTTTACTAACCTGTCAAACAGTAAGGAGGAGGCTAAATCTGATTATGGAACTATGGTAAAGGTTCACATATATGACTGAGGAATTCATTGGCGGTGAAACATTGACCTGGACATCTCCCATATGATGCATTGCTGAGGGTACATTTTCTGTCCACAATAACCAACAGATGATAAACTCCTTCCCTTCCCTTATTTGGTAGTATATAAATGTTTTGGGTTTTTAAAATACATTTGATTAATAATAAATGTTTTGGATTACCCATGAAATCTGATAGTTGTGTAATAATTAAATAAGGCTCTGTTACGGATACCCTTGATTATTTAATTTTTACATCAAAGCTGAATTTCATCCCCCTTCTCTGGTCGGTAAACCAATCTCCATGTATTCTGGTGACATGCTAATCTCATCTTTTTCTCAAGCAGGACTGTAATTCCTTCATGCTTTAGCATCCCACTGTCAATTGGTAATGCTAGAAATTAATTGCACAAAGCCCAAGGTGGCCGTTTTCATCAAGCAAAGCACTAATCGTGCTCCATATTTGGAATATAGATAACTACCAACCTGAGCAGGAGAAAGCTTTCAAATGCCTTGGCCTCTATATCCAGTCATCGTTTTCCTGGAAGCTTTACTTTCCAAACCTTTCTTTGTGAGCCTGTAATGCAATCATTAGGGATTCAACCCATGGGATAAGAAATACATGCCCACAGCAATTAAGGTTTTTAAAGCCCAAACACTAAGTGTTTTAATACATGTCTTCATTCCACTTAGAAGAAAACTCATGCATTAGAAGCTGTACAATCTAAACTTCTGAGTCCTTCAGTTTTCCTGTCTGTCACTAATGCACTTCTCGATCTAGAATTTGGCTTTATTTCAATCAAACCTTAATTACAATTCTGCCAGGGGAAGTTTTGGCTCAAAAAAGGTGAGGGTGGGGGAGAAGGAATCAAATTTTTTAGCTGAACTAGTTTTGACTCTTCTTGGAATGGATGGCTAGGCTAATGTGGGATCACCTCCCACTCTATATTTTTGAGTAAAGCCAGAAAACATCTCAAATAGAGACATTTTGTTAGTATTTTATAAATAGATGCAATCAAAATTTATCTATGCTACAATGAGCTCCTGTATCCTCTTTTTACATTTTCCATATATTTACTGTATATCATTTATTAATCCTGCCTCACTGGATGATCTTTGCACAGACACAATGGAATTCTGTAATACTATTGGATAAATAGATGGATGGAATTCCTCACCAAGAAGTTTCATGTATTTGCTCAGGGTTTGAAACTGAGACAGTAGCACATGTACAGGCAGTCCTCAACTTACGATCACAATTGAGCCCAAAATTTATATTGTTAAGTGAGACATTTGTTAAGTGAGTTTTGTCCTATTTTACGACTTTTTTGCCACAGTTGTTAAGTGAATCACTGCAGTTGATAAGTTTAGTAACACCCTTGTTAAGTGAATCTGACTTCCCCATTGACTCTGCTTGTCAGAAGGTTGCAAAAGTGATTCCCATGACCTTGAGACAAAGCAAAGTTTATAAATATGAACCAGTTGCCAAGCATCTGAATTTTGATCACGTAACCATGGGGATGCGGCAAAAATCATAACTACGAAAAAATGTCATGTAACAATTTTTCAGTGCTGTTGTAACTTTGAACGATCATTAAACCAACGGTTGTAAGTCGAGGACTACCTGTACTGTATTCTGGAAATATTTTGCCTACCACTTTTAGAGGGAAAAGTTAATCTCCCTTCTAATTACAGACTACTCAGAATGCTTTTACGTGGCAAATGTGTGTTACTGATTCAATGACCAGGCCTGGGAAGTCTCTAGAATTAAAGCCAAATGTTTTACCTTTAATATAACAATTAGCAAACTGTGTCTCACTTATTTTGGCCATGTCAGGAGAAGGAATTCAATTATGTTGGGAAGAGTTAGTGGTAAAAGAAAACCAGGCCACCATCACAGCTACACCAGCCAGAGCATACAAAATCTCAAAGAAATAGTGCAAGACTGGAAGTTGTGTAGAGATCTGACCCATAGAACCGCCAAGAGTTGGATAAGACTGAATGGATATCATCATCATCACACTATAACAAATAGGAGGTTTTGGATCTGAATGCTTCTCGGCAGTCTCTCAGGCATAAAGAGGTTTTTATTGGATCATCATAGAATGGGGTGTTTTTAGCTTTTGAATGTTTGGTCAGTGACTGTATATGTCAATAAACTAAATTCTAATGGATATACATAACTGAAAGTACATGGTAATTTTATCTTCATCAAACAATACGAATACTCGTGAATAATAATATTTAAATTATAACACTCTGTGATAGACTTGCTTTTAACGCAGGATATTAATGCCCCTCATTAAAATTTCTTAAACCTAAAAAAGGAATATATATTTGCTAAAACACTGAACATGCATTGAAAATATCTGGTATGTTCAGTGTTTCACCCAGATATACCAGTAGCCTTCAAAATCTTAGAAACATTGAGTCTATGGGAGAAGACTACCAGAGGGAGACTAAACCAAGAATCTGTTATTACATATAACAGCCAGGGTGGCACAGTGGTTAAAATGCAGTATTGCAGGATAACATTGCCCACTGCCAGGAGTTTGATCGTGACCAGCTCAAGGTTGACTCAGCCTTCCGTTCTTCCGAGGTGGATAAAATGAGAACCCAAATTATTGGGGGCAAGAGCCTGACATTTTTAAACCACTCATAAAATGCTGTAAAGTGCAATGAAGCGGTATATAAATGCTATTGCTAACCAAAGTAAAAATTGTATTTGTATTAAATGGGCACCTAAAAGGATGTGACTGATTCTCGTTTTGTAATCAAGTTTGAAGGATCTTTAGTGACATATTAGGAAAATGTCCCCTGGTAGTTCCCTATCAGTTAAACATTACTATTATGGTAAACCAGATTCTTGGAAAGGAAAGATTCAATGTACCATAAACTTACACTGCAGAAACCTGGAATTGATCAATTTACGAGAACTTTAGACTTCTTATGCCTGCACTATTATGAAGAGCATGATTATGTATTCCTGAAAAGATATTTAGGTATCCAGATTCTGAAAACTGGCAGAGTGACAAACTTTAAATTTGCTTTCAGTTGATATGTAAAATTGGTTATATGGCAGGTAGATAGTTTGTTGTTAAAAAAACTGGATTGCAGTAATTTGTTTAAAAATTAAACAAATTAAAATTTCAAAATACAAAATAGCAAATTTTTGAAACGTGTTATGTTATTGGATTTTTCCTTTTTGATGTCATTTTCTCTTTGTTTTTTTAATATATTTTTCTTTCTCTGATTTGACTTTTTTTTTAAAGTTAGCCTTGTATAGTTTATTTTATGCATATAGTTTTTCTTATAAAAGTTGCACAGCTCAGCTATAAACTTATTACTGCTAATTATTACATTTGTAAGGAAAAACATATTTATATACATTTCACACATATATTATACATATATTAAAGATTTATATTTATTTATATTTAATACATAATATCATTTAACCATTGTCTATTCTATCTACTTCAGGATGAAGGCCTCTTCCACATGTTTATATATTAAAATACAAAACACAAAACAAAATTACTCAGACTATGGCACCGCTAGGTGGTGCACAAATACTGCACTACACCCTGTTGTAGCTGTTCCACTTCTATAAATCAGGAAAATGGTCACTGTGGGCAAATAGAATTCGCAAAAATAATCCATAACTGGTTTGTTGTGTGTCAGAATAGCCAGATTGTCTAGCTGAATATTGATGCTTCTGGCATATTTTAAAGTCAACAAAGATACTGTTCAAACCATTAGAAGCCTGCTTTGCTCATAATTAACAATACATTTCTATATGCATTAATTTATGAAGCACAAATTGACTTCATTTGGTACAAAACTGCTAATCTAGAGATTTTACGCTGTATAGTTTTCATTCATTAAGCCAGAGAAGGGCGATTTTTGTTAGGTCAAGAGGCATTATTTTTCAGTAAAAATGCATAAGCTACGTATTTTTTTAAAATGGACGTACTTCTAAGCCCTTTGTCTCTATCTGCATCATAGCTCATGGAAAGTTAAATTCTCTACTTTCTCACCCACATAAAATTGTAGGGGCACATCAAATATCATACATAGAACATTCCTATAATTCCATAATAATTCTCAACAGAGATAACTTACTTGAACAGGCAGTTTGGCAAGGCACAAAATGGCCAGGAGACTTGGGAAGAGTATAAAGTAGTCTTCCCCAAGATGGATATGGGATGGATATCCTTCACATGTATGGATTTCATCTCCCAGAATTCCAAACAATGGAATTGATATACATATTTGCAAGGCAGCCAAATTTGGGGAAATAAATATAAAAATACAAAATCTGTAACATCAACAAACAACTCTAGTAACAATGGTGAAAACTTTGGTGCAGATCCATTCCTCAATCATTTCTACTTCCCAATCTACCTACCTAGTAGCTTCTAGATTCTACTGTATTCTGTGGCTGGAGAGTCCAAATGGATTCCATGGTCATTTCCAAAAGGAAAAGGGATAGAGTTACAGGTTTTCCTTGTTTGTTTTAAAGGAGGAAATATTCTACCGTTGGTTGGGAGATTTAGCATGTACCATTTTTCTCCTCTTTTGTTTTTTTGCACATCCAAGACTGCAAATAGAAGCAAGGAACGATGTTTTTTTTTTTAAAAAAAACATGAACACACATGGCTGATATGATTAGTTAGCTAGCTACTCAAGGCTTACTCCTGGCAAAAGTCTTATACATTTTGTGGGAAGCCCCCACTCCTAGAAGAATGAAATATTTTGGGAAATATTAAAAAGGCAGAATATTATATTCCCCCAAAGGAGAAATGGAGAAACATTTTTAGAGGCAGATTACAAAGTCAATCTTTCTTAATAACCCCCAGCAGATATTTTGTGCCCATTTAGAAAGATTGGGCCAGCCTACTCACAAAAGAACTTCACCTCTAAGGATGGGATTAAAGTTTATATTCTCCTCCACCCAAATTCTAAGAACAGGACATGACCCTTTAGGACATAGTAGGATTAACCCACCACCATTTAGCGAAAGACACAAGCCCCTTCATTGCACAACCCCCCAGAACAGTTCAAACTTCAAAGTCACAAAAACCTATAAAGATCTATATATTCATTCATTTGTTCAGCTGATCCAGAACTGCTGTTAGTTCCATTCATCATTACTCTCTTTTCAATCAACCTCCATGTTGTTTCCAGCATCTTTCTCCTAGCCCGAAACTGAACCAGATGGATTTTCCTTCCAACACACTTATAAGCATTTGTGGGAAGCTTGTAATTGGGGGAGGGGTGAAGATATGGGATCTTTTCTGGGAATACAGTTCCTAAAGGCAGGGAAGACTTACTCGGAAAAAGGTAAGAACCCTTGTTCGCATAAAATAGAGTTTCAAACTATTCGACATTCTCAGGGAGAAAAAACTTGAGTCAGAGGATTATTCAACAACATTATTTTAAAAAAGAAAGTATATCTTATACAACTGTGTTGATATGACCACAACTTAAAGCTAATGGCCATGTCAAATTATCTGGAGACTGTATATGCCAAAATCAAAACAAATGAAAGCTTCAGTGACCTTGGTTTCAAACATAATCCCTTGATGGAAGAAATACTTTAAAAGGATCAGATGCATAATTAGCCCAATGTCATTTTGTCACCTTTTCTCTCCATTTTATAGCTTTGCTCTTGATCTGTATTTTGAATCTGTCACCTCTCTCAGGGGACAGAATATATTGCTTGTTTCACTTGAAGTGCCAACCATTAATATTAGTGACAGGTTTGAATTCTCTTGAAATAGAAATTAAAATTCTGTTTTTGAAACAATTTGGACTTTGTACTGCATACACAAAGGGATAGGAAAAACTGAGCCTGTGTTTCTCAATATGATATTAAGTGTTTGGGGATTCCCCCCCTCCCCATTTTGTATCCATATATCAGCTAAATATATTGGCTGTGAATTGTAGTTCAACTCATCAGCAATACAAAGTTAGGGAAACTTGTATTGTATCATGAACACAGATGCTTTATAACTATACCCACCTTTGTCTTCTGTCTCAGCAGATGTTACACAGGGTGGACAATATTAGACATGTTTTGTTGTCGATATACGGGTAGTTCTCAACTTACATACATTTGTTTAGTGATAGTTTGAAGTTACAACGGCACTGAAAAAAAGTGACTTATGACTATTTTTCAAATGACTACTACACCATCCCCATGGTCACCTGATCATAATTCTAAAGCTTGGCAACTGCTTCATATATATGACGATTGCAGTGTCCCGGGGTCATGTGATCACTTTTTGCAACCTTCTGACAAGCAAAGTCAATGGGGAAGCCAGATTCACTTATCAACAATGTTACAACATAACAACGGCAGTGATCCACTTAAAAACAGAGGCAAGATAGGTTGCAAAATGGGGGAAATTCAGTTAACAACTGCCTTGCTTAGCAAGATAAATTTGGGGCTCAATTGTGGTTTGTAAATCAAGAACTACCTGTGCAGTAAAAGAATGCCTTCTCTTTTGCCAGAAATGAAGAAAATCTCCCAGGCCAATAACAGTTTGCTTTGTAACACTGCATTTAGTTTCCTTTGCATGGAAAAGCAACCAAGACAAGAAGAACACAATGGTGGTAACTTGTTAGCTCTATTCCATAAAATATGACAGTTGATAAAAGCAGTGGTGGGATTCAAATAATTTAACAACTGGTTCTCTGCCCTAATGACCAGCTGGGTAGGCGTGGCTCAGTGGTCATGTGACTGTGTGGGCGTGGCCAACTCAATGTCACTCACATCAATGGGCACTTCACCTCAGCTATTATAATGTAATAAGGCTTTACCAGAGAGGCAGTTTCTGTAAGCAAGGCAATAAAGATTAGGCTAGAAACAATACCAGAATGTTTCCTTCCTGCCTTCCTTACAGGATTAGCCCTGTAAAGTGGAAAAAAATCAAATGAGATTTCTTCCAACAATCGTTCTCCAAACTGCTTAGAAAGTTAACAACTGGTTCTCCTGGATAGGTGCGAACTGGCTGAATCCCAACACTGGATAAAAGGTAATCCTCAACTTACAACCACAATTGAGACCAGAATTTCTGTTGCTACACAAAGTAGTCCACACCCAAGTGTACAACCATTTTTGTTTCTAGTGATAAGTGAATCACTGCAGTTGTTAAGACCATCACCCAGTTGTTAAGTGAATCTGGGTTCCACCATTGACATTGCTTGTTGGAAGCCAGTTGAGAAGGTCGCAAATGGCAATCACGTGACCCCCTTCAAGGTGCTGCAACCACTATAAATATATGCCAATTTCTAAGTGCCCAAATGGTGATCACATGACCATAGGGATGCTGCAACAATTGTAAGTGGAGGACTGATCATAAGTAACTTTTGTCAGTGTCACTCTAAACTTGAATGTGTATTAACACATGGTTTTAAGTTCAAAGACTATCTGTACTGAAAGCACATCCAGAGCTGTCTTCCATTCCACCAATGGAGATTAACTACTTAGTCAAGAAATCATAAAAAGTTTCCTCTTGCTGGTTGTCTTGACTAGAGGTTATGGAATTGGGTCCCAATGCTTTTTGAACTATTGAAGTATGCTGCTAAATCCACAAGACAAATGTTACTTTCCCTCTTTTCTGCATTCCTCTCTTAGCAATACTTATATGTGATTGAAATGTCTTCTAATAACAAAGCTAAATATTTATAGTCTCTTTTAAAAGCAGCTTGCTGAAGACAAGCTCTGCTGAATTTTTGATTTTGCACATATTGCATGCTATGACTTTAAAAACAGGGGGAAAGAAAATAAGAGACTCATATATACTTCTATTTTTGAAAACTCCTAATGCTGAATCATTAAATAACTTTAATGCACTTTCTTCCTGCAGAGCTTCTAATGAATCTTTTAAAAAATGATAGCCTTGCACCTCCGTTACACTGAGACTAATAAAATTGTACTTGCTTAAACAAACATCAACAGACAATTATCTCCTTTTTGAAATCCTTGAAAAGCATGATAACCTCTGTGAATCTCTAAAGATCTAATTTTTGTTTCCCTAAATACATTTTCCTAATAAAAGCTAAATACATTTTCTATCATATCCATTTGACATTCTTCATCTGAGAGAATGCGCAGTAGAAATGAAAGCACACCCTGTGGCCCATTATTTCCTGCTGTTTTCCATTTAATGCTGAACGTATAGAAAAATTATTGAAATGCCTGTTGAAAATAGCTATAGACTTTAAAACATTAAAAAAACCCTTTCCCGTAGTAGGTCAATAGCTTTTTGTCAAAATAAGTTTTATTTATTCATGTTAACAAGTTTTACACAAAGAAAAAAAGAAAAAGAAATATGCATCCTTTATCTCATGGGCTACTATTTTCTGGTAAACTTTCTGTCTTATTGATTTCCTGTAAGTTTCATCAATTTTAATTCTAAAAAGAACTGGGGAAGTAGAAAAATTTGGGGGGGGGGGGGCGTAGAGAAATTTACAGTAGGAGAACTGGTTCTTCATTGGAGTTCCTTTGCCCTCTCCCTTTTCATTCAAATACTAAATATTCAAGTCCTAATTATTATTACTTATTAAATTTTTACACCGGCCAAGGCTCCTAAGGCTTATATTTTACTATCAAGCTAGATAACAGAAAAGTAAATACATACAAGTCAAGTAGTTCTAGGTCAGTGATTCTCAATCTCAGCAATCTTAAGATATGTGGATTTCAACTCCCAGAATTCCCCAGCCACCATGCTAGATAGAACATTGCTGCTTCATAAGAAATACGTGAGATATATTAACTACAATATTCCTTGATGATATGGCAATTTATTTCTACAATAAATGATCCAATAATTTAAACTTATTTAAAAGAATTTTTTGTAAAAGTCCACACAATTTTATAACATTAGACAACACTTTGAGCATTATGAAATATACATGGCTTTCCTTGATGTACACAGAATACACAAACTTAATTGTTCAAGAAATAATTGAGTGCCTTGTTTATGTAATGCCACCTTTTATTATAGAATGGGATGGTGTGGATGAAGGCATGATCAGAATAGAGAATTATTTTCTTGTAACCAAGATTGGTTGGATATTCTCCAACATCCTTTGTTCTTTTAGAATATTTTCAAGGCGCCTCTTTTTTTGATTTCACACTAGCTGAAGATCTGTTTTGAGATAGTAGATATTCCAACACGGGCAAGTAGTTATTTCATCTGAAAATTAGATGTATTAACAATGCTTACCCATGTAACTTGTTTTGAGCTATATGATATTTCACAGTTTTGTTGTAGATATACAGGTAGTCCACAACATACAAACATTTGTTCAGAAAACACTGTGTTATTTTCACAGTTTATCCCTAGTTCAACAAAATGGCTATTATTTGTTGCAACAATATTTATTAGGGTCATTCATATTCTTGGTTTTTTAAGTAGTTACTATTCTTTACTGAACAGTATGTCTACAAAGGCAAACCTTTTGGCAAGTTCAGTTGTTCTAGCTGATGATCAAAGTCCTTATGTCTCAATATCATTTTCATTCCTCTGCTAAACTTCAACCATGAGGAATAAGACAGTAATAATGAAATCTAGAGAAAAATAAATAAAGGCCCAGTTAAGTCAGGTCGGTTATGCCACCCTTCCGACTTCTGGACCAAAGCTAGCATCTCAACTAGCACTCAGGATTTATCAAGTGCTTGGAAGTAATTAATGTATAGGCCATATTAATAATACAAATAGGGTGATCTGCTCAGCATTTTAGGCTTACAATGTAAGGCCAGAGTCATATTATTGATTTTGGTGCTGTCGCAAAGTAGAACCTATTGTAAATAAATGATTTGACCTGACTTGCCTTTAAGAAAAAAAGTGTAAATTGACAAGGTGATCTATCAATGATGTTCAACGCTTGAGTTTTATGGTTTCCCCCTTTTCAGCTATAGATCTTTTTTAAAAAATAAAAAGTTGTACAGTTACTAAAAGAGTTGGGAGGTGGTTTTTTTCAACTGCCACTAAGTCTGCACTAGAAATCTAAAATTTAAAGTAACCAACATTTTCTTTTAAAAGCGATGAATTATCCATTTTATTTTCTTACTCAACTGTATAACTGCTTCAGGAAATGTAGTATCAAGGTGCTCTGAAAATCAATTGTCATTCAGAATCTTGTGAACGGCTGTTGTTTTATCTGCCAATTTCAACAAAGCAGACATTTTGAAATACCTTACAAGTCCGGCTCCATAAAAAAAAAAAAAGCAGAGTTAACCCAGATCATAACAAATAGCCCCATCCCAGCTGAGCTGCAGCTTGCAAATAAAGTGGCAACCTGTGAACCAGTAGGCACTTTTTACAGAAGTTGGCAAAACAAAGGAGTATTGGTTGGTAAAGCAGAGTGCAAAACGTCAACCATTAAGTCTTCTCCCTGACAAACACGACAGGCATCCACATCCAAAATAGGCAGAATATTTTATGTTGGTGGTGGGCTGTGTTTCTTTTTCTTGCTTTGGCAGGATTTGCAGACGCAACAAATGATGCATGGCGAAGCTAAGAGCAGCAATGGAGATGTGACCAAAACAACGATTCCCAGGCCCACTAGGATGCCAACAACCTAGAAGTTGAAAAGAAGAAATAAGAAATAAGAAGGAAAACCCTATATCTATAAAAACCCTGTATCCATATCTATACACCAGCGGTGTCAAACTCAAGGCCCATGGTCCGGATTTGGCCCATAGGGTATTTAGATCAGGCCCGTGGGGCCACCCTGGAAATAGCAACGGACTGGCCGGCGGTGCCTCTGTCAGTGAAAATGGAGCTCAGTAGAGCCAGACACGGCCCTTCTGGGCCTTGTTTTCGGCCATGATGGCATTTTGCAGCCATCTGCTAGCGAAAATAGTGCTCGGGGGGCATGCACAGCCGCACTGGACCCCATGTTTAGCCACAATGGCCTCCTGCTGCACTCTGCCAGTGAAAACGGGGCCCGCCTATGCCGGCCACACCCACCCCAGGCCCCCCAATGTCAAACAACCCTGATGTGGCTCTCAATGGAATCAAGTTTGACAACCCTGCTATACACCATCGAACCTTATTTTTAGATTATTTTATCCTGCCTTTTATTATTCTTTAATTTAATTATTTTAAATAACTCGAGGTAGTAAACATACCTAATACTCTTTCCCTTTCCTATTTTCCCTACAATCTTGTGAGGTGAGTTGGGCTAAGAGGGAGGGGGGGAGGGGGGGAGGGAGGGAGAAAGAGAGAGAGAGAGAGAGAGAGAGAGAGAGAGAAAGAGAGAGAGATAGGTAGATAGATAGATAGATAGATAGATAGATAGATAGATAGATAGATAGATAGATAGATAGATAGATAGATAGATACTGGCCCAAAGTCAACCCAGTTTTCGTGCCTAAGATGGGACTAGAACTCTGGTCTCCCGATTTCCGACTTTGGTGCTTTAAAACCACAGGTCTTATAATAAACACAAATCCATGTTATTGGCATACCTGTGTTCTGTTCCACATAACTGAGGCTCGTGAATGGCCCAGTTTATTTCGACAGGGACCTTTGTCATAATGCCTTAAGAAGATGTCGTTCTGAAAGGCAAAATAGTACCCCATCATGCATATATTCAACCTTCTTGGATACCAAAGTGGCAACATGAGGCTTTTAGGCTTCCTCCAGCTCTATTTTATAAACTTGGAATTTCACAAAAATTAGTGTGACCAATACTTTGACACCAATTAACCTTCTATGATGCAATTACTCACTGCGTGTTTTATAAGGCTTTATAGAGTGTACGGCTTTATAAAGCAGGAAAAAGAATCACTGGCAAACGAGGAACAAGTTCTAGTAAAGCTGAAGATGCATCATTTGCAAAGCTCCATTTAACCTCATCAAGTGTTATATGTCTGAGATCTGCTGCCATAAGATTTGGATGTAGAACGCAAAAGAAAACAGAAGGAAAACCATGAGATGTCATCATGGAAAGTTAATGGTTTTAAGCATCGGTCTTCCTAGCTAGAAGTGTTAAACAACTATAGAGGAAAAACCTTTTTGCCAGAGACGACTTACATCCAAATTTTGTAGGCAGTACCAGCAAAATGTGTGCTTGCAATTTTTACACATCATTTGAGCGCAGCCTTCGTTCCGCTCAATATAGATCCTACAGACTGGACACTGTTTAATTGGAGCTTCTGAGTTGTTTTTAATAAGCGTTCTGGAAAAGAAAAGGAGGGAAAAAAACTCTGAAACAGTCTTAAGGATACCCTGGCTATTTCGTTAATCAGACTGAACTGAAGCATAGTTGCCTAGAAGAATATTATTGATCCATGTAAATGTGCTTCAGCTGGAGAAAAGCACTTCCCTTATGCAACAATTACCCACTGCAACCTTTGCAAACATATACAAAAATAATGGAAGGTCCCCCATTTGTTTTGTTATTGTGTTTAATGGTTGGATAATGTTGGCATTCACATATTTCCTCCACTGGGAAAATGAGCCGATAAGTTCATCTTATTTTTGCTTTAGTATTCTGTTTTAACAAGTTGATATGAAAGTAAAATATAATTCTCATCCATGCTTCCTCATAAGGTACAAAACAGCCCTTAACTAATTCCTTGTATTTACTCTGTAGAAGTTATACCCAGGCAAACAGCTTCGATTGCACCAAGAAATGCCCACCAAGAAATTGCCATATTACCTAGCTAACCTTGACCCCTAAATCTGCCATTTGGGCTGACAGAAAGCCAGTGTAGCTGGAACAGACCTTCCAGAATCAAGAATGCTGAAGCAGCATTTCAAATACTTGAGGTACCTCAATCAAAGCCCAGAATGTCTTCCCTTCAGCTAGCAAACAATTAATTAATTGCATTATTGAACCAGTGTCAGAAATGTAATTTCTTGCTAAAGAAATATAGTGTTTATAGCAATTTGAATGATATAAAGATTTTGCAACAGCTAGACAGATTCTTCACTTACCCTTGCTCATTTGCAATCCCCACCAAATGGCTTTCTGAGCATGATCCCTCCACGTGCCAAGGTTCTTTGCATGATGAACAGAATGTCAAGTAACACGTCTGACATTTTATAGGCACCGGTAATCCAGAGTCGCTTGGTTCAATTTGGCACACGGTCTGACAATTAGCAGACGGACACCAGGTCCTCAGTGGATCCAAATGCACTTCTGAGAATGTTACAGATCAAAACATAAGTTTTGAAAAAGGTGAAAGATTTATACAATCAGAAGAGAAACCAAAGTTATAAACATGGGATATCATATGGTTTACATCTTCCAGCATATTTTAGAAAAGAGGAAATTTCTTATCCATCTTGTCTAACTTGTCTTTATCTAACCCATAGGTGTCAAACTCAGTCGCATCATGTGACGTATCGTGACACATCGTGACATTTCTTTCCTTTGTGGAGCCAGGGTGGGCGTGGTCTGTTCGTGATGCATCCTGCCCGCGGGCTGCCAGTTTGGCAATTATGAATATACCCTCAGTGTAAGCTGGGAAAAAAATGACTGATTTCCCTAGCATGAGTTTCCTTACTGTACAGTATTTTAGGAAATGTGAGGTTGCTTCTGAAAAGTAATTGACTATCCAGGACCCTACAGGGAATGAATCATTAGGCAAAAGGGATTGTTCTTTCATTACATCAGAATTCACTCAGTGGTCTGAATCTTGCAAGCATCCTCAAAAAAAATTCATATAATTCATTTCCCATGAGGGAGAACTATGAGAGCATCATGGCAGGTATTCTAGCTTGGCAAAACTTGCAAAAGGAAATTTCACTTCTAGCCCAATTTGACTGTTATGTAAGAAAGGAAGGAATCCAATTTTCTGAATTTTAAACATTGGCAGTAAAAGGTTACTATAATAAACACAACAACATGAAGTCACTGCTGCCAGTTCTTTAGCTGAAGTTGGCCTTCCTCTTTCCTAGGATGTTCTAATGAATTGGTGTAGTACATGCATGGATCCAAGCGGCGTGGTCTTTTGTAATTGACAGATGAAAATTTTGTCAAGGTGCAGATTTTCTAAGTGTCATCCAAGACCTTTTGGTATGCCACCCAGTGTGCTGATAACCATTGGGACCACCACTGTCAGTTTATGCCTTAATTTTTCAAATGGCTTATTATTAGTATGGTAATTTGTTTAAATGTATTGCCTCCCAACTGCCATGGACACCGGGCAAGGAAAGAGCATTCAACACCATGAAGAACGAACAGCAAGGGTTAAACTTTTCCTATGGCAAAAAAACCCCACACACATGTAAGTGTGTGTATGCATGCACATAGCATGAATTCCTGTTGATTCTCATGAAGAGTCTACACATCTCTTTGCATAACCCTGTTGCCATCAGCCACATTGCACCAGAAAAATCTTATGATTTCTCATCAGGAGATAAGTGGCAATCTTCTTCCTTAATCTGATCTGCAGATTTAAGAATTGTAAAAATAATTGTAATTATAAAATTAATAAATTATTTTTGAATAGACTTTCATAAGATAGTACAACTAGTCAAGTAACTTTTCCTACATCTTCTTTGCTACGTTGTGAATTTAACAAGGCAATCCGAACCCCTACATATTAATGTAAAAAATTTACCTCTTTCAAATTTCAACTGCTTGTACAACTGAAATTGGTCTGCAGACACCAAGCTGGCTATCTGGAATGAAGAACACAATAGCAAAATGCTAAAAAGAAAGTGTGGATTACAATTTCATTTCTAACAATAGCTCAATGAAGATTTTTTCCCCCTCACTCACAGAACAATTTCAACACTAGTGATTGAGGTAAATTTAAAAAGAAAGTAGTCTAAATGCAATTATTAATAAATACTCTCAAAATCTTAGTGAACAATTTTAAAAAAATGTTTCTCTTTATCAAACTCACTCCAGAGGACCACATGGATTTATTCATTGTATTCTTAGCAAAAATATGGAAATTTTTGAATTTTACATTCAGTTTCCTGCATAAATATATATGTATGTACGTATGTATGTATGTATATGTATGTATGTGTGTGTGTGTATGTGTATGTGTGTGTACATGTATGTATGTATATATATATACATACATACATACATACATACATATACATATACACATACACATACACATACACATACACATACACATACACATACACATACACATACACATACACATACACACATACACACATACACACATACACACATACACACATACACACATACACACATACACACATACACACATACACACACACATATATATATATATATATATATATATATATATATATATATATATATATACATATCAGTGACGTGCAGTCAGGTGAGGCAAGTGAGGCACAGCCTCACCACTCTCATCATGAAAAAAAAAAGTAAAAGGAAAAAGCTGAGCTAGTTGCTGCCTCACCGTGGATGACTCTGCTTAACCTCACTGGTGCTCTCCCTCCCCAAGTGTAGTGACTTCCTCCCCAGGCCCCCATTCATTTCTCTCTCACACACACACAGCTGGATAAAATTATATAAAAATCTAGCCCAGCTTCACTGATTACAAGTTTGAAAAGGCAACGTGGCTCCACCTGCAATCAAACTACACTTGGGGAGGGAGAGCACAAGTGAGCACTGAGGAGACCACAGGAGGAGGCAGGAAGCCAGGCAAAGAGCCATGCTGTAGTACACACACTTCCCCCCCCCCCAGCTTCTTTCTTTTGGAAGGCTCCCCTCCGGCTTCTCTGCCTCTCCTCTCACCCCAGCCTGCCAGCAGGAGGTGGTGGGTGGGCTTTATTGTGTTCCAGGCATTTCCCACCCAGACAGCAGGCTGCATTTGCAATGGTGGAGGTGTTTGGGAAAGGCAGCAGGGGAATGGGTGGTGGTGGCAGAGGAGCTGCTTTCAAGCCACTGGAAAAGATATCCAATCCAACTTTTGTGTGTGGGGGGTTTGTTTGAGAGTGAGTGAGAGAGGGAAGGGGTAGGAGAGATAGTCCAATCCAACTTCTCTGTGTGTGTGTGTGTGTGTGTGTGTGTGTGTGTTTGAGAGAGGGGGAGGAAGGGAGAGAGGGAGGAAGGAGGGGAAGGAGAAGAAAAAGAAAAAGAAAGAAGGAGCAAAGGAGAAAAACAAATGCTGTAACTTTAAATTGGAACTGAACATGCCTGGCTGTGGAATTCTGGGAGTTGAAGTCCACAAGTCTAAAAATATTTGAAACTCAGCACTGTGTCAGTGCCTCACCAGTCATAAACCTCACCGCACGTCACTGATACATATATATATATGTTTGTGTTACAACCCCTGGTATGCCTAAATATGGGAGGAAGGTCACTACTCCCTCTTTCTGTCCTTCGGCTCATCACAGAAGACCATGCAGGCAGAAAACCATATTTTTATTTTTAATGTTGCCTTTTTATATTTGTGTTGTATTTGTACTGATAAATAAATAAAGGGAGACTAGTATAGATCTATTTCGAGCTAATTAGCTCTCATCAGCTAGCCACACCCTTACTGGGATTTGAACCTGGGCTGTATTATATCTTAGGCAGGAGTCTTAGCTACTAAGCCACAGGCTCGCCTCCTTATCAGTTGAGCCAGGGAAATAGGTATGTATTTGTGTTACAACCCCTGGTTTGTATAATACTTTGCTTTGGGTTCCCCCCCCCCCACTGACAGTAACAACTCTAAGGTGGTGATTGACTATGTGCCAGTATGGAAGATTCAAATGACCAGAACTGTCACATGATAATGATCATAATAACTAAAACATCACTTGCTGAATATACTTAGATTATTCCCCTGTGCCAGATTCTAATCATCCCAGCACTCAGCTCCCTCCCTACGCAGAGCAAATGTATCCCTAGGCAAAACGGATTTATTATCAGACAGAAAGGGCCCTGTTAGCATCTCCCACTGATATTAATCATTTGGATTTTATTCTGCTTTCCGTGGCAGCAGTTAATAACATCTGTGATTATCCTAAATTGAAACACTGTTCTAAGGCACAGCCTTTGATTCTGACATCGGAGGATCAGGAATTGTATTTATTTTATGCATCAAAATTCTACACCACCCATCATGAGAAGATGCAATTTTGTTCATACGAGTATCCTGCCCTTTTAAATTTGTATATATATAAAGTAAATATACTTTAAAGTATATGTATAGGTAAGTAACAACATACATATACATACATACACACACACACACACACACACACCAAAAAAAACCCACACCAAAGAAGGAAATGGGACAGATTACAAGAAACTGTCTTGGTAAAACCCCTGCTGCTATCTGCTGCCATATAAATACTTCAAAAGGGAACAGGATATGCTAAAATTGTCTCTATCCCTACCCGCATATACATGCCATTAACTTCTTTGACTCTCATAGGAATAGCTAGTTTGTGAATTCTTGCTGTTTCAGAAATTGTAGCTGCAGCTAATAAAAGCGCCTCATCAAAATGCTTCTCTGCAGCAAATAATGATAGATGGTAGTATTCCTATCTTACTCTTTTACTGTTTTATTACCAACTTCAAAATAACTTCCCAGGGACATTCAGTTTCTCTTTAATGTGAATATGTAGTAGACAACACAACTGTTTACAGACAAGTCACCCAGAACTGGGGTCTCCAACCTTGGCAACTTTAATCCCGGCAGACTTCAACTCCCAGAATTCTGGGACTTGAAGTCCGCCGGGCTTAAAATTGCCATAGTTGGAGACTCCTGACCTAAAGCAATCCTAATTTAAATGCCAGTAATTAGTAATGTATGCAAGTTAATGAATGCTATTGACACTGTGATTTCAGAATCATGTTTCTACAAATCAAGAGGACAGATTTAAGGTGCTTTGTCTCTTGCTCTTCTATCTTTCATCACTCCTAGTTTTGGTTTCCCATGGATGTCAGTTTATTGCTACCCCTACTCTAGCAAGAAAGTGCACATTACTCCTATCATAAAATATTCATTTCTGTTCATTAAACACCTCCCTCGCCATCTCAAACAAGACTTTGAGGATTTGTTCGGAACTGCAGAAAGAAAAATGAAATAATTGGATATAGAAAAGCAAACATCTTTGGGCAGTATTTCTCCCTTTTGCTATAGAATATAAAAATAAAACAAGCCCAAATCAAAACAATGGAATAGTGAAGAGCTATCGCACAAGAGAGCGTTGTGTTGTTATTCATAATAAAGAGCTGAAGAACATATTCAGAGACGGACATTTGTCTTCCCCAGACAATGAGGTTATATAATGCAAATTTTTATAGCAGTCAATGGAAAGCAGATGTTTACTGTCAGATCATATTTGTTGTGATAGGAAATAAAGGCACAGCTCTTCCAAACAAAGCCATTTATCTCCCAAAGTTCTCTCATTACAATACCATTAAGACTTGATCTCAGAAAAAAAAAGACAGCTAATGACAGGTCACGGAGAAGCTGAAGGCAATAAATAGGGACAAGGATTGAAGCACAACGAAACAGAAGTAAATATATAACTAAATTAAAATGGTATTTCCTTATTACCCTATTCTCTAAGCCCAGGACAAAGGTTTTTCAATGTCTCAAGCTTCTCTCTTAAATCTGCACTAAGGAAAGAGTTACTTGCACATTTAGGGGTCTCTGTCCCACAACCCTTGTTAATGTGCATTTCTCCAGTCCTTGAATCAGCAAAAAAAAAAAAAAAAGGGGGGGGGGGAAATCCCAACATAATCTTCACTGCTCCAACTGACAAACACAAATCTTACTTGCTAACAAGGCATGTGAATGGTTCTGTTTTCAACTTTTACTGCACGACAATTTAAGGGAAATGATGGGTAAACTTCCCAAACTTCAATTGCTTTATCACTCCAACATCACAAGCCGACAAGAAAAGAAAAGAAAAAAAACCCATCAGCAATTGAAGTCTGGGGCAGGTCTGAGCAGAATGGTTAAGTCAGTGTTTTTCAAGCTAAGCAACTTTAAGATATGTGGTCTTCAACTCCAGGATTCTCCAGCCATCATGTTAAGAAACAGTGAGTAAGGTGCCTGGGATGATGCCTGAGCCATGTTTCAAGTTGCCTGTGCAAGAAAGATGTCACAGCAAAAGTGTTCCATGACGTAATTAACCCTTGAATTGTTTTGTAAACATGGGTCTATTGGTCTCCTAAAAAAAACAGTCAATCTACCTCCAAAAATAGTCCATCTGATAGGTTGGTGGGGCAAAGAACAATTGTAAAACTGGAGGAAATTAACCCGGTACATCAAAAAAGTTTCTCATGCTTTATCCTGGGTCTGTCTTCTTACCTCTGCCCCTTTCCTTTTATCAGATGAACTAATTTTGGACAGAATTTTACCAATCTTCCAGTGAAGTTCAGTAGTAGCCTGAATAATACGTCGCAGGCTGTGAGGGCATGGCTAACAGAGTCTGGGAAAGTGGAAGAGGAAACAGGACTTTGCACAAGGAACACCACAGCAAGGGCAGGGGAAAGCGTGAGAAACAAACACAGAGTAATTCTGGCTTAATTAGGCTGGGTATAACCTAAGCAGGAGAATTGCTTTGGCAGGCTTTCAAGATCCTGTTATATTACCTTACTAGCAATACACATCTTTTCAGAAACCTAACTGCTTCTCATTTGTTTCCCCCCTAGAAAGGGAAACTGCCTAAACCCCTGCTAATTTAATATCCTCTAGCACTGAGGGTGTTATCTAGTTTGGTAATGAAATGTCTGCCAGAAAACACCCAAGCTCAGAGAGCACCAGGGACCCTCACAGTTAATCCCAACTTCCTAATGTTCCAAAGACACTAGGGGGAATGAGTAGTTCCAGAAAGCAGCATCTTGGAGTATTCTATGGAGAATGTAAAATGTATGTGTGTAGGGAGAGGAGAGGAGAGAAGACTTGGAGGTCTTCTACTCCCACCCCACTGCTCAGGCAGGAAATCCTATACCATTTCAAACAAATGTCCGTCCAATCTCTTTTTAATGCTCCAGTGTTGGAGCATTCACAACTTCACAACTTCTGGAGGCAAGATGTTCCTCTGATTAATTGTTCTAAGTATCAGGAAATTTCTTCTTAGTTCTAGATTGTTTCTCTCCTTGATGAGTTTCCATCCATTGCTCCATTACCTGTAGTGAGCCGGGAAATGGCGGTCGGCGTGCGGGCGCGCCGGCTTACTCCGGGAGACTGCAGGCGTCGACGGCTGCTGGAGCTGGCGTCCTGGCGGTTACGATCTGTTTGGCCGGCGTTTGCGGGCGTTTTTGCAAGCCACGACAGCTACGACAGCCCGAGGTGAGACCAGCGACGCCCTGAGCGGCTAGCGACGGAGACACGATGGCGTCCCACACAAGAGAAGGCGGAGGGAGGCGATGGTGGCAGTGGCGGCCCGGAAGATCATTGGGGGCTCTAAACATCAGCCCCCCGACCCGCTGGACCCACTGGGAGCCCGAGCCTACCAGAAGCCCAGTGGAGGTCGTGTGAGGTTTGAGCTGGGCTTGAAACATCAGAGTCGCCGGAGTTGTTGGAGGGCGCCGGAGGCCGGCAGAAGGTGTGGAGTGAATAACAGAGGCCGCCTGAAATGGCGTGGAGGCGACGCTGGGTCTTGGAAGGTTCACGGGGAGCCGTCGACACCCCCCCTGCCCATTACAGATTATCCGCTTGTTTTTGCATAGACTTTGAGATCGGCTTAACCCCTCACCACCTGGGGCTTGGAAGGACTGCGGGGAGCTGTTGAACACCCCCCCCCGCCCGCTATGGATCATCTGCTCACTCTCTCACGGATTTTTAAGAACTGCCTAACCCCCTACTATTGAGAACTGTAGATTATAGGCCCTACTTATTTTTTAGTCACTTCTACCTATTTCTTTACTCATCTCTCTCATCTTGTAATCTTGGTTGCCGTTCTGTCATGATTTTTAACGGGTAGACTTATTTAACACCTTTAGCACCCAGAATCCATCTTTAGCCCGGTGTATTTATCATTTATCATGTATGTGAGGTCTGACCTTATTTTACTGCGGGAGTCCCCCCTCTCGCAGTTATGGGCTCCTGCCCTCTCAAGGGCCCACCTCGAGGACGGGTTCATTAACCCAGAGAGGTGGAGGAAGCGCACATTGAGGGGTTTTTTAATGAATTGCTTTTTAAAAATTGTAAGGGGTTCCAGGGGTGGGGGGGGGAACAGGTTAGGAGGGATGGGAGAGCCAGGCACCTAGGTGTGGTCGAAGGAGGAGGGAGCGGAGTGGGGGAGGAGAGGGAAGATAGCATTCCTGCGCAGGGCTCCCTGATACCAACGGTCGTGGGGAGGGGCAGGTGCGAGGACAGATTAAGAGCGCGTAGTCGGTTGGGAGACCGGGGTTTTTGGTCATTCCCGGTCGTTTGTACCAACCCCTGCATACTAGGTGGTCAGGATCTACAGACCCAAGGCCTGAGACTGCTGTTATGCAACGCGAGGTCCGTTGTCAATAAGGCCCCCCTCATCCACGATCTAATTTTGGAGGGGGAGCCGGACCTCGCAGGAATAACCGAGACCTGGTTGGGCCACGAGGGAGGTTTACCCCTCGTGGAAATGTGCCCGCCAGGTTATCAAGCATTTCACCAGCCTCGGGCCCAGGGAAGGGGCGGTGGGGTAGCAGTGATTATCCGGGAAGACTTGGAGCCGAGAGAGTTCACTGTGCCACAGACATCTGGGTGTGAGTCCCTCGTCGTGAGATGGGGCCCAGGGAGGCAGTTGGGCCTGCTGATAGTATACCTGGCTCCTCGCTATACACCAGCGGCCCTGCCTGAACTCCTCGAGCTGATCTCATCGGTGGCGGTTGAGACCCCCAAACTTTTAGTGATGGGGGATTTTAATCTGCCGTCGATGGGAGAAGCGTCGGAGGGGGTTCGGGAGTTCATAGCTTCCATGACAGCCATGGACCTGACCCAGTTAATTCAGGGCCCTACTCACGAGGGAGGCCACACGTTGGACCTTGTCTTTGTCTCTGGCCAGTGGACGAGTGATCTGGGAATAGGGGATCCTATTATTACTCCCCTGTCATGGTCAGATCACTCACTTCTCCGGCTTGACTTCCCCGGTGCTACACCCCGCTGCGGGGAGGCGGAACCGGAAGGTATTAGATGGTTCCGCCCCAAGCGCCTGATGGAACCAGATAGGTTCCAGACGGAGCTTGGGCCACCTCTTGTGGACCTGACCCGCCCCCGAGTGGAGGACCTGGTAGGCGCATGGAATAGTGCGACTACCGGGGCCCTAGACCGGGTGGCGCCTTTGCGGCCTCTCCTGCGGCGACGAACCACCCTGGCCCCTTGGTTCACCGAGGAGCTAAGGGTGATGAAACGCCACAAGAGACGCCTAGAGAGTCGTAGGAGATCCTCCCGTTCCGAATTTGACCGAGCACAGGTACGCGCCTATTTGAGGACGTACCTTGTGGCATTAAGAGCGGCCAAACGTCAATATTGTGCCGCTCTTATTGCGTCCGCAGATGACCGCCCTGCCGCCCTGTTTCGGGTGACTCGCTCTCTCCTGTTTGAGAGACCGCGGGAAGCCCCTTTACAGGGCAGAGCAGAGGAGTTTGGGAAATATCTACAGGACAAAGTCGTTCAAATCCGGAAGGGATGGGCCCCTTTCAGTAGTCCAGCTGAGACGCCCGTGGCAAGTCTTGAGGGACCGCTTTGGGAGGAGTTTGACTCGGTTGCCATCGAGGATTTGGACAGGTTGCGTGGACGTCTGCGACCTACCACATGTTTATTGGACCCGTGTCCCTCCTGGCTTGTACTGGCATCCTGGGAGGTTACATGTGACTGGCTCCTGGGCCTAGTGAACGCTTCGTTGGGTGAGGGGCTTCTACCGACTGCCTTGAAAGAGGCGGTGGTGAGGCCCCTGCTCAAGAAGCCTTCCCTGGACCCAATGGACCTAGTCAATTATCGTCCAGTCTCCAACCTTCCTTTTTTAGCGAAGGTTGTAGAGAGTGTGGTAGCACAACAGTTCCCACGTCACCTGGAGGAGAATGATTATCTAGACCCGCGCCAGTCCGGCTTCCGACCCGGGCACAGCACGGAGATGGCCTTGGTCGCATTGGTTGATGATCTCTGGAGGGCCAGAGATAGGGGCTGTTCCTCTATCCTGGTCCTATTAGATCTCTCGGCGGCGTTCGATACCATCGACCATGGTATCCTGTTGCACCGGCTAGAGGGGCTGGGAGTCAGGGGCACCGTTCTACGGTGGTTTGGCTCCTACCTCTCTGACCGGACGCAACGTGTGTTGGCAGGGGAGCAGAGATCGACCCAGAGGCCACTCACATGTGGGGTGCCTCAGGGGTCGGTGCTCTCGCCTCTCCTGTTCAACACTTACATGAAACCGCTGGGCGAGATCATCCGTGGTTTTGGGGTGGGATATCATCTGTATGCTGATGATACTCAGCTATACATTTCCACCCCGAACCACCCCAATGAGGCCGTCGAAATGATGTCCCGGTGTTTGGAGGCCGTACGGGTCTGGATGGATGACAACCGACTAAAACTCAACCCTTCCAAGACGGAGTGGCTGTGGCTTCCGGCCTCCCGGTTCAACCAGTTGCTTCCATCTCTGGCCATTGGGGGCGTGCAACTGGCCCCCATGGAACAGGTGCGCAATTTGGGCATCCTCCTAGATGCCCGGCTGTCCATGGATGACCATGTAACAGCCGTGGCAAGGGGGGCGTTCCATCAGGTTCGCCTGATGCGCCAATTGCGCCCCTTATTGGACCGGGATGCCCTACGCACAGCCACCCATGCGCTAGTGACGTCTCGCCTGGACTACTGCAATGTTCTCTACATGGGGCTTCCCTTGAGATGCACTCGGAGACTGCAGTTGGTCCAGAACGCGGCCGCGCGTGTGATTATGGGGAGGACGAGATACTCCCCTGTAACACCTCTCCTGCGCGAGCTGCACTGGCTTCCTGTAGTCTATCGAGTGCATTTCAAGGTTTTGATTATGATCTTTAAAGCGCTTCATGGCACAGGACCTAGTTACATGCAGGATCGCATCCTGCCCCATACATCCCTACGACCAATCCGCTCACACAGAGAGGGACTTCTTCGGGTGCCGTCCGCCAAACAGTGTCGGGGGGCAACACCCAGGAGCAGAGCCTTCTCTGTGATGGGCCCAGCCCTATGGAATGACCTCCCCCATGACATCAGGACTACTTCCGATCTCCGCTCCTTCCGTGTACAGTTGAAGACCCACCTCTTTCAATTATCTGGCCTGGCTCAACTGTAAATTTTTCTTATTCCTCCTAACAGTTCTTTTAAATTTTTTAAATTTTAAATTGTGTTTTACAATTGGGGTATTTTAATGGTGATTTTTAATTGTCCAATGTGATGTAATTTGTTACCTCCTCCGTGCATGTTATGTCCTGTGTATATGTAGGTTTATGTGTTTGTACACATGTTTTATGTTTTATACTCCATTGTACGCCGCCCCGAGTCCTGTCTGGAAAGGGAGCGGCTAATAAATTTAAATTTATTATTATTTATTATTGCTCCTTGCCCTACTTTCAGTTGCTTTGGAGAATAGCTTGACTCCCCCTTCTTTGGGGCAGCCCCTGAGATACTGGAACACTTCTATCATGTCACCCCTAGTATGTAAAATGGAATGGTCAAATTTATTTATCTATCTATTTTTATCCTGCCTTTATTATTTTCACAGATACCTCAAGGCAGCAAACATATACAATACACCTTCCTTTTATTTTCCCTACAATAACAACCCTGTGAGATAAGTTGTGTTGAGAGAGAGAGAGAGTGGCCCACAGTCACCCACCCGACTTTCATGGCTAAGATAGAACTAGAACTCAGAGTCTCCTGTTTTTTAGCCTGGTACCTTAACCAAAATGATGTTCTCTCTACCTGCAAACAAGAGCAGTATAAAGTATAGCTACACAAAAGTCCTTGTTGGCTGAAGTAATGGAAAACCTGTACTGGTAATCCTCGACTTACAATAGTTCGCTTACTGTTCATTCAAATTTACAACGGTACTGAAAAAATGACTTATTACCATTATTCACACTTACGACTGTTGCAGCATCCCCATGGTCACGTGATTTACATTTGGATGCTTGAGAACTGACTCACATTTATAACAGTTGCAGTGTCCCGGGGTCATATGATCCCCTTTTGCGACCTTCTGACAAGGAAAGACAATGGGGAAACCAGATTCACCGTGTTACTAATTTAACAACGGCAGTGATTCACTTAAGAAATGTAGCAAGGAAAGTGGTAAAATGGAGCAAAGCTCACTTAACAAATTTCTCACTTAGCAGCATAAAGTTTGGGCTCAATTGTGGTTCTAAGTTGAGGATTGCCTATACTACCAATTTGGGGCAAAATTCACAACACACATCTGAAAAAAAACAGTTTTTTTCCCAGTTTAAAATGACCTTTTGTTCAGGGAAATACTATGTTAAGTTGGTTATATTCATTCTAATTAGGAAGTAGTTGTTTCATTGCCTTCAGTTTCCTTTTGTGATGGCAACAATTGTTACCTAATGACTTCAGGGCAAATATTTTGTTTTTACAAGTATTATTTTATGTTTCCTTTGAACTACAGAACTCTTGAAAAAGGAAACACATATTCAAAACAAGTTAGGCAATACAATAACATTTCGCTTAAGCACCATAAAGACATTTTTCCTGGTTGTCGCTGTTAAATATTCAAAACCTGACTTTGGTAGTGAAATACTATCTGTTATACTGAAGGGAGCAAAATGTGCTGAATGATATCTACCTGGCAACCAATGGGAGGGAGTTTTCTGTAAGATTTTCATCTTTCAATTTCAGCATCCATCAGAGTTGCATTATAAACTATCGTGATTTTTCCACAGCAGCATTAGTTTTGCAGTGTATCTACTATTTCTGCTTTTACTCAATACAACAGAGGAGTACGGAGCAACTATAATTTGAAGATAGATTTCTTTTTAGAAACATTATGAAATATTGGCAAGGCTAGATTCAGTTTCTGGATGAAGGGTTGTTGCTTTCTTCAAGTGCTTACTATTTTACAATAAAGACAGGTAGCTACTGTTGCTATCTTTAGGTCAACACTTTTATATGTGTCACTGAAATGACGACAAAAGCTATCCATTCCTAATTGTCATTCCACATCTTTGGCGTGGTGCAAGTGACTTCTATGTGGTAAAGAAATGTATACAAGGAAGAGAAAAGAAAAAGTGCCTAACTGAATGTTCAAATGATTTGCACACTTGCTAGAAAAGCAGCAGCAGCAGCTTTGTGCTTGAAATACAAACAACTGTGTGATAGCTTTGTAGCAATTCTTCATAAAATATAATGGACTACACTACCATTCTGGATTTACATCACGGAATTTAGATGTCCATTAAGCGTTATACTATTGATTGGGCATATCTCTTCATTTTATGTATTAGTATTTAGTAATTGATTGCCCATAGTTGCCAACTGTTACATACTTCAATCAATATAATAATTGGATTCATATGTTGCTGTAAAGCTGGTTTCTCCAAAGTGATATGTTGCTATGCTAACATTCTCCCTTGATACTTGCCGTGCTCCTTGTCCCATCTGGCCTTTTACCTTAAAAAAGATTATTCTCAAACAGAGAGCTACAAAGTCCCAGCCTCCTTCATCAACTTTATTTCCAAAAAT
Source organism: Natrix helvetica (assembly GCF_964273705.1). Taxonomy (NCBI): domain Eukaryota; kingdom Metazoa; phylum Chordata; class Lepidosauria; order Squamata; family Natricidae; genus Natrix; species Natrix helvetica. Next base: position 102,695,003 of record NC_138550.1, on the reverse strand, counting down.
GCACCCCATATGTTTTTATGGAAAATAGAAATAATGTGCACCTGTGGCCCTGTTCTCTCCCCCCCCCCCCCCAAATATATAGAATTGCTCAGAAAAAGGATAGAGATATGCCGTTGTCATTCTATAAGAGATGATGCTAGAGGAGAAGGCAGGGGGCATCCTGATAAATTCACACATTTTCAGCTTAGCGTATTTTGTGAGCTCAGTTATTGTGGTTTATAAACTTTGGTTTTAGAGATTAGTACAATGTGTGAACCAAGCCAATCTGGGGTCTTCTACAAATAATGACGAAACCAATTATTGTTTACCACAATATGTAAACAAGATCATTTATCATCCTGGTTTTTCTTCTTCTGCACGTTCCTTGGGTTATTTGAATAAAAAGGTGAAGGTTCCCCTCACATATATGTGCTAGATGCTCCTGACTCCAGGGGGCAGTAGTCTTCTCCGTTTCACAGCCGAAGAGCCAGCACTGTCTGAAGATGTCTCTGTGGTCATGTGGCCAGCATGACTAAATGCCAAAGGTGCACAGAATGCTGTTACCTTCCCACCAAAGGTGGTTCCTATTTTTCTACTTGCATTTTTACATGGTTTCGAACTGCTAGGTTGGCAGAAGCTGGGACAAGTAACGGGAGCTTGCTCCATTACGCGGCGCTAGGGATTCAAACTGCCAAACTGCAGACCTTTCTGATCGATAAGCTCAGTGTCTTAGTCACGGAGCCACCACGTCCCTTCGGGTTATTTGAATAGTTCAACCTTAACTTTTATATTGCTTCACACTGATCCACCTGTCTATTCTTTCAGTACAACTTCCCAAACAAAGTTGTATGCAGATGAGTTGAAGGCAACAAGATGTTAGTCATGTAAGAGTGAGCTCCCCTGTTCTATACTTATAGCTGCCACTTCTTTGCCCGCTGCTCAACTAAGGCAGTGCCAAAGTAAATGCTCAAGAGAGCCATTACAAAGACATTTCATCCCTTCCTAGCACTGCCAACAAATCTTTTAAAAATGTACTCACAAATAAAGGTAGAGAAAACAATCAGGCTTGTCTTTTAAATGTCACCCATCATTCACTTGCTGTCTTATTTCCCCTCCATACAATTATCCCCCATCTACGTCTAATTCCTATTATTTCCCTCAAATTTAAAAGAAAATGAACAGGGAGCCTTAATCACCCGGCTGTGTTCTATGAAAAGAACAGGATAAGCAAACTAAATAGGAGTTATGTTACTATTTTTAGACATTGAGTACTATTCAAATCTTGCTTCCGTTGCCATGGAAGTGTTCCAAAGGCTTATTATAGTTGCTTTTGAACAGAATTTATTCCAAGAAAACCTATGTAACCCATTAATGCTATTTCAGGTTTCAGGTAAATGGATATGGAGGGGAAAGTGTTTTTCTGCTCTAGTGGATAATGTAGGCCTTGGAAAGATACTCAAAACAATGTTATTCTTGTTGACCGACTTGCTCCAGGATACCAAATGGGACTCGCAAAGGTACTTCAAATGGACTACTTCCAATTTATTCCTAACAATACTCGGAGTGCACATATTAGAACTTCTTGTAGTCCTCTGCAGACAACAAATTACTTCAGACAAGGAGGGATTTTAAAAGCTTCGATTATCAAGTGGAAATCTGGAGTTTTAAGACCACACCATAAAGTTGCTCTGCCTACTTTTCCATAGCAATTTGTATTTATCATTTGGGCAATGAATAGTGTCCGTTTAGTGGAATATGCAGGCATGACTTTTCAAAAAAGTTACCATTAAAGGACCGTAAGGATAATAACCATAGAACCGATTGGAATCTACAACTGGTTTGACCGCTTCCATCATTCCTAGTCATTTACTGTCTTGGACTATTCTTTCTGGAGTTACCTAGAAAGTATGTTAAAATGGTTTATACCCTTGATGGCAAACCTATGGCACATGTGCCCAAAATGGCACATGGACCCATGTTGTCTGGCACGCATGGTGTTGCCCGTTCCTCTTCCAGGTTTCTGGCATGCATGCGCACACAACGATCACCTGGCCTTTGTGCATGTGGCAGTGCTGGAAACTGGAAGAGCTGGTCTTCTGCACCACCCAGCTGATTGTCACACGTGCATATGCCCCCGTAACCAGGAGACTAGCTGGCTGGTGCGTATGCACGCCCCAAAAACTGGTAGTTCATTTTCCGGCACACACATGCACCTGGGCAACTCCTCTTCCAGGTTGCGGCTCCAACGAGTGCTCACATGCTCCTTTTTTGGCACTCAGTGCCGAAAAGGTTCACCATCACTGGTTTATACTATCTCAGTAATAGAGCTACCATTATAGTACATTCCCATGTACAAAAATAGGTCTTTTCCTGCTAAACCTTTCATAGAGCTCTTATTTTTCTTAGTTCTAATGCAAGTCAGCACACAGGGCCTCTTTTTGTTGATCTCTAGGCTGTTTTAATCTAAATGTTTTAAAGTAAGAATTGGTTTTACTATCTAAGCCAAGAAATACTACTGAATTTCAGTGCGCTTATAAGCTTGCACCTTATTAGTCCAGTGACCAAATAGCATAAACTTGTAACCATATGAATCAGCATACAGTGACATCCATGCTTGGGTAAGTTCCAGATGACAAGCCCCAGAGTATTGAAAAGGAGAACAGTTTGAGGCAATCTTTTAAAGATAGCTCAAGACCTCTAGGCAAGTGGAACTAAATTTGGGGAGTACCATGTATATATCCACTCCAAATATCTTTATATGACAGGGCTCCTTGGAGAACTTCGGGTCCTTAGCATGAAATTTTGAAATGAGGTATAACTGAGGACCCTGACAATAAGTTATCTTGAAAGTCCTGCTAATTATTCTAACAAGCCTTTTTCAGATCTTGACAATTTTATACCAAGAATACCAGGACAAGAGGAATATCCTTGTCTCCCTGCACCCTAGAATGCCTCCTTCCCCAATGTGCTGCCCGTGACATGTGTTATAATGTGTAACATATCTCTCTATCTCCAGCTAGCTACCTAATACATGATCAGGATGATATATCCATTCAGTTGTGTCAAACTCTTGGAAATTGTATGGGCCATGTCTCTCCATGTCCTTTGGTCTTGCATTATTTATTTGAGTTGTTCTATGCTCTGGCTGGTGTCAGCTTTGATGATGATATTATATATAAACCTGTTTAACAAATAACATACAGTATGTCCCAGCAAGTATGATCAAAGGCCATCAACGCAACTTGTTCGGTGGACAACAGATAAAGCTGGTCTTCAGAATAGAAAACATTTAGAAATATAATCAGAGCATTATCTATAGTAGCAAACAGTAACATACCCATACGGTTTATTCATTAAGAGAGATAAAAGCTCTTTTTTAAAGTTTTGGTCCAGCATAGATCATTTGCTGCTTTTAAGAGCATCTATTCTGGTCGGAATGATTACTCGTCACTATAATATATCAGTGAAGCTCACAAATACATAAGGAACAAAACCCATAACTTCAGCGCTTCCCCTCATGCATGATCCATTCAATATCTTCCTCATTGTTTATTCATTCAGTATTTAAGATTGCATACTAAAGAAAACATTAATGGCCCATTAGATGTATACCCTCAAGTGCCCTATTGCCTGGCTAACTGAAATGAAGCTTAGATTTCAAGAGTTTTACCAACAATAATCTTGGAACACTCTTCTATGATTTTCATGCATACTTTAGCACTGCATTTTCTCTACATTCAAAATGTCAAAAGCTTATTATTATTTCAGGTCTATGTGAACAACGTTAGAACTTTGATCTAAGAAGACAAAGCAACTTTATCCCTTAACAGATTTGCTCACTGTGCAATTCAATATGTGCAGCGTAATGTACCCCTTGAAACTGAATATGGGCAATGTACCCCTTGAAAATTCAAATTGAAAATCATGCAAATTCTATGTAAATGTGGAGATCTTTTATTTGTATAATTTTGGGCTTGATTTAGCACTTTACAGTACTTTTTTTAAAAAACGCCACTTTTTATGTCAAGAAAACGGTTTGATCAGGTGGTTAAAAGTGGCCGATGGAAAAAATTTATCTTCAGACTTGCAAGATGGATATCAGCCTTCCTGGATAAACCAGATTAAAAAAAAGATGTCTAAGTGAGCTATATCTGCTTTTATTGCAAGGCTACATTAACAGAATCTTGGGAGTCTGAAGATGTAAGCTTCCTTCCAACACTTTTAATCCCCTGATCAATTAGGCTAAATCTTTCCTAAATTTCTTCCTCTGACCACTAATCTATTGGGGGCTCCTCCCTCTCTCATCTGGGCAGCATTTCTTCCCTTTGTCCCCCAAGGTTATCCACACATTTCATTGCAATGCCTTTCAAGGGAAGATATAGCTCACGCTCCATTATTTCATCAAGCCTTTTAATGAATCATATTCACATTTAATGTCTAAACTGCTCCTAACCAACTTTTAACCAACTGATAATCCTTACACATTTTTAATCCTATTATATATCATCTTAATTTAAAATTTGCATGACATGAATGTTCCACGAAGAAGTTTAATATAAGTTGGCCACGTGAATTTTTTTTTCTATCCTGAGCTTTTATCCAAAAGAACTGCATAGTTGGGTATACATAACATTTCAGGCATCCAATGAACTGCAATTGGATATCTACAAGCACCATTTTATAATAACAATACAATAGTAGAGTTGGAAGGGACCTTGGAGGTCTTCTAGTCCAACCCCCTGCCTAGGCAGGAAACCCTATACCGTTTCAGACAAATAGCTATCCAACATCTTCTTAAAGACTTCCAGTGTTGGGGCATTCACAACTGCTGGAGGCAAGCTGTTCCACTGATTAATTGTTCTAACTGTCAGGAAATTTCCCCTCAGTTCTAAGTTGCTTCTCTCCTTGATTAGTTTCCACCCATTGCTTCTTGTTCTACCCTCAGGTGCCTTGGAGAATAGTTTGACTCCCTCTTCTTTGTGGCAACCCCTGAGATATTGGAACACTGCTATCATGTCTCCCCTAGTCCTTCTTTCTCTTAAGCTAGACATACCCAGTTCCTGCAACTTCATATGTCTTAGTCTCCAGTCCCCTAATCATCTTTGTTGCTCTTCTCTGCACTCTTTCTAGAGTCTCCACATCTTCACCATAAAAAATATATATTATGCTTCTCAAGCGACATGTAACATTTCTATCATTTGTGTTTTACAATTCTGAATGCCAGAGTACATCTTCCAGAATCTATTGCTAACAAAGAACTAGGGATATTCAAATTGAGAATGTTCTTGTTGCAAGCAAGCAAGCAATTCTGAGACTGTCTGGATACCAAGTAAACATTTCCCCAGGAAAGGGAAAACAAGTGAAAAACCATCTGCTTGTTTCTAGTTTCTCCTGTGAAGTGGGCTCCCTGCCAAGTAGTCATTAGAGTAATTAAGGGGGGAAACAATCTAATATATTCATTATGTAAATGAATGACAAAGATTAAAAGGCAATGAGAGAGGAACTAAATATAAATACCTCTGTTTCTTGCAGCATCCCATGGCCTAAGCAGACCACGTCTGGACAAGAGATGGGAGAACCACACCCTTCACGGATGGCAAATTGCATGTATTGTTTTAGACACTAAGGAAGAAGAAATATATAAGTTACAAATCATATGTAAATTATAATATGTAAGTATTATATTCCAATGGATGGAAACTAATCAAGGAGAGAAGCAACCTAGAACTGAGGAGAAATGTCCTAATGCTGAAAACAATCAACCTATAGAATGGTTTGCCTTCAATACTTGTGGGTGCCCTCATCACTGCAGGCTTTCAAGAATAGACTAAGATCATATAAACCAGGGACGTGCGGTCATTGGAGGCAGGGGCGGCAAAGCCTCACCTCTCATCATGAAATAATAATATATAAAATAATAATATCCACGAGGAAGTTTCATATATATAAGAGGAAGAGGAGGGAGGAGGAGGAGCACGTGCGGGGTGGTGCCAGCTGGGCAACCGCCGGAGGCAGGAGGGTTCTCGGAAGCGCCAATAACCTTCCTGCCTTCACTGTACTTTGCGCGCTCCTCGCAACTGCAATCGATGTCCAGAAGTGGCAGGGGCTTGATGACGTCGCCGCAGCTGCCATGCGCGGACGGACGGAGGTAGCCAGAGTGGCGCCAAGGCAGTCCGGCGGATGAGCGACCGAGGATCAGGCTGCCTGATCCTCCATCGCTCGCTCGCTTGCTCTTTCGTCCGCCCGGACCCCTCGGCGACACTCTGGTTACCTCCGTCCGGCCGTGCCCAGCAGCAACGTCGGTGACATCATCAAGACGAAGTGGCTTGGAGGCGAAGTGCTTTTCAGTGCTTTTCTGTGCGTCTGGCATTTAGGTAGATAGCCGGATGTCCTAAACTCCAGACGCACAGAAAAGCACTAAAAAGCAGCTGCTGTTGGGGAGCGCAAGCCGGCGGAGCGCGCTCAGGAAGGCGGGGAATGGGATCACGTGTGCTGGAGACTGAGGCAGCCTCAGCCTCCAGCACATGTGGTCCCATTCCCCGCCTTCCTGATGACGTCACCAGCTTCACCAGGCGTAAACCTCACCGCACGTCACTGATATAGACTCTCCTGCTCAATGCAGGGAGTTGGACTAGATGACTTCCAAGGTCCCTTCCAACTCTTTTTATGTCCTATGTTCTAAGATATAAACATACAATGGCATAAGGCACCTCCACTAGCTATTGGAGCTAACTCATCTTTTTTCAGCTCCATTGTAAATTTGAACTCTTTCTCTCTGTGTTGCTATGGGAGGATTGGTAGATTTTTTAATTAATAGTATAAAGAGTTAGACTTTGGAGGAGTAGACTTTAGCCTTTATATCTATTGGTTGCCATGTAATGGTTATGTAAATGCATACAGTCAAGCTACAGCTAATAGATAAGCACTGTATAGCTGACAAACTTAAATATCAGAAAGCAACATGTTGTTGAGATTGGGTGGGAGCTCTAGACTATCCTAATAACATTATATAAGGAGAGGAAATGAGAACCCAAGACCTGGAAAGCCTCCACTGATAAGGCAATTCTCACTATCATACAGCCAAATCATTTCAGTTATACTTTCAATTCAATTCCATGTATTAATCTAGGCACAGATTAGTTATTTAGAGCGTTGCATAGTCTAGATCAGGGCTTTCAAATTTGGGAAATTTTAAGATTTGCAGACTTCAATGCCCACAATTCCCCAGCCAGCTACTATAGATCACCTGTTGCTGGACCTACTCTGTGGAATATAAACCTGGAGATTCAGGTGGCCCGGAGAAAGAAATATTTTCCTAGTTTTCATTTCTGATATTTTTCTTCTAATGGGGTGGATATAATTTGCATAAGTTGATGCATGGATATATTTAGCAGTATAAAAACATTATTTAGTAATAACTCTGAAGCAAACACATGAAGATGAAGATCTATGCAGGGGTTCTCAGTCTTGGCAACTTTTAAGACATGTGGACTTCAATTCCCAGAATTCCCCATCCAGCATTAACCTTGGGGAAATTGCCAAGATTGGGAAGACTGGTCTATAACCTTGATAAGAAAAGCATTCCTCATATTTTATTTACCCTTTCGATAATTTTACTTTTAAAAAATCATTCACATATGTTAATGCTAATTTGTTAATATATTCATGTCAAGGAAGTGCCATGCTTGCAATTTTCAATTAAAGTTAGATAAGTTCATTGGATAGGGTTCTGAATCCCCATAAGTAAATGAACTGAATTCTAATTTTTAAAAGCTTTTTATGGTGAGCATTTAAACACTATTTTGCAATATAATTATGACTATCAGAGATATAAATGTAGGTTGAAGTTTAAGAGGAGCTGGGAAACATAAACTGGGAAATTGATATCCCACAAATCCATCTCTATTTTGTGGAAATTACACCTAATCCATAGTATTAAGTATATATTCAATGTTAAGTATTTTGTATTACATAAAGCCCTTACAATAGGTGGTGTTATGAAATGTTATTTACTTATTTTGTCATATTGAAGAACTGCCAATCTCCCTCACATAAGGTGTTCTGATCTTATAAACTCACCATAAACTTCTTCATCAAATATCACAAATGGTACCATTTAAAAGACTTCTATACATTATATTCTCCCACAGAAATGCTACTGGAAACTAGGATTTTAATCTTCTGGAGTAAAAGGTACACCTCAGGGACTGCCCACATTTCCAGAATTTCATAGGAAATGTAAGTGGCATCTCTAACACGAAGTATGCTTTTTCTGCTAAATATTAAATAATCAGTGACTCTTGGCAGCCCATCCTGATCAGAAATAGTCTAGACGAGAGGCAGGCAACAGTTTTGTGCAAGTCAGGTTGCCAGGAGTTGGGGCTTGTTGCCTATTTACCAAATGGTTGTTACAGTAGAAGTGGCCCATCAGAAAACATCTATTAATTAGAACGAGGCCCGGGACGCTGGATACAGGGGGCCGGAAACCAAGGCCTGAGGGCCGGATACAGTGCACCTAAACCATTAATCTGGCCACGTTGGACCACAAGGCTGCCCTGCCCACATCACCCCACCTACCCGCTGGCTCCCACCCACCTTCTGGAGGCCGAGGAAGCCAAAAAAATACCCGTTTTTGGCCCCTCCGGCCTCCAGAGAGAGAGAGAGAGAGAGAGAGATGGAGACACACACACACAAGTCCCTCACAGCCACCCCAAAGTAGCCACATCCCTTCACTAACCTGCTTTCCACCCCCAGAAGCATAACAAATTAAAGTTTAATTTGTGTGTATTATTTAATAGACTACTCTATTGGCTACACGCACCCAGTCACATGACCACCTAGTCACGCCCATCCAGTCACATGACACTTAGCCTCTTAGACACTTAGTCTACCCTCCCCCCAACATTCTGAGGGACCATGAATTGGCCCCCTGTTTTAAAAGTTTGAGGATCCCTGAATTAGAAGGGAATCAGTGGTGGTATTCAGCCAATTCAGATGAACCGGTAGTGGTCACTTGTGGGAGGGCCCGCCCACCCGGGCCCCGCCCACCCCCTGCCCCGGCTCTATGTCGTCCTATTTAGCCATGTTTTCTAACCCACATGTATGCGTGCAAGCAGCACATGTGAGCCAAGCACATGTACGGACGGCCACATGCACGCGCAGAAGGCACGCACGCTCACAGTTTCAGTGCACGGTGGTAAAATTATGTGAAACCCACCTCTGAGGGTAATCTGGTGAAGTTGCTCTTTGACACCCTCCCTATCTGAGTGAAGGAATGGGAGAGAAGGGGAAGTTATGTTTAATTCAGCTTTGAGTTTAAGCAGTAACTCTGCCATATTCCTTGTGCGTCCAATCACACTTGTCCAATAAAGAATTATATTCTGTTCGGTTCTATATAGGAAACTAGGGATTGCATTGCAGTCAAAGGTATAATGCATGAAAGAAGGTTCTGCTCTGTGCCTCACATAGAAGGAGTTCTCTATCTTTCTCTCTGCCTAGTGTCCAGTGGTCATTCCACATAGTTTTGAGTTGGCTTCACCCTTTCCATGTGGGTCTGTTCAATATTTACCTGTGCTTTCCCCCACCCCACCCCACCTCCACTCCTGGAGAGGTCTGAGTGCTTTGTCCACGTTTATAAAGAAACTGACATTCGTGAAGGGAGAAGCACAAATAACTTGCAGCTGATGACAACGAGGAAAGATTTAAGTGTACCACTTGCTGCCAAGCCTCCGCTCAAAATGTTCGTTTCCAAAACCTTTAGGGATTTATTTGCACTCAATATGTAGCTCAACCCATCAGGCGATGGCCCGTTCAGATCTCGTGGTGCTAACTAATGGCTTAAGAAGGCATTTCGTACTTCCTCGCACCTCAAATCCATCAAGGCCACTTTAAGATAATCTTCCTCGGCATTCATAAACAAAGGGCTGGCTTGTTCGGATCGCCATTTCAGCCCCGTTACATTAACTATCCCTGTGATTCAACACTTTAAAAGGCTTCCAGATGATTTACTTCAAGTCTTACACATTTTCAGAAAGCAGTGAAAAAAGGAAAAGGAAAAGGAGAAAGGGGGGGTGCTATAGCAATAGGGCAAATATTAGTATGGAAGATAAAGGGAGTTTACAAAACGTAGGACTATAGCAGAGGTGGGTTGCTCCCAATTCAGCCCGGACTGGGCGAACCGGTAGCAGTGGTGGGAGGCTCCACCTACCCGGACACTTCTGCACATGTGCAGAAGAGTTGCACGCCAGCGCTCATGGGAGCGCACCCAAACCGGTAGTAAAAAAAAATGGCAACCTACCACTGGACTATATGCTTATATAAAAAAGCATACTTAATGTATTTGGGGTAAGAGGCTATCCATATAATCAGGTGAGGGTCATACAGATCATCCTCAGCTTACAACCATTTAGTGACCATTCGGAGTTACAGCAGCAATCAAAAATGTGACTTACAACTGTTTTTCAAAGTTACAACCACTGCAGCACGCCCACCCCCATGGTCATGTGATCAAAATTCAATCGCTTGGCAACGGGTTCATATTTATGATGGTTGCAGTGTCCCAGGATCATGTGATCACCTTCTGTGATCCTCTGACAAGCAAATCAATGGGGAAGCCAGATTCACTTAACAACTATGTTGCTAACTTAAAAAGTACAGGGATTTGCTTAACAACTGTGGCAAGAAAGGTCTTGTTTAAAGGCTCAATTGTTGTCTTAAGTCAATGACCATCTGTACAACCTCTCCAGACTTAATTACAAAACAGCCCTTTTACTTTTAACTTGGAGATACAGAGTAGTTTTTACTGATTTTAACAGTACTGTGACAATCTCCAAAATGTATACAAATCTTAAATTTTATTACATAACAATTTGTCACTTAGAACTTTTATTTCTTTTATAATTAAAGTACACAGTTGTTAATGAAGCCAACTAACAAATAAGTGAGCTTCTGATTTGCTGGCTAGATCTTTGATATCATTTATGAAAAATATCACACCATTAGACAAAATAACAGTCTGACTCTACTAAGGAGATGAAGATATTCCCTCAGATAAGTGACATTTTACTCACAATTTTGGATGTTTAAAAAGATAACCAGGAGGTAATCTTTCTTTCTTGGTCTCTTTTCTCTGCAATGAAATCTAGTCTTGAATTCTATTCAAGCATTAACATATACACCAGATCACTTTATTATCTTATTTAAGATATTATTAGAATTATTTAAAATTCTGTGAATGATCATTTCCAACCAAACATTAATGTTTATGTTTCTCTGCCTGCCAAAAAATTTTTTTGTGCTTGGAGTTTTTTTGTCATATTGGTTTTAAAAAGGAAATATTTTTGCTAGTATCTTTCTTATTTGCAAGATGGCCTTTTTTCTATGGAAAATTTTTGTGCTGGGTTTGCTCAAGAAAACGCAAACGTTTGCAACCCCCTCTCAAAAGCTAAGAGAATAGACAACATTCTGTGAATTTTCCTCTTCCTCTTCAAAAGAAGAGGGAAATGTTTTGCTCCATGGCATTTCTGACACTTCAAAAATAAAGACATTTATAGCAGAGACAGATTCTTTTATCTAAAGAAGAAAATATATTTAATTTTGTTTCTATTTTGAAATTGCTTCTGGATTTTGTGCTTACAATGGGGAAAAATGAAATTTTGATTCTGTTTTTGTGAACTGGACAGGCTTATTGTTATAGAAATGGCTTGTACATACTTGTTGCGTAAAAGCAAAAAGTTGTGGTTGTAATGTTGTTGCCTTCTACTGTGCTAAAGAGAGATTCAGAAGTCAGTGCCTTTTTCTTTTTTTCTCTCCTGTTACACTATATCACTTTTTTCCCCTCCCTCTCTTCTTACTTTTTCATGCTTCTTTTGTTTCTGTTTTATACTTTGATAAACCAATAAAAAGTTACATGTTAAAAAATAATAATAAAGACATTTGCAGCCTGCTTCCAAACAGTTCTTGGATGTTGTTTCTCATTCCATACACTTAACCAGCATTTCTCCACTTTACATTCTCCCAACTGGCTTTTGTTAGTATTACTTATAGACTACTGTAATGCACTGTACATGGGGCTGCCCTTGAAGACCTCTCAGAAGCTTCATCTGCTCCAGAATGCAGGCAGTAAGAGCCGTGCATTTTATGCCCATCCAACACTCTGCTTCGCCAGCTGCACTAGTTGCCACTTTTGCTTCCAAGTGTGATTCAAGTTGCTGGTCACTACCTACAAAACCTCAAAGATGCTTTTTCAAAACGTAACTGGATATTCTCAACCATCCAGGTTATAGTTGTTTCAAAGATGCTTTTGAACTGGACGTAACTGGACCATCTTTTCCTTGAGGAAGAAGAAGAAAATGTTTCTTCTTCAGAACTGATGAAGCTTCTGGGATGAGAAATGAAACATTTTCTTCTTCTTCCTCAAGGAAAAGATAGTCCAGTTACGTCCAGTTTCAAAAGCATCTTTGAAACAACTATAACCTGGATGGTTGAGAATATCCACAGACATTTACCTATAAAGCCTTATGTGGCATCGGATTGTATTACTTTAGAGATCACCTGTCTCCCAAAACATCTGCCTAGTGTCAGACTTGGAAGCCACCTTTTGCATTGGGCCTTCCCGCCTGTCACATTTACTACTGTGAGAAAATGGGAGGGAGGATTATATGGAATATGGGAGATATAATAACATTCATAACAACGTAATAACATTCCTTTCTCAGAGAGTCAGGGACATCTTGCCCTGCACCTAGAGCGGCATGACTGGGAGGTATCTCCAGTTGGGACGGGGCCTGATTGGGCCATGTGATGGACATGTGGGCGCTGGGCGGGGGCCTAGACTTTCAGTTGAGTGGAGAAAACCTGGAAGCTTTCAGATTCGGGTTTTCCCAGATGTGCCAATATGACATCTCTAATCAAATGGAACTTTGAGGAACTTCAAGCCTCGGCGTCTTCTTTCGTTGGGGGTGTTCCTTGGAACCCTGACACCTAGCTGGTTCAATCTGGCAAGGTTGGCACGCTCTGGGTTCCATTGCCCAAAGAATGCCATGTATTGCATCTCAGGAAGCACATCTTCCCTGTGGCAGCATGCATGCTCTGGAATGAACTTCCACAAACACGCATACACCGAGGTTTGCTTTCTCTGCCATCTTTGTTCCTTCGTTTTGTGTTTCTTGTAACTTTACTTGCTTTTCAATGGTTTTTCTTCAAAGTTTTATTTTATTCAAAAGTAAGTTAAAATACAAAACTCTAAAAAAAATTCCCCCAAAAGAAACAAAAAAGATCACTAAACACAAAACATTTAAGACATTAAAAGGGGGCATTAAAAAAAACCCAACCAATATACATATGTTATCCCCGCTAACTGAATAGTGATTAGCACATTGCTACAATATTAATTCTCACCCCTTGAAAAACAGACACCCCATTTTTTTAAAATACTACCAGTAGTAAATCTATTTGCAAATTATTGTTCTGTCTCTATATGCTATATTAATGATAAAATAATTAACAGGAAGAAAGTTGCTTTTAATTCTTTTAACGAATTGTAAATGACCCAGTCACGGAGAGTCTGGCAGCATATACATTTAATAAATTATTATTTTCTATATTTTAGCAGCAACTGCAAATAGAGATTTTATTTCTCATGTGAGCTTATTCTCCAAGCAGGCTAAGCCACAACATAAGTTTTCTGGGCTTTGGCCTAGCGTGCCTTATGGAATTACAGCCAATCATGATTCAGCATGATGCTGAACCCTGACTGTATTAAGCAAAGCTTAGCTCCCTCATAAAAACATTTTCCCGGCCATTGACCTTTTCCACAGTAATTTTCCTAACAAAAGGACTAGTTTGGTAGGATTATTGCCATGAGTTTTTTAATAACTGATTGCTCAGTTTGCATCCTTGGATGAAGGTCGCAGCTAAGACAAATAAAAACTTGCAATTGCTATTTGTAAAGTAAGTCTATACAACAGCTATATTTGGTTATTTGTGCTTCAGAAAATTATAGCAGCTTATACTATTATTTACAGATTTTCACTAATTTTACAGATTTTACTAACCTACATATTTCAACAGAGTCCGATTACCATACTCAGTTCAAGCACACTTTTACTTCATTTCCCCTTATGATATATTAAACTTAAAACAGTTTTCATAAAAACACACATATAAGTCAGACTTTCTGGCTATGGTGCTTACTCCTAGATAAATTCATAGAAAAGCAGTCTTAATTTATCAACTTCTCAAAACCAGAAAAGTCTCATTTATTTAAGTCTAGATATATATATATCCACAAATTCGACCTCACAGCTCCTTTGCTATATTTTCCACTGCAATTATTTTGCATCTTTCTCAAATCTGTCTTGGCATGCTGCCTTAGAGCTATCTTTGCAGAGAGGCTGCATCCAAATAATCACAACTACCAACCCCTCTTGGGTTTCAGCAGTCTTGCTATTTGTTCTCGATGCAGCTATAGTGATAAAACACCAGGCTCTCTTATTCCAGTGTGAAACAGAAGTAACACATTTTAATGATCTGCCTAAATTTGAAAGATGCTTTGCTGTTTAATTTTTAAATAAAATACTATACATGTAGAGATCTGGAGCCTAACCACTGTAACAGGTACACTTGCAATTGGCATTAGGATCCTGATGTAATTCTATCAAGGGAGTCGCCAATATATAGCTTTAAAATGGTTCTCTGTTTGATTCTCATAATCAATCACCTTTTAAAGCAGGCTCATGAACTGCATGTTAAGCAGTAATAGTGTGTGATGCAGAAAATCCATTACACTTGTTCTGCTATTCTGCCGAGTAGCATGTTTCCTGGCTTTGTCAACAATTTTAGGAATAAAACACTTCCGGTTCCGGCGGCTACGGCGACAGGCAAGCCTTTGCCTGCTCCCGCTCTCCCGGTGGGCTTCCCCCGCTTCTGGGGGGGCACAGGACGCCCCGGAGAGGTGTCCTGCCGAGGGAACGGCTCGCGGAGGGTCCTGGCGTCGGCGGCGGCTGGCGGGGGCTTCTCCGCTTCGTTCTAGGCACCGGGGAGCAGTCTCGGAGGGCGCCCGTGTGCGCGCGCCTCGCCCCATGCCGATCGGAGAACGCGCTATTGAACGAAGCAGCGGCAATGTGGTGAGAGGCTTCCCTTCTCCATTCCCTCTATCCTGAATTTATGGACCTTTCAGCATTTTTTAAAAAAAAAAAGTTAAACTTTCGGACTTCTGCTAGAGGTGCGGCTAGAGGGAGGGGGATTTCCCCCCCTCCCTTGGACAAGCGGCTTGAGAAGATTTTGCTTTCGCCCTCAGGGGAAGGAGGAGGGGGGAGAGCCAACTAATGATGCCTCACCCTCATAAAAGTGACTTTCATTGGACTTAGTTCCAGAACCTATGGGTGAACTGAGAACTTTTTGAACTTTTAAAACTTTATTATGCCTCTGAGCCCAAAGCTGGCAGGGCAAGATGGCACACTTCCGTTGTCTTCATGAACTGTGAAACCTGACTCCACCTTTAAAATTCAGGCTTCCGGTCTTTGTCTCCGAGTCACCCAGAGGAATCTCTTGTGGATTGTTCTTTTCTGAACTCTTTGGGGAAAAAATTTTCATCTATTGCTAGACTGACTAAAGAAATCCCCATCTGTTTGGATCCTCTGCCTTCTGGATTCGCCTGCCTGCTCTACTTCTCCAGCTGCCCAGTCTCTATTTTGACTGATTTCCTTGCTTTAAAAACCATGTCTCCAAAAAGACCACCTCCTGGAAAGCCTGGATTTGCTACTTCTGCCCCAACGTCTGCAACGTCTAGCCCAGCTACACAGTCAAAGATAACAGAACTGATGCAACCCAAGACTACAGAGATAGACTTTCAACAAATGCTTCAACAAATTCTACAGGGCCAGGAGGAAATTAAGAAACAGTTAAGGGAAATGAAAGATGAAATTAAACAGAACCAAGCCCAAATCTTTAAGAACTCACAGAGACTGGACCTTGTGGAGGGTGGGGTGGCGGAGGCGAGGGGGGGGGGTAGAGGCTTTACAGAAGGGGAACAAAGAACTTGACATCCAACAAATGAAAATAGAGTTTGAGAGAATGTCCTTTTATCTTAGATTTCAAAATGTAATAGAAGCAGATGGGGAAAACATAAGGGACATTATGACTAATATTTTAGCTGAATACATACACAAAGATAAACAGCAGATGGAATGGGAGATAGACCTAGCTTATAGAGTGAATTCAGCATATGCCAGAACACATAATGTACCCAGGGAGGTTCACATTAAATTCCTTAGGAAAACCACAAGAGATGAAATTCTGGGTGTGCAAAGGGGGCAAACATTGACATACGGTGACAGGGAGATAACCATTCTAAAGCAGATTCCCAAAAAAATTAGGGAAAAAAGGAAAAATTATTCGCAATTGGCGAATAAATTATACCAGAAGGGGGTGTGGTTTAGATGGTTGATGCCTGAAGGTATGCTGATATTTTGGGAGGAGACAAGAATCAGAATTAATACATCCATAGAGGCACAGGCCTTTATGGAAAAAAATAAAGCCAACCTAGAAAAAACAGAAGACACCACAACGGTCATACAGGACACGGGAGGGGCCGGAGCTCTGCCAGCGGGGGGTGAAGGGTCAACACCAAGAAAGCTCAGATCACAAAAATAAATAAGAAAATCACAATGTTATAAACAGACCGAAAGTAAAAATGAATTTATAACTAGACTATATATTATAATTATATAAATTGATTGAAAATTATTCTTTCTAGAATTAAGATGCTGACTTTTTATGATTATGTATTAAGATTTGATATTTTGATGTAACCTAGGAGTTTGGAGGGAGGGGGCGTCTGCCACATTTGCAACTGCCAAAATTTGTAATTCCACCTACCCTTTTCCACATAAATGTTTTTAAAAAAAACCAATAAAACTTTTTGAAAAAAAAAAAACAATTTTAGGAATAAAACACGCACAAAGCATAATGTACCTTTCAAATCAACTCCATCTTCTGATGTCATGGATACTACCAAGTCATTTTCTTAAGAACAATAGATAAATGCTTTCTGTTGACATTTGCCGACATGCTTTTTTTCAATTTTCCCAGGCTAGCCTCCAGTCCTGGCATTTCTGGGTGCTTTCCCATCTATGTGCTAACCAAGTCTGATCCTGCTTAGCTTTCTGAGATCAACGGTCAGTTATCCGACCATACAGAAATTGAAGTACCGTTTCAAAAAGTGTTTGCTGTTAGATGAGAAGTGAATAACGCATTTTAAATGACAAGAGCTTAGTTCAAAGGGATCAAATAGGAATAGAGTGAAATGTGTATCTAACCGGAATAGATCTCTTGTAATACCATTTGTAGAGGCACACAAGCAAACTCCACATACATACATTCATCCTTAGTTCACATTCTTCTTCTCTGCACAGTTCTCAAGAACAGGGCATTGAGAAACAGGATAAGCAACTGAAACCACATGTTGCCGCATAGCTCTATTTCTGCAAAAGAATTTAACCTAAAACAAAGAAAGGAAGTAACAAATGAGTTTACCTGCCAGTTCTCAAGGGACACATTCAAAACAGAAACTGAATGCCAATCTGCACTGTATTATACAGTATACAAGATGAAGGAGGTTTATAATGTTAAACTAACCTTTTCTGGAGGCCACATTCTCCCATGTACAGCTAGTTAAATGCAGCTGATCACACAAGAGCAGGGAAGGGACAAAGGTCACTTATTTTTAATAAAGACAAACTGGTAGGCGTTGTTTTCATTTAAAACATTATAATAGAACTAGTCTTAGTGTGGATAAACTTCTCATACCAATGCAGAATTTATAGAATTCGCTATAAAGAGGTATTCTTTATCTCTATGGAACACAGGTGTCAAACTCGCAGCATCACGTTGCTGTCACGTGATGTATTGGGACATTTTTCCCTTTCGCGTGATGCATCTGGCCCGCAGGCCACCATTTGATACCCCTGCAGAGAGAGATACTCTCTATAAATTGTTAGTATCTCTGATTTATAGCAAATCAAATGTAAATTTGTGCTTGTCTTCAAGCCATCCCAAAACATAGCACTGAAAATTCAGATAACTATCTTTATCCCTGCTTAAGGGCAACTATTTTTTGAATCAGACCAAAAGCCTATTGAATCAAGATGCACAGAAGCCAGCCAGATAACTATCCAAAGGCCATCAGTCAGACGTGAGGATAATAATTCTCCATAGGCTGCCTGTAACTCAGAAGATAGTACCATACTGCCCGTAATTCAGATAGTAGTCACCTGATCAAAATTTGGATGCTTGGCAATTGATTCATATTTGTGATGGTTGCAGGGTCCCGGGGTCATGTGATCACCTTTTGCAACCTTCTGACAAGCAAAATCAATGAGAAAGCCAGATTCACTTAAGAACCATGTTACTAATTTAGCAATTGCAGTGATTCACTTAACAACTGTGGCAAGAAAGGATGTAAAATGGGGCAAAACCTACTTAACAACTGTCTTGCTTAGCAACATAAATGTTGGGCTCAGTTGTGGTCATAACTTGAGGATTATCTTTATCTTAACAGTTATTTGGCCGGGTCGGTTAATATACATTGGACATGCTATACAGGTAAATTGCTTAATATTTGCAGCCTCAAGCAAATACAGGGTTCAGAACTCTGTTATGTGGTATATTAGACAAAGGTGTGCCACAACTGATTCAAACAGATTCTTTTTTAAAGAAAGTCATACACCTATTATTGCAACTACTACTCTATCTTGTCTTATCTTTATCAATGTCTGATATACTATATCACCAGGGATGGGCTTCAAAAATTGCAGCATTGGATTCGCTGCCCCGTTGCTCAGTGGGCGTGGCCATGGTGGGCGTGGCCTACACGGCCTCCTGCATCATGGCAGGGAGGGGGCGTTTTTCACCCTTCCCAGGCTTTCCTTGAGCCTCCAGGATGACAAAAAGTGCTTCCCCCGGGCTCCAAAGGCCCTCCAGAAGCTGGAAACAGACTGGTTTTCAGAGTTTCAGAACTTCTAGTAGGTCCATTTCCCCCCCTCCCCGAGCCTCCATGTGGGCCCTGCACTTAGCTGGCATGATGAATGGGCCATGTGGAAACTCCTGGGGTGGGAGGGGCAGGGTGGGAGGGGCCAGCCAGGGGTGACATTTGGGGGTTCGCCAAACTGGGCAGAATCCTAACTAGAGGATCGCCTGAACCCAGGCAACAGTCATATTAGGAGGGGCTTTAACCTGGGCCAAAAATTAGTTTCAATAAACATCTCAAACGGACCCTTCCCTAGTGCACAGAAATATAAAATGAGAGAGAGGAATGCATCTTTAGACTTCCAACATTCTGTTCCTATAGCTGTTACAATAAAAGTAATCCTAACCTCTACATTCTATGATTGTAATGAAAATACTTCCCTTGAAAAGAAACTTTAAAAAAAATACAATTAATGACCTATCGATATTATCAACTTAATTGTAAAGGTAGGTTTTGTAAGAAGAGCTATTAAGGCTGAAAGGCTCCGAGACAACACCCAAGGTCTTCTCTTGAATTCTAATTTAAATGAATAAAATGCTGAAATAATGCTCAGGTTTCAAAAGAAAGTATACATTATCTAACTCACCCCAAACAAACTTGTTAAGAGTTCACACAAATGTTGTAAGAGGTCATGTAAGCCACAAACATCTTGTGAAATATGAAGTCAATGTCACTGAACTTCAGTTGCCCCAATCTACTATTCCTGCCAAATAAAAGTACTAGGAGGCCATTATCAAGGCTTGAAGGACTTGTAATTCTGCATTCCTCAATGTGCATGTGTTTGCTTAAAATGAGTAGTACTATATGTAACCCCTTACTTACTGTTCTAGACAATACCAAAAATATTATTGTAAAATTAATAAAATTAATAAAGAGAAACTTGATCCAAATACCTTATGAAAAACTTTACAATTATCCAAACTGATTTTCAAGAATTCTTTGTTATACATCAAAAGTATGAACATTGGTTTATTCACTAGTTCAGAAATATTGGCAGCCTGCTTTTGTGGCTTAATTCCCAAAGAGCCTCAGCACTCAAATTATTTATTATTTAAATATTCACTCGGATGTATATGCTGTTCCAGTCACATGCATATATACAGCAGTGGTGGGTTTCAATTTTTTTTAGAACCTATTCTGTAGGTGTGGCCTGTTTTGTGGCAGTAGCTTGGCAGTAATGTGACCGGGTGGGAGTGGCTTGGCAGTCATGTGATTGGGTGGGCGTGGCCAACTTGTAAAATGTGGAGAAACTCACTTAACAACACTCTTGCTTAGCAACCAAAATGTTGGCTCAGAAACTCTGGCAGTTGAAGCACGCAAGTCTTAAAGCTGTCAAGTTAAAAGACCCTTGCACCCTTAACCATTTAGAAAAAAAAAACCCAGGGGTGTTCAAACTTGACAGCTTTAAGACTTGTGGACTTCAACTCCCAGAATTCCTCCTCCAGTCATGTTGGCTCAGGAACTCTGGCATTGAAGTGTGCAAGTTTAAAAACTGTCAAATTGCAAGACCCTTGCACCCCTAACCCTTTAGAAAAAAAACCCCGGGGGTGTTCAAACTTGACAGCTTTAAGACTTCTGACTTCAACTCCTAGAATTCCTCCTTCCCTTGCTCAGCTGCTATTGTGGGCGTGCCACCAGGAAAAGTGAGGTTTTGGGAGGGACCTTCCCTCCCCCTCCAGAGAGTCCATGCCGGGAGAGGAAGCAGGCTGGTTTGAATGATGGCTAACGGGCAGATTAGTGACCAGTGAGTGCCTCCTATACTCATTCGGGCAGGCGGAGAACGAAAGGAGGTTGCGTAGCCGAGAGCAAAGGAGCTTGCGGCTTCCTTCCTTCACACATTTGGGCAGTGGGGGGGCATTCTTGCACACCTTCGGAGAAAGAAAGAACCAGGTCGCCTCCTATCTCCCCACACGGGCACTCTGAAGGGGGAGGGAAGACCTGCTTCCCTTAGCTTGTGGCACAGTTCCAGGATGGCGGGAATAGGATATTCTTTTTTTCACCAGTACAGCGGCATAGCCTCGACTCCTGCCTTCCTGCCACCTCCAGTCCAGCCCCACGCAATCTCCCCGCCAACCCACTGACCTCAGAACACTCTGCTGGATGGCCTCTCCTTCATGTCCTGTTGCCGGCTGCAGCCGCCTCCGGGCAGGTGCTGGGCCCACAGAGTGGTCACATGGCAGTGGCGCATGGGCTGCTCACCGTCCCAGGGCCCACCCGGTTTCTTCTGGAGAGGGCAGGCAGATGGGCAGCATCCCCCCCCCACCTCCCCGGCTGCCTGCAGCCTCGGAGCCTTGGCTGGGTGGGCAAAGGAAGTGGGTGGGCGGGGCAAGCAAGCGAATGAGCGGAAACTGGGCAGGTGGGGGGAATGAGTGGGGGCGTGGGCAGGCTTGGGGAGGGAGCGTTCCTGTACGGGGCCTCCGGAAGAAGGGGTACAGGAAGGCATGCTAAATTTCACCAACTGGTACACCCGTACCAGTGTATACCTGCTGAAACCCACCCCTGATATACAGGTAGCTTTTTGAGATATTTTACTGCATAAGAAATAGATAATATAGGTCTGGAGTGTAACAGGAATAGATTTGTTACAAATTGCTACTGATAAGAGGCATTCTTAAGAGGAACCCATTATACGTGTGTGAATACGGAAACTTAGTATTTAAATTACATACATACATGCATGCATACATATATACATACAAACCAGAAGTGGGTTCCTACCGGTTCGGACTGGTTCGGACTGAAACACATGCCTGAAACTGGTTCTATCGATGGCACTGTAGGCGCCACCATCTTGTTTGTCGCTTCTGCGCATGTGCACATAGCACTAATCTAGCACGTACGGGCCCAAAGCACGTCCTTGAGCGAACTGGCAGTAGAAGAAGCCGGAACCCACCCCAGATACAAACACATACAAACATGGGCAGGTGTACATCAATAACCATTGGGATGCCTTTCTGGTTTAGGATTGTCTAAACTCATGATGGCAAACGTATGGCAAGCGTGCCAGAGGTGGCATGCAATGCCCTCTCTGATGGCACATGAGCCATCACTCCAGTTCAGCTCCGACATGCATGCGCACATGCCTCCCGCTGGCCAGCTGGCCTTCAGGTCTCTGCCGTGCATGCACAGGGGATATGCGCAGGATCACACACGCATGCGTTGGGGCAGAGTGCATGTGCAGGGGACATGTATTCCATTTTGGGGATTCAGACATGTGCACATGCATTCATATGTGTGCACATGAGCTTTGGGCATTCAGTCCGGAAAAGGTTAGCCATCACTAGTCTAGACTTAAATGTCTGAGAACTATTCTGATGATCTTGTCTATGGGCAACAAATAATAAGTTTAGAATGGAGGAGGAACTATCATTCTGAGTCACTTCCATCACTGCCCATCCCATAAGGATGCCTTTTTTTTCCTATACCATTCTTTTTTTTCACCTCAGTCCAAACTTTTCCCATTTTCAAAGTCAATCTTTTCTTTTTCATCTATTTTGAGAAAGTTGTCCTATTGACAGGTAGATTGACAAGAGTTTTGCACTCCCTTACAGAAATGATATTTCTTCATCATTTCACTGGGTTAGTAGGAATAAAAAAGGACCCACAGCTTGGCAGACAAGCACATGAGCTGTATGGCTGGATTTTAGGCGTAATATCATGCATCTAAAAGATGTCAGCAAAGGGTAGGGAATGCTCTGTTGCAGAGGCACCGGAATGCTGCTACCCAATTAGAACAGACAGCCCTGAACCTACAGGGTTCAATGTAATAAAGTTTTATAAGAATCATAAAAAAATACCAGCTGTATATTTATTACTGATGGGAAAGGTCAGGGCTTTTGCAGATGCCAGATTTCTCCTATTTAAAAAAAAGTATCTGGGAGGGAAAAGTAATTTTTTTAAAAAAAGATGAAGGGAGTCTGTTTAGAGCCTGGTGCACAAACTCATTGGTGACCATAAACATCATGTTGTCTACCCTGCTCTAGAATATAACCTGCCAAAAAACATGCGTATAGTCAAGGCTATGGTTTTTCCAGTTGCAATGAATGGCTGTGAAAGTTGGACCATAAGAAAGGTTGAACGTCAAAGAATTGAGGCCTTTGAACTATGGTGCTGGAGAAGACTCCTGCGAGTCTCTTGGACAGCAAGGTGATCAGAGGTGGGTTTCTACCAGTTCGCACCGGTTCAGGCGAACTGGTAGTGGTAATTTGCCCTGGGTCGCAGAACCGGCAGCAACCCAGGCTGGCCATGCCCCTGAACCAGTTCCCCGGTCTCCGCTGCCATTGCCATTATGTTTTTTATTAGCTGTTCATGGTCTTCACACATGCGCAGAACTATTTACAGTCAATTGCGCATGCGCGTGCAATGCCAGCGAAACATACACAAACCAACCGGTACCAATGCCAGTAGGAAGCCACCACTGAAGGCAATCAAGCCGGTCAGTCCTAGAGGAGATCAACCCTGATGGCTCTTTAGAAGGCCAGATCCTGAAGATGAAATTCAAATACATTGGCCACCTAATGAGAAGGAAGGACTCACTGGAGAAGAGCCTACTGCTGGGAAAGATTGAAGACAAAAGAAGAAAGGGACGACAGAGAATGAGGTGGCTGGATGGAGTCACCGAAGCAGTAGGTGTGAGCTTAAAATGCACTCCAGAGGATGGTAGAGGAAAAGGAAGGCCTAGAGGAACGTTGTCCAAGGAGTCTTGATGGACCGGACACACAACTAACAAAGAATATAATATTTAAAATATCATTAATTACTGCAGTAATCTGCTAGTTAATGTTACGGAAATGTTTTTTAGCTCATTCTTTTCTTTCAACAATAGATACATTGTTGTCCATACTTACTGAGGTACAAAAGATGCAATTGCAACCCTGAAGAGCGGTCATCTTATCCAGTGAATATTCAGATAAGCACAGTTTGCAAGTCACCAAAGACTCCAAAGACAATTCTCCAACTTCTGCTACTTCGGTTGTCATGGTTCTGAAGCAGATTTCAGTAGCAGAGGACATCAATTTAAACACACCCGGCAATTCTACAAGATATAAATCAGAATGTACCAATGAGAATTATTTTGCAAGCTAAAATTTAACATAGCGCAATTTTAAGCAATGTATAAGTGACATCTTCCACAGTTCAGACTTTTAACCTGTTCTTTTACTCATCAATATAGAATGTCAAATGCACTGATAGGGCTGACCCACTTATATTTTGTGCAAGATAACACAAGTATATTCCCTCCTAATTCTACAGCAGCCTTCATCAAATCAGGTGGAGAAAACACATTCAGATAAATCAACAACATAAGCTTATCAGAAATAAATATTTTCTCCAACAGGGGTGTCAAACTCAAGGCCCACAGGCTGAATCTGGCCTGCAAGGTGCTTAGATCTGGCCCACGGGGCTACCCTGAAAACAGTAAAACACTGTCCCATGCTGCCTTTGTGAAGCCCTTCCAAGCTCCATTTTTGGTTGCAATGGCCTCATGCAGCTTCTGCCAGGGAAAATAGAGCCCACATGGGCCACACACGGTCCCCCGAGCTTGTTTTGGCTGGCAGGTGTCTCAGCCAAAAAGGAGGGCCAGGAGGCTGTCTCAGCCAAAAATGGAGCCTGGGCGGGCCACGTCCAAGTCCCCTGGGCTCTCTTTTTACTGGCAGAGGGCTGCAGGAGGCTGTCACAGCCAAAAATGGAGCCTCGAAGAGTTAAGCTGGCTATGCCCACCCTGTCCACACCCACCCCAACCATGTTCCCCCGGCCACACGAGGTCAAACACAACTCTGATGCGGCCCTCAATGAAATCGAGCTTGATATCCCTGCTCTACATGCTCAAAATAATCCCTGATGATTCCCCAAGACATTGCCCTGCTCATCACTATAGACCAGGCCTGCCAATATGTAGCTTTCTGAGCAGATCTGCCTAGCCCACAGAAATTTTTTAACAGTTAATAAATTCACCATTGTTGCCCCAAAAGATGCACTGTCAAGATCCTGCAAAACTTCCAGGCCACAGTGCCACCTCCAGCATTGCTGCCATTCCATCAGCTGCTAAATATACCAGGTATTCCTTTGTGGCCTGCAATGATTTTTAATTTATCAATGTGACATTTTCCTGTCTACTAAGTTTGCCGATCTGCTATGGACTGTGTCCAGTAGGCATCCATCCCAGACCATAAACCCCTAAGGAACCAACAATTTCAACCTGTATATTTATTGAAGCACTTCCCAGAAAGATCCAGATTATGCAGTCTGGTAGACAATTCACCTTATGTTTATGACAATTCACCTTACGTAATATGGCCAGAGCACTTGATAAAATAGCACAATTTCTCTCCAGCCGCTAATGAAAAACAAATGTTTGCTTTACTGAAGAATTTGAGGGAAATGAAGTGCCTGAAGAGATCTTGGTATAAAACTCAAAGTGGACACCACCAAGTACTGTTAAGAGCTCAGGTCTCAGTCTACTCACTGATGATAAGAATGGCAAAGTGTCAATTCTTCTCCATGGCGAAGAAGCTGAGTAGAAGCCCTGTTTCATGTGTGGACTACTGCAATACACTGTACATAGGTCTGTTCTTGAAGACCATTTGGCAGTAAGGCTGATCAAAATGCAGGGGCACAAGAGGTTGTGCATGCATCTTGGTGCACTCATGTACCATCTCTGTTACACAAACTGCATTGGTTACCAATATGTTTCTATACCAATAAGTCCTGGGGATCAACTACAGTATATACCTCTTCATGGCAAAGACCCTGGCATTCTGAGGGCCAGTTTTTCTTCTGACATTTCTGCAGCCTTGTAAAATCTGGCAGTATGTGTGTCTTTATGTCCTGACAAGTGGTAATTGAAGTAAACAGTTTATTCTATCGTGGCTCTTGTCCTTTAAAATGGCTTCCCCCCCAAGAGTTCAGACTGCATCAAACCTTGCCAGTTTTCAGAAGGACTTTAAAAACCTCTTTTTTCAAAAAAAAAACTACATTAGTAGATTAAAGGGAATAGTAGTGCGATTGATATTGTTATGTAACTAATTAAGAAATAAAGAAATTATAATATATTGTTAATTGCAGAAAAAATTGAAAAAAATGCTCTCTATGTTAAAACTTAATTAAAGGATATATATTGTTTATAGTAAAATAGACCAATAGAGAAATATGAAATGATAATTTGGTGTACTTTGAAGGGGCAGTTGAAGATATTGTTTATGTATTAAGAAAAAAATAAGTATAAAAATGAAAAATAATGGAAGAAAATAATTTGACCAAAAGTGAAAACAAAACTATGATGTAAAATGAATTATGTAAATGACAGGATTGAAAGATCCCGTCAACATGTTGTTTCTATAATATGTGTAAACTTGTATTAAAAAATTAAAAAACTTTGGATTTAAAAAAACAAAAAACCCTCCTTTTTCATAAACACTGGAGCAGCAGGTCACGATATGTCAATCTGTTACATATTATTTGTTTTGTGATGTGTGTTTCCTGATATGTGAGTTTACTTTGGGTTCATTTTGTTTGCTTTTTTAGCATAAAAACATCTCGAGTTTTTAATTTCCACTCCCCCTAATCAGTTTCGAGTTGGGGCAGCCTTATAAATCCAAATTATAAAGAAGCATAAATAAATAAATACCGTAATATACAGCAAATATTTTGGCAATCCCATTGGGAGTTTTGGCAAATTGCAAATCCAAATGGTTTCCAAGTACTGGAATTAAAAAAAAATCTGGTTTACTGAAATGCTAGTATCTTGGCTTGAAATCTATTAATGCTGCTTCTTTATATTCTGTACAAGGTGAGTTTCTAGAAGCATGTATTTTATGAGAAGTGGCCTAAAGACCTCATAAACATTTGCAAACCTAATCAAATTAAATAATTCATAGGTCTGACTTGCCAGCAAACCTGTATACTGCAATAGCAAACCAACTTTGAAGTTCATCAAGGTTTTACAAGCCTTACAGACAAAAGTCTAGGAAAGTACCTGTCCTAGACTTTTGAAAATGCTGCTATAAAGCAGAAACATAAATTATTTCTGCTATACAGACACATTTTGATTAAATGTGTTTTATCCAATAGCTTAGCTGGTTTGTTTTTACCCATTATATTTCTCCTTCATGAATACCAGAAGCCAGAACATACATTGCTTTTAAACTTTCTGCAAAGTAAGAACTTGGCCTGCACATCACATTTGTCCGAGTATGTTATTCATACACACAGGATTTTTCATATTAACAAAATGCAATCTGTGCAACACATCTCTCACTATTCATCAAAGCACCAAAGAACAATAATTGATGTTTGTGTTGTATCAATCAGCAACTTAAACTTTGTATACGCATGTACTATCAGATATTTAATCTTTTTGCACAAAAAAGCTAACAATTGTGCCTGC
The DNA here is from genome assembly GCF_964273705.1 of Natrix helvetica. Taxonomy (NCBI): domain Eukaryota; kingdom Metazoa; phylum Chordata; class Lepidosauria; order Squamata; family Natricidae; genus Natrix; species Natrix helvetica. The sequence goes on along the minus strand of NC_138550.1, from coordinate 102,667,611 downwards.
TTTCAAATGAAATTACACAATGAAGGTTCATTGGATTGCAGAATCTCTTTCTATGAAAGTAATTGTCTTCCTCTAATGCAGTACAATGACAACTCTTTTACACAACAAACTGTCCCTTTCAAACATTACCAGAAATTTTGGCAACATCTTTTAGCAAACTCACAATCTATAAGCTACTGTTCTATAACTGAGGCAGCTATTTTTATTAATGAAGCAACAACAGTACACCGACACATCAAAGGTTGTATTTATTTGGGGTGACAATTTATTTTCCATTTGATCCGCCCATTCCATATCTCTCCGGTCTTCTTCAGGGCTCTCTTCCTGGCCAGACCTTCCTTTTTCTATGCCCTGTAAAGTCATGTGCATATTTGCCAATGTTTTATTAATATACACATAAAAGTAACATTTCCCTTAAGTCAGCCATGACTCCTGATGACATCAAGAGCAAATCTATACAGGTTTTTTTTTGGCAACCTTACAGAGATAACCCCTAGGCTCCTGAGTAAGGGAGAACAGAATGATCTGGATGAAATTATTGAACCAGCAATCCCAGTTCACTCTTCATTACATGAGGTCTGTTCTTCCTAACTTAAAATAAGCAGCAAGTTAGAATCAGAACATTGTGAAATTCTATTTCCAGTATTATTGCAGTACAGGGACCATATGACATAGGACGCAATTGTGTCCCAGAATTCTTAATCAGTATAAAGATATCTTCAAAGAGAACATGGCGTCAGCTTCCAGTGAAATAATCAGGAGAGTCGCCATGGCTTCATTTTGTAGTCTCTCAGCATTTATCTACAGTAGCATCAGCATTTCTGTCCATTCGGCTTAGCAAAAAGCCATTACTTTATCCTGTTGATCTCTGGCGTCATTGAAGGTCTTACTCGGGAAAAGACCTGAATACAACAAGACACACATACATATACACTGTATATATATAATATTCTTGTAAGCCGCCTTGAGAGACGCAGTGGCTCAGTGGCTAAGATGCTGAGCTTGTCGATCAGAAAGGTCAGCAGTTCGGTGGTTCGAATCCCTAGCGCTGCGTAACAGAGTGAGCTCCTATTACTTGTCCCAGCTTCTGCCAACCTAGCAGTTCAAAAGCATGTAAAAACGCAAGCATAAAAATAGGAACCACCTTTGGTGGGGAGGTAACAGCATTCTTTCGCATTTAGTCATGCTGGCCACATGACCACGGAGATGTCTTCAGACAACGCTGGCTCTTTGGCTTTGAAACAGAGATGAGCATCGCTCCCCTGGAGTTGGGAAAGACTAGCACATATGTGCAAGGGGAACCTTTACCTTTACCCTTAAGCTGCCTTGTGCAAATAGGCGGCAATATAAATTTCCAAATAAATAAATAAATATGCACATAGGAATTCTCTTTTATGATTTTCTCCCAGAAATTGGCTAGGATCAAACCTGCTTAACTTTACAGCTAAAGTGTATAAAAATATTCAGCACACTGTCTGAGTGGGATTCTAAATACTACAACTCTTAATATTAAAACAGTAGCCTACTTTTTTAGAAAATCAACGTTTGACTAAGAACTTACACTTACTTTGAAACCTGTTGGTCCAAAAATCTAAGTCCTTAAGCTAAAGCAATCTTAACCTTTGAAACCTGTTAGTCTAAAAATCTGAGTCCTTAATGTATCATAAAGCAAACTTCTTCTTTTTTTAATTGGCTTCGGGAAGTTTTATCTTCAACGCTGCAACACAGCGTTTTTCTTTCTAATCTTTCAAGAACATTATGAGTATAGATTATAACAAAGTCTATTTAAAAATTAATTTCCCCACAGAATATTGGGAAAGACTAGAAGAGATAAGCAAATGCTAATGCTTTGTCCATTTAAAAGCACCCAATGTGAAGAATATGTTATGTTGCTTGGAAGTATAAAACCCAACTAACAGGAAAGAGAGAGTAAAAATTGAGTGGTAGTATGATGCAGGTGTGCAAAATATTTTTTCCATCAAGATCTTTGTTATGCATAAAATGTGTTACTTTCCAAAGGCCAACAATAAATTAAAGCAGCTTTTCTCAACTTGGGGGTCCCCCAGAAGTATTGGCTCACCGTCTTGAGAAATGATGCAGATTAAAATGCCAAACATTTTAGGGCACCATGTAAGAGAATGCTGTTGTTGCATTTCTACATTGTATGACATTTCAAAGCTGAGCAATTAGAATATAAAACAATGCTAAGAGCTGATACAGTTCATTAGTTATATATTTCCTGGCTTTTTTATTGGGCACTAGCTACATTCATGAATTTTATATACACTAGGTACAATGAAAGCTGAAAACAGCCTGTCAAAGATGTCAGCTTCCCTTGCCAAGTAAGAATAAATACTGTAAGTAGAAAAGAGATTTTACAGCATCATAACAACTGTACCATAATGGATGCATAATGGAATCAAATGCATAGCTAAGATATGATACAAGAAAGTGAAAGGAGATGACTGACAAGATCAATTTTGTTTGAAGGGTCTACCGCAACAACTACAAAAAAGGAATGAAAAGCCAACAAAATCCATTATCCCAACATGGATTCATTTTAATTGATTTTCCAACACTAAATGGAAACTTGAATAAGAGTTTGTCCAATTTTGCAATAACGACCCAACCTTTGACAATCACTAATTCTGATCCCACATATGAACTGTTCATTTTGCTTTTCGTTTGAACAGTGTTTCTCAACCTTGGCAGCTTTAAGATGCGTGGACTTCAATTCCCAGAACTCCTCAGGCAGCACATCTGGCTGATGAATTCTGAGAATTGAAGTCCACATATCTTCAAGTTGTCGAGAAACATTGCTTTCGAGGCTGGCAGAAAGGAAGATGATACTGTGATAGTCTGGGAGTTGAAGACCACACAACTTAAAGTTCCAAAGCTGAGAAAGATTGCATTAGATCAGGGTGTCAAACTCAATTTCATTGAGGGCCGCATCAGGGTTGTGTTTGACCTTGGGGATGGGGAGCTTGGCAACCTTGATGTCACTCCTGTTGGGGGTGCCTGTGGTGGCCCGAGCACTCTACCAGTGAAAACAGGTCCCCGAGCTCCATTTTTGGTTGCAATGACCTCCTGAAACCCTCTGCCAGCAAAATTGGAGCTCAGGAGGCCCACATGTGGTCCTCCCAAGCTCTGTTTTTGCCTGGGATGCCTCCTGCAATGCTCTGCCAGCGAAAACGGAGTTCCTGAGCTCCGTTTTCACTGGCAGAGGCACTGCGGGCCAGTCCTTCACTGTTTCTAGGGCAACCCTGCAGGACTTGAGTTTGACAACCATGCATTAGATAAAAGTCTTCGATTGAAATCATCCTACATACACCAGGAAGGAAGGAAGGAAGGAAGGAAGGAAGGAAGGAAGGAAGGAAGGAAGGAAGGAAGGAAGGAAGGAAGGAAGGAAGGAAGGAGATAGAAAGAAAGAAAGAAAGAAAGAAAGAATGAAAAAGAAAGAAAGAAAGAGAAAGAAAGAAAGAAAGAAAGAAAGAAAGAAAGAAAGAAAGAAACCAACCTCAAGTCAAGCACTGTCGTTTCTTTCATTGTACACCGCCCCGAGTCCCTTTTTGGGAGAGGGGGCGGTTTAGAAATGCGAAGAATAAATAAATGAATAAATTGTTTCTTTATCATTTTTATCTCATTTTACTATTTATTTATTCATTATTTAATTCAACTTGGACACTGCCTGACTCCAATTGACTCTGGGTACCAACAGTAACATAAACTAACACAAACCCAAAACAAAACATCCTAAACTCAGGACAGTTCTAGAACTGTGTACAATTTTCAAAACAACATCTTTTTTTTTTTAAGTAAGGAGGCCAGTTTTGCACAAGCAATGTTGCGATAGTTATTGACCTAATGAAGGTTGGCAGAAGCAGGAGTGATACCCCATGCCCCACGGCTATTGAAAAAAAAGAAAAGAAAATATCTCAGACAGTAAATAATAATACGCCAACACTTAGATCTATATTCAAAAGCCCTACTGGGCTGAAATCTGCTGCCCATTTTTTCCAAATCTTCATTTTCCCGTGGAAAAGCTTTCCTTTTTCTCCCTTGCTGTTCATGTAGCTTACGAAAGAAATAATGTTCTTTGGCATATTTTAAGGTTGCAAATAGCAGAGGATGTCAGTTTGGCTTTGCTTTGCCCAACTCTTCATTATTGTATGACTTCCTTGGCTGACCCTACTTTTCTGCCTGCAAAAGGTCCTTGGGAGACATTCCAGGATAAAGTTTTATGCCGGGATTTATGTGAAGGAAGTGGAGCCTGCCTACCAGTTAAAAGAATATTGTGCCTTAATGTGCCTTGAACAATCTTGTAACTGTAGTAATGAAGGAGGAAAGAATTCGGGAGAAAAATTAAAGCAAACTCTTCCCCATTTTATTGGACAACAGGGCTACAGATAAAAAAATCAGTACTATCTACAGGTAGTCCTCAACTTACAACCATTCATTTAGTGACTGTTTGAAGTTAGAATGGCACTGAAAAAAGTGAATTGCAGCTGTTTTTCATAATTGTAACTATTGCAGCATTCCCCGGCAGGGGTGAAATCTTCCTGGTTCGGACTGGTTTGGGAAAACGGGTAGCAGACATTGGGCCTGGGTCGCTGAACCGGTAGGGACCCTTGGCCGGCCACACCCCTGAACCGATCCCCCGGTTCCCGCTCACTTGCCCTGCCTCACCCAGCATCTGCTTTCCACCATCCCAGCCTGCCTCCCCTACTCCCTTCCCTGCAGCCCGCAACCCTGCCATGCTTGCCTGCCTTCCACACAGCCTTCCCGGTGTCTCCGTGGCCAGGTTGTGAAGGCAGGCAAGCAGAAAGCCACGTGGAAGGCAGGCAAGTATGTCGGGGCCAGCTGGCTGTGGAGAAGGGAGCTAGCAGCCTACTCTCTTCCCTGCAGACCTGCCATGCTTGCTTGCCTTCCACATGGCCTTCCCGGCAATCCCCAATGCCTGCTTGCCTTCCGAGGTTGGCATCCAGGCCGGGCCAGCCAGTGGGTGGGTGGGCAGCCCTTAATGAAGACGCAGCCACTGCTCTGGGGCTGACAGGGGTGGTGGCGGCGGTGCTCCGGGAGGGCAGATGGTGCCCATGTGCAACAGCCCCAGGACATCCACCTCCCGCCTGTCCTCCTGAAGCACCAACACCACCTCCGCTGCCTCTTCGGCTTCCACTGCGGCTACTACCAGTTTGCCCAATCCGGGATAAACCGGGAGCAACCCACCTCTGCTCTGCTTGCGAGGTAATCCAGACAAGAAGCCCACTCAGAACTATCTACTCTATTTTACTGTAAGATTACTTTAACAAAATCTTGCAAGTCTGAAAGTAGATTTGAAGGGCAGATGCAGCAAGCTTTAGCCATAGAAACCTATCTTGTCTATCTTAGCTTTCAGATGTTTTCCTTCAGGTCCCTTGCTTTGCCGTGCAAATTCCTGGAATGATCATGTGGTTGTTGTTGTTGTTGTTGTCAAAGAGCTCATACAATCCTGACTCAGAGCAGCAATAGATTCAAGGCTAACTCCCTTTTCTTGTTGTAGATATCAATCAGATCTTTATTAAGGTCACAGACCAGCATAAGGAGAGTGGAATATAAACAATAATTTTTAAAAGGATAAAACTATTATGTACAGTACCTACGCAAACACCCACACACAGCAGCCATAAGGAGGATGGCGTTCGCAGGATTTAAAAAAAAGTATAAAAGATCAAACAAATAGTATAAAAGTATAAAAAATAGCTAACAATATGAGAAAAAGTCTATTTTTTTAAAAAAAAACAGTCATTAACAATTTAAAGGGAGAGGTAAGAACATGATATTGATTGAGGGGAACTTAAGATCTACTATAAAGGTAAAGGTTCTCCTCGCACATATGTGCTAGTCGTTCCTGACTCTAGGGGGCGATGCTCATCTCCGTTTCGAAGCTGAAGAGCCAGCGCTGTCCGAAGACGTCTCCGTGGTCATGTGGCCGGCATGACTAAATGCCAAAGAATGCTTTTACCTTCCCATCAAAGGTGGCCCCTATTTTTCTACTTGCCTTTTTTATGTGCTTTCGAACTGCTAGGTTGGCAGAAGCTGGGATAACTTAACGGGAGCTCGCTCTGTTATGCGGCTCTAGGGATTTCAACCACCGAACTGCCGACCTTTCTGATCAACAAGCTCAGCATCTCAGCCACTGAGCCACAAATCTAGTATAGGGCAGACTAAATCTATCACAATGCAAGGAATTCTTAAAACAACGAATTCAATGCTTGTTAAGATTAGTTTATGACACAGGTCCACAATGATGCACTGCTGCCCAGTACCTGACAGGTTGTAGCAGGATTAGGATCTGCAAGCAACAGGAAGATGTGGAATTGTCCTATGCGCTCTAAGTATTTATATCGTAATGGTGAGATGATACTAGTGTGGATTTCTCTGTAATACAGGCACTGGAAAAGTACATGCTGTGTTGTTCCTGTGTGTCCCAAGTTACAAGGGCATTGTCTCTCTGGGTAGGGAATTTTCCTGTTATCAGCCTTCAAGGACAGCTGAGGGCATGACATTGTACCAGGGTAAAGTGGTGGTTAGGTATTTTTAGTTAGGTATCTTCCAGGGGAGACAGAGTACCTATTGGATTCATTGGCAATAAAGTTTGGGGACTTGGCTAAGTCAATTAGTGCTCTGTGTCTGCTACACACTATTTAAAGAGAGCTTTGGCCTGATCGTCATAACTCACGCTGAATGGAAAACTTGGGGAGATTTCAGTTGCCACTGTTTGTTTTTTTCAAAGTGAACCGAAAGTCATCCCTCATAGTAAATGAGGCAAGACCAAATGTGAAAAGAAGAATAGGATTCAATCTGGGTTGGTCATCCAGTGGTTTTATCGTCTGAGCCCATCTTCAGTGCACACACTCTGCTAGAGAGAAGTTGCCTGAAGATGGGCTCTGGTATGAGGCCAAAAACCTGAAAGACAAAACTGCTGGTCCCAGTGACCAATTCAGATTGGATACTGCAACATTATCCTGAGACACCTATATTCACCTTCATTCATGGAAAAAAAGCATCGTCTGAGCTAATAATTGAGTATGTCACCCACTCTCTAGATTCCACTTTTACGAGGCCTGTCTCCAGTCTCAGGATGGCATTAGAGACCCATTTGGGGACTTGATTGGCTGATCTTAGAAATTTAGATTGAACAAGTTCTATTGATGCAAAATTGGGGAAGGGGCTCAGGAGCACCATAAAGTAGTTGTGTTATTGGCTTAGCTTCATATAGTTTGAGTGCGGCAGGTGCACAGTAGCCAACTCTCAAGTAATTTGAGGATGACATTTTCAGCAGTGTATTCTCCATGGAGTTCCCTATGCTTAGCAGAATGAAGGACTATCCCCAGGAGACCTGCTCAACCTTGTGGCCATCGATCCTCCAGGAGTGGTTCTTGGGCTTTTTGGCAAATGTCATGATTTTGGTTTTCTGATATTTGAGCACCAGTTGGCTTCCTTGCACTACTGTGTTAGTGTCGTCAAGGTTCTATTAAGGCCAATAGATGCTTTTGAAAATATTGCTACGTTGTCTTTATAGAGTAAAATGTATGCATGAGATGTATGTCTTCCAGTAACTTCTGAGTGTTGGTTTGGGTATGTATGAAATTTCATGTTGAGATGATGGCCCACCATGAAGTTAATACAGAAACTGAATAACACTGGGGTCAATATAAAGCCTTGTTTTATGCCCTACTCAGTTCCAATGGCACTGGTGAGATTGTCCCAGGAGTTACATCTTATTTTGAGTGAAGTCCCTTCGTGTAGCACAACTATTAAATGAAGTAGATGTTGATCAGTCAAGGAGGCTTCTAGTTTTTCCCACAATTTAGCTTGGGATATAGAATCAAAAGTTGGTTTGAAGTCTATGAAAGCAGCATATAGGGAAGTTGTGCTGAGGGAGAAGCATTTTTCAATGAGATGATCGAATACTAGGCCAATCTACTATTGATCAATGGTAGATTGGTCTTCCCTAAAGCCAAATTGCTTCTCTCTTTCAGCCAGTACTGGAGTTTCCATTCTAGTGTCTTGCATAAAGTTTGCTGTTTATGTTGAGGAGGCTAATTGGTCTATAATTGTCAGGATCATCCTTTACATTGTAAATGAAGAAATCAGTTTCCCTAGAAATAATATTTCCATAATTTCACAGTTTCCCAGAGGTGATGAAGACAGATGAAACAATGTCTCCAGAATTCTTCAGAAGCCTGGGAAAGTTTAAAGGGAAGTTAGCAGCCTTCGATACAATTTTACTGAAGCAATAATTCAGCACCAGAGGTTAGTTTCAGAATTTAGAACCAGATTTAGAATCAAATCAGACCCAATAAGTTAATAGTTAAGATTCCTAGTCAAAAACCACCTTTCGTAAATTCTTCCCTTTGAATTTTCTGCAGGGGTGGGATTCAGCCGGTTTGGACCGATTCGGCCGACGATGAGCTGAGACCGAACTGGTTCACTCTAAAGATCAGGCTGGCCCGCCCACTCACCCATCCACTTGCCCTTGCGCTTTACTTACCTATATCCTCTCAGCTGATTAGCGCGGCAGAGCGGATTGCCACGGCTCAGCTTTGTTACTCCCCAAGAAGTAACATGAAAGAGACGTTTCGGTAAAACTGTGCACTTGCGCGCAACACAAAACATGCAATCACGAAACCGGTTGTTAAACCGGCAGGATCTCACCACTGGTTATCTGCTTTGTGGATAAAGAAAAAGTGGATATGTATGTATCCTTATGCCCAACGAAATTTTCCCTACAGGAGTTTAGATACCTCCAGAACCTTTTCAAAGGCACTGTGTCATTGCAGTGAAAATCCATTTTAAAGATGAGTGTGTGGCATCTGAACATAAATAGGGCAAGACTGATAATACATAGATCATTCCTGTCCATAAAAAGACAAAGCTGGTATACTAACTTATGTTGGGGGGGGGGGAAGTATTTCCAGCCACCATTGCCATCTGGTTCAGTCTAGCCAAGAGCAAAAAATGTAATACATGTAGTCCTTGACTTATAACAGTTCATTTAGTAACCGTTCAAAGTTACAAAGGGACTGAAAAAAAGTTACTTATGACCACTTTTCACAGTTATGACCATTGCAGCACCCCACGGTTGCCTGATTTACATTCAGATGCTGGCAACTGACTCACATTTATGCCGGTTGCAGTGTCCCCGAGTCATGTGACCTTCTGACAAGCAAAGTCAATGGGGGAAACCGGATTCACTTCACAAATTAGCACTTGTTACTAATTTAATAACTGCAGTGATTCACTTAACAAATGTGGCAAGAAAAGTTGTCAAGTGGGGCAAAACTTACTTAATCAATTTCTCATTTATAGGAAAAGAGATTTTGGGGCTCAATTGTGGCCATAAGTTGAGGACTGCCTGTATAGTTCTTTATTACACTTATGGACCAGAATTCTGTAGGTTAATAAAATAAATGAATTCAGTTTCAAATTAAATACAATATAAACATATAATTGTAACAATTGCAATCAAATAATGGCAAGTTTTACAGATGGTCTTACACTGTTTTGCTCCATTCAAGGAAACTAAATTATATTAGTCTGACAGGAGCTGAGCAGCTATACATAAAGGCTGTTAAATTAAATTCAAAAGAGCAGGCATATAGGAGACGAAAGAAGTCTCAAGCCAGTGACTTCTACGTACCTAAAGGGGGAATAATACATTTTCCATATACTCAAGCAGCATTCTGCCGCCTCTTCCCAGGAAGAGCAATCTTCTTAATGGATGACTCATATTTGTGTATTTATAAATGCCTCATTAACCCCATGACTACAGTAGAGGAAGAGAGACAAAACAATAAATCATTCCTCACCTTTCCAATGCTGAAATGTCAATATTTCATAAGTGGGAGTAAGCTTGGGTACAAAAACCAAAAAGCTTATAAACGGTAAGGCTACCATTCCATCATGCCTCTTTGTGATCATCGTCATCACAAGACCAGGGGTGGGATTCACTTACCTTACCTACCAGTTCGCAAATGTGAGTGCACGCACCTCGTCTGCGCATGCTCACTGCCTTCTACGCATGCACAGTGCTCGCACATTACATCAGGGCGGTTGGGAGGACCCTCCCGCAGTCGCCACTACCAATTCGCCTGAACCGGAGAGAACCGGCTGAATACCACCTCTGCTCGAGACCCAATAAGTAACAATAACAGCTCCAAAACAGTACAGGTAAGCCTGGACTTTGCAACCATTCATTTAGTGACCGTTTGAACTTACAACCATTTTTCAACCACTGCAGCATCCCTATGGCCATGTTCAAATTTCAGATGCTTGGCAATTGGTTCATATTCAAGATGGTTGCAGCGTCCTAGGGTCATGTGATCACCTTTTGCGACCTTCTGACAAGCAAAGTCAATGGGGAAGCCAGATTCCCTTAACAGCCATGTTACTAACCTAACAACTGCAGTGTCTCACTTAACAACTGTGGCAAGAAAGGTCATAAAATGGGACAAAATGAACTTAGCGACTGTCTTGCTTAGAAATACAGATTTTGGGCTCCATTGCAGTCATAAGTGGATTACTGCCTCTGCGGAGATCCTTGCACTAAATAAAAAGCTTAATTCAATGAGCCACCTAGTTTTTGTAAAGCACCAGCCCTAAGGAAGAGCAGAGGTCCTGGACCTCCCAGAATTCCCATTCAAGGCCGCTACTATAGCTGAATTTTCTTCTCACAGATTTCCATGCAAGCATTTGCACTAGCTTTAGTGTGGTCAGAAGTGAAGGAAAACGAAGGTAGACAACAAAAACATTGCATCCAGTCTGGACCAAACGTTGACAATCTTTGTAAGGAAGCCAGGACATTGTGGTATTGGAATGGAATGTAGTATTATCTATGCCAAGTCTTGTGGATATCATAAATGCTAGTGTCTCCAGATAAAGGTCAACAGCACTGTTCAGGTTCACTAACCGATTTACAGAACCAAAACTCCTGGAACAAAAGAACAGCAATTTATCAAAGCAGAGACGGCACGACTCCTTTGTGCCAAGAGGCACATTCAGTCTTGTACGGAATGTCAAACAGTGGGCAGGGCCCAAAGAGAGAGAGGTATGGGCACAAATATCCCCCAGTGCTAATTTTCTAGCGGATTAATCGCTCACTTATTCAAATGACACCAAAAAAATTTATCCTGTCCCATTCTACATCATTCATGGTAAAAACCCTGATTCAATTCCCCAACTGTGAAACTGGGCTGGGTAGATGATTATAAACCAACTAAAGACAAAGAAAAAGGAAAGAAAAATTATAGGATCAAAACACTCTAATTCCATCCCTTTTCATTAGCATTTGAGTGCAATCGACCAAAATAAATGTGCAGAATAATTGGATGATGATGATGTAGGTTCTCGCTAAAAATCAGGGGCTGACTTTATTTTTCACCAATTTTCACAAGAGGGGGGTTAATGTACCTGTAGGAAAAGATTAGCCCTCAAGTTGCTAAACCTAGACCTTAAAACCATTGCTGGTCACAGAATATTTCCTACCCTACTTAGCTATAAACTGCTTTCATAATACCAATGGAAATTTTACTCTATTGTTCATCATATAAGAGTTTGGAAGTATCATAGCTTAAACCACATACATTTTATGATTTGGCATTCAAACATATGAATGTATCAAGACAGGAAGTTCATCACTACACCTGGCCATATCATTTTCAAATTAGAATTTAGTTTTAGACTTTCTTGTTACTGTTCAGTAAAGATCAATTAAGTCCCTCCTGAAAGACCCTTTTATATATATAGAAAAACAAAGACAGCAAACTCTGAGCCTGGAGGTATTTGGCACAGACAACTAAATCAACATTTGGAACCTGGCTCTTTACCTACTACTGAATAATACTCCGAATTGTCTCTTGATGAGGATGAAAGTACAGGGGATCCCAAAACTTTTGTGTTCAGAAATGTCAGCAGAGAATAAAATAAGTATCATATTACTCCTGGATTTATTGTTTAAGAATATTTGCCTTTGCCTCACAGTTAGGTACTCTGTATCTTATTTCGATAAGTTAAGGACTGTTGTTTTTACTCACCAAACCTTAAGGAAAAGGAAGCCAATGTCCAGAGTGAGCCATAGAATTATGCTTTTTAAGACTTGAAGTCCTAATTAATGTAGTGCCTCCCACTTGGAGGAGGAGCCAAGTGGTAGTGATAAGGCAGGGTGCACTGGAATTCTTGCTAATAATCAATAAATTAGAAACCTGAAGCATTCTAGCCTAGCACAGTGAGAAAAGTCAGCTGTGTTAATTTCTAATTCTCATGGCTGAAAAAAAAATATCCTCTTTGAGAAAATCCCAGGCTGTTTTTTGGCTTATTCAGAGGCAAATAAGTTTTTGTAGTCAGTTATGGATGTATTGAAGTGGAGACTAGACAATAGTGTGCTGAAAATGCTTTAATTTGTCTTCCTACACTGAGCAGTGTTGGATTTGTTAGCCCCTTTTAACGATTCTATTCTCATCCGTAACAATGTCTGCCTTGGTTCATACAGACTTTAGTCTTCTTCCAATTCAGGCTTTCTTTCCTTAGCTCTACCAAAATAAACATAGATCTGAATCACATGCAAAAAGAAGAAAAAGGGGAAAAAAAGACCCCGTCTGTTATTCAAAACATTTGGCAGAGCTGATCCAGTTTTCAGTGTTGCACCTGAACGAAAATGAGCTCAGTCAAGTTTACTGATTGCAGGCTATTAGCCACAATTTAACAGAAAACGTCTGTGCTCTTCGTATCTGGATATTCCAAAGTCCTGAGCGTGTCTGCAGACTGAATTAAGGACTTCACTTTGTCATTTTATCTTTGGTCATTACCATGCAATGGGGAACTTACTCATATTAGCATACCTCTACTGAAAGCAACAGATTAATAGGAAAACTCAAAAACATCCAGCTCTCCAGGGGCGAGGGAGATAGGAGAAGTGTTCCAAGTTCCAAGGTTAATAGTAATATTTACAAAGGGTTCTCAGATAAAACTTAAATATTCAGCATGCCTTGGAAACCTGAAGAAATGCCAGGAACCACACACTAAACTCTTCCAAGCCATTTACCAGGGATTGTCATTCAGCTGCTTTCAAAGCAAAAAGCAGAATAAAAGACAAGAAAAGGTTTTATTGGGAGAATATCATGAACCCTGACTGAATTGACGACTAGAACTAGTCCTTCTATCAGCCAATTTCACTGTTTCTATCTCCAGCGGTTGTAATACTATAATTTTACCTCTCCAGTCCTCTTATTTGCCAGTTAATGAGATCTGTCCTGTCCTACTATATTGTAAGATGGCTTGCAAGGGGAAAAGTAGATATAAATTAAGCTTTGAGAGCATTGCTGATTTTCAAGAGCAAATAAGAAAGACTGGGGGTGACATGATAGCAGTGTTTCAATATCTAAGGGGCTGCCACAAAGAAGAGTGGGGTCAACCCGCTCCCCAAAGCATCTAAAGGCAGAACAAAAAGCAATGGATGGAAACTAATCAAGGAGAGAAGCAATCTAGAGCTAAGGAGAAATTTCTTGACAGAACAATTAACCCGTGGAACAGCTTGACTTCAGAGGTTGTGAGTATTCCATCATTGGAGATTTTTAAGAAGAGATTAGACAAACATTTTTTCTGGCATCTCCTGCTTGAGCAGGGAGTGGGACTAGAAGACCTCCAGGATTCCTTTCAATTCTGTTATTCTGTACAATAGTGGGTGAGGTCACTATAGTGGGGTGAGGAACTTGCCTGAAGCCCTGCCTAGTTCCTGCCAGTATTACAGTATCTAAGCAAACATTCATTCGAAGAAGGTAAACACTGCACACATATTGTACACTGTGCAGAAATGGCAGGTAGCAAGGGTTACAATTAGTGCCTGAATATTGTGAAAATGCCAGCAGGTATGATACTAAATCTCTCTTACTCGTGCATAAATCCGGTTTGGGTCATCCCAACAAGGCTAAGATGAAAGTGAAAGAATCAAAACTCCACAAGCAGAGGCTGTACGAAGTCTCTGAAACTGTGTTTCCAGAAGTAAACCAGTGTGTGTTGCAAAAAAACACATTTTATACAAGTATTTTTTAAAAAAAACAAAAGTACTTAACTGAAATTTGAACTCAGAGGGTTTATCAGCTCCTTTGTGGCATACAATAATATTTCAAAGGCAAAGCAGAAACAACTGCTTTGTACCAAGACCACCACACAAGGATTTGGTTTCTCAGAGGTCTATAAATATGTAAACACACATTTCATTTTCTGCTTGGAAAATGGTAATCTGTGTTAAAAGACAGACCTCCACATACTACTGATTCAATATTTGCCAGCCTACCTATCACTGTACTGTACTTTCTAAATTACTGAACAAATAAAATGTCCCTAGAAACTGGTGGGGTTTTTTTCACAGACAAGTTACAGATAAACTGTACTCCCAAGTATATCCACAAGCCACAATAAATGAGTATGTTTTCAGGAAGAGCCTCTCATTCATCCCTTTTATATTACCTTTTTGCGTAAATTGTTAAGTTTCCATTTCAAATGGATGAGCCTGTAACTTTAGCCATTTGAGTTTCATCTTCCCTACAGATAAAATTACTCTTCTTAAATGCTGCACTGACCAAATCATCCTTTTTTCAGAAATGCCCATGCACAAAGCACATATTTACAGTCACACAATTGTGTTGCAGTTTGAACCCTGGCACTGAACATCTAAAAACAATATATTTTTTGGCTCAGTTTTCTTAGAATTGCACTACCCACAGTTTAAGTTTAAATTAGATAGCAATCATGACTTCTGTTTAAGATTCCCCCACGTGAAAATGAAAAAAAAAACACGACACAGCCCTGAATTAACAGTCGTTGCTCTTAAGAAATGCAGATCTTTCTGACATACCTTATAAACGGAGAGGAGGATTCCCTCTTCGGCGTTAGACTTTTCAACAGCTTCTCTCACATTTCAGTAGTTCCAAGACATGTCACAGCCAGCAAGATCTCAGAGGCTGAAAAATAAAACCATTTCCCCCTTTCCGTCTTTCTTCCCTGCTGCATGGGAAAGCTTTACACGTTATAGACTTGAAAGTGCACTCATCTCCCTCCCTCTCGTCACTACGCAAAATAATCTCCTCCCAGCTATTAGAAGCATGTTACCATTATATCTTAAAGCACATGTCACCACACATATGCAAAAGCTGTGTGAAAGCTATACTTATTTATACAAGAAGTGAGAGCCACAGCACTTCCTAGTTCCCAAGTCCCATTTCAACTGCAGGTGATTATTTTTAACCCTCCCAGAGGCTAGCTGATGTCTAACTTACCTTTTTTTTAAAAAAAAAATTGAGAGCAAATTCTTCCTGAATTCTAACTGGGTAGTCCAGGAAAGCTATCAAAACATTTTGTTCGAGCTGTAATTAAAGAGCTGGATCACAATTGATTTGGGGCACGCACACACGCACACACACACAAAGACAAAAGCATCATAAGCTTTTGATTAGAGCTGCTGCTTTTTATTTCCTTATTTCCTTCTTGGTCTTTAATTGTTGTGAGAGACGCAGAAACACAACAAAGGGTATCATAAGGGCTGCATCCACTGAATTTCTTTACCTTATACACATCTATCAATGATACAGCCAGTGTGTTTAGAGATGGGTTATGCTGCTCAGAATTCATTCTCCTGTTGTCTTATTCAGCACCCCAAAGTTTAGGCATGATAGAGACACTACACTGAATGTAACATGGAAAAGCAACATTAGATAGGTGTAGTAGTGGTTAAGATGATAACTAGAAACTGGGAGACTGAGTTCAAGTTCTGGCTGTGTGACTTTGGGAAAGGAACCTTCTCTCAGCTCAACCCAGGACTGTTATTATGGGGAAAGTAGGGGACCAGATGCATTATGTTATATCTCCTTGACTGTATGTTTGTAAATTAAAGATGGGATAGAAATGATAGATAGATAAGATAGATAGATAGATAGATAGATAGATAGGTAGGTAGGTAGGTAGGTAGGTAGGTAGGTAGGTAGCAGTGACGTGCGGTGAGGTTTATGGCTGGTGAGGCACTGACAGTGGTGGGTTTCAAATTTTTTTAGACTTGTGGACTTCAACTCCCAGAATTCCACAGCTAGGCATGCTCAGTTCTGATTTAAAGCGACAGCATTTGTTTTTCTCCTTTACGAAAGAAGTTTCCTTCTTTCTTTTTCTTCTCCCTTCCCCTCCTTCCTCCCTCTCTCCCTCCCTCCCCCCTCTCTCAAACACACACACACACACACAAGTTGGATAGGATTATCTCTCCTACCCCCTTCCTTCTCTCTCACTCACCTTCTCGCAAACACACACACACACACACACACACACACACACAGTTGGATTGGAGGGAATAGCACCAGCGAGGAGACCACAGGAGGAGGCAGGAAGCCAGTCAAAGAGCCATACTGGAGCACACACATTTTCCCCCAGCCCCGGAAGGATCCAGCCCAGCTTCACTGATTACAGGTTTGAAAAGGCAACGTGGCTCTGCCAGCAATCAAACTACACTTGGGGAGGAAAAGCAGCACAAGCAAGCCAGAGTCCTTCCCTCCAGCCTTTGCCCAAAGCCCCACACCAGGAGGATGAAGTTTGAATTCCTCCCCCTCCCTCGGACCCACACGTACCTTTTCCACTGTTTCAGAGAGGATTTCAACTCTGCTCTTGCCTCGGGTCCTCTGAAGAATCCCCGCCCAAATGAGCGCCCTCTACTATGAGGCAGGAGAACTGCGTGCCTCACCTACGTCAGGAATTTTTAGGCTTTTAACCCTTGCTTAACTCTGCTCGAGTGATCATAAAACGCCTAAAGTCAGACTAGATGAGGCATGCAGTTCTCCTGCCTCATAGTAGAGGGTGCTTTTTAGAGGCTTTTTTAAACAGTTAAGCAGAGTCATCCACGGTGAGGCAGCAACTAGCTCAGCCTGACCTCAGCTCTCTCCTTTTTCCTTTTACATTTTGTTTTCTTTTCATGATGACAGTAATGAGGCTGTGCCTCCCCTGCCTCACCTGACTGCACGTCACTGGTAGGTAGGAGTGGTGGGTTGCAAGCGGTACGCCCCAGTACGGGCATACCGGAGCCTGCCCGGAGCACTGGATACCGTTCCAGTATGGTGCTCTGAGGGCTCCCCCCCAGAGCTCCTTACCGTGGTTTAAAGCTTTTGGCGCTTTCGCGCATGCGCATGGCACGTACATCACCTGTGTGATGCTCCACCGAGCAGCTGAAGCGTCACGGAGGCTTGCAGAAGCGTCATTTGCAGCTACAATGCATGCGTGCACCCCGTGCATGTGCGCGCACGCTGCATGCGTCCATGTTGGTGACGCCGGGCCCGTTCCAACTGTACCGGTTGGAATGGGATCTGGAACCCATCACTGGTAGGTAGGCAGGCAGGCAGGAAGGCAGACATTATCAGTGTAAAAATATACAAATAATGCTGCCATATCCTGTAATATTAAACCATATCTATGAGGCTTTCCTATTGCTGAACTGAAATGCTATATTTCCTCCCCTCGTTGAATCAGCATGAAATTTGCCTTGGCTTGGAAATCTGAAGAAGTGTCAAAAGCTACCCTAAACCTTTCCAGCCATTTACCAGTGGTTGTTGTTCAATTGGTTTCAGAGCAGGAGAAAAAATACCATAAGCTAAAAGAGAAATAGGAGCATAGATGACTTTGCACTAAGATGGAGTGCATCTTCTAAGTCACCCTATAACCGGATTTCTGCAATAAGCCGTAAAAATAAACTGAGATGTACATTTTTTGATTATGAGTCCGATGTTCCTTATTATGAAAACAATCCATTTGCCAAGACTGAGTGTCTTTCATAACTTCAGTGCAGTGTAACATGACTGCCTACAACTGCTGCACATCAGACTTCAGCAGATAGTATCATTTCTGGCAGGCAAACTCCAAAGCATCTATGTATATGAATACAAACCATGCAAATCTGCAAAATGTTATATAATCTATTACTGGTATATAAGCGGCCCGGCCTTAATTTTATGCAGCCTAATTCTATTATTGTTTCTTAATAATAGGCTACTATGTTTATTGGACATTCTTCCTGAATACACATGTAGTAATATTGTAGCATAATGGTTATTTAATCACAGGTTACAACAAAGCAAAACGTTAAAAGCTTCCATATCATGTTAACTAGGTTTGAACTACTTCTATAGAATCTAGCAAAATGTGTTAAGAACTGTTATGCTGAATTTGTAGGTGAGTGGTTTTTCTCCTTCCTTTTACAACGAACACTGTGTAAAAATGAGCAAAGAAGGTATTTCTATTTTTCTGACAGGAAATCATGAAAAATCAGAATTTCCAAATAGAGAGAGAATTAACCAGGTACAATGACAACACTGTAGCTTCCAAAAGGGATTCCAAAAATTTTAGTACAGGTTCTGTGGGCGTGGCTTGGTGGGCGTGTCATGGTTTGGTGGGTGTGGCAAGAGAAGGATACTATAAAATCTCCATTCCCTCCCAACTCCAGGGGAACATTACTGTAAATCCCCATTTCCTCCTGATCAGCTGGGACTCGGGAGGCAGAGAATAGATGGGGGCGTGGCCAGTCAGAGGTGGTATTTACCAGTTCTCCCAACTACTCAAAATTTCCGCTACTTGTTCTCCAGATCTGGTCAGAACCTGCTGAATACCACCTCTGCTGTAGAGCCAGTTGAATGCGTGGGAAGAAGGAAGCAGGATTGCTTATTCCCTTTCATGAGTTGAAGCTGACCACAGAAATGGTGTATACTCAGGGGTGGGCTGCTGTGGATTCGCCCGGGTTCGGGAGAACCCGTAGCTAACATTATGGCTGGTTCGGAGAACCTCCAAATCCCACCCCTGCCTGGCCCCTCCCATCCCGCCCCTCCCAGGGGTCTCCAAGCGGTCTGTTTTGGATGCGAGGTAAGTGCTGAGCCTGCATGGAGGCTCAGAGAGGGGGGGAAATGGGCCTCCCAAAACTTCTGAAGGGCCTGTGGAGCCCGGGGGATGTAGTTTTTGCCCTCCCAGAGGCTTGAGGAAAGCCTCCAGAACCCAGGGAGGGCAAAAATGCCCCCCCCCACCGTTGTGCAGGTGGCTGATTAGGCCATGCCCACCATGGCATGCCCATCCAGCAATTGAGAAGAGAACCCATTGCTGAAGTTTTTGAAGCCCACCCCTCTGTATACTGTATAGAACCACAGAAGATCTCTGAGTATAAAGGCCTTAGGTGACACTCCTCATCCTTCCTGAATTCATATCTTTTTTTCCCTTTCACCTGGAAAAGTGAGGGACTTGCAAAGTTGGGATCATGCAGCCATTACTTCAAGGAACTGGTAGAATGTTGAAATGTCCAAAAACTTAATTCTTCTCAGTTCCTGCTGGGAAAGGTCAGGTAGAAGCAAAATCAATTGGGCCCAACTGCTTCAAGATACATAGTGTGTTTTAACAATGACAAGCTCCCAGGAAGACGGATGCTATCCAATCTTGGAATTGAGAGATTCTCCATTTTATGTCAATTAACAGGACAATATAGAGCTGAACAGAATGCAGGACATGGAATAATGAATTTCAATTACTGCATAAGAAGGCAGATTCGTGTAAGACAATTATCCAGAATGGAATGGGTTTCTCTTCTCTGGATATGCTTAAGCACATGCTATATCTGTCGTGGCAGTTTTTAATTTGGATTCTTGCTCCAAGCAATGGAACAGACCACTGGCTGAGGAATTCTAGGAGTTGAAGTCCACAAGTCTTAAAGTTGCCAAGTTTGGAGGCTCCTGGGATAGACTCAATGGACATTTCCACCTGTATGATTTGGTAAGCCCATAACACATACATTTTAAAACATATTGAAAATTCAATACACAGAGGGGTTTTTAAGACCCTTGTTCCACTACTGGGTATTATAGTACCAAATGCACCTCTTTCTAATTCAGAGCATGAACAAAGGCTAATAAAATTAATCTCTTTAGAATATGGAATTTCACACCCACTATCTAACTACTGCATTGTTATCCCAAATTATACAGTAGATAGATACAAAACTGGAACAGTAGGTAGAATTCTATTTTTACTAGCACTAAAATAATGTCTGTCTTTCCCTTGGTTTGAGATGCCATCACTTTATTCTGATTTAAGTTGCTTTCTTTGTCAATTTTCTGCTCACTTTTGAAACAATTGCAACATTGGAGTAAATATCAATCATCATCTGGCCTAGACATCACCAATAGATTACAGTAAAAAAAATCCATTGCGCTATAGTGAAAAAAGGAAATCATTGCTTAGAAAGACAGAGTGATGAATCTTCATTCCTAGAATCCTAAGCTTCCCATTTTCTACATCATTAGCAATATACCTGATAAAAGGACCTTCACTTGCTTCTCTGATCGATGATAGGGATCTTATTCTGAGTAGCCCCCCCAAAAAGAAAAATAGAAAAAGCAATATCCCTGCACTGTGATCATAATAGAAGGTACTGTAATATTTGCACAAATTTTAAATGTAAAGAATATATAGTGAAACCAAATTAGATCAACAGCTGCATAAGGTACTCAACTGATTCTTTCTAGGAGACACCAGGCCTTGATTTAAAGAGCCCTGTCCTTTTTTACAGCTAAAATGAAATTGTAGAAACAATTAGTAGACAGATATATTTATGGTTCTAAGTGTAGCTTTTAGACAGAATGGGGCAAGTTGCCCCAGCCGACTCACCCCGGCTGAATTGCTGCAGACAACTCACCATAGGACAACTCGCCACCCATTCAATGTGGGATTACTCAAGACAGAGACAAGTCGAATTACAATTCACCATAGACTCCTAACTTGAGAAGGTTCAAACCTAAAGCAAGGCAAGGTCTCTGCAATTCTCTCTTGAGTTATTCTGCACTGAATTGATCCATGGAGAGTTGGCTGGAGCAAGTTGTCCTAAACCCACTTTTGGATGGTTTGACTATAATGTATTATCTGAATGCTTTGTAAGCACTGGTTTATGATTTGGCCTTAGAATGATTCTTGAAGTCATCCAGTTATGCCTTAGCCAACAAGCCAAAGTAAATTGTGGTTTATCACAATGAGAACAGAGGCAACAATCTTAATAGCGCATCACCTATGAGGACACAGTTCATCCGCAGAATACATGTTGATTATCATGTTCTGAGGGATTTGTACCTGCCTATTTTTTACAAGGTAGCAGCTGTGCAATTGCACAATGTAGCCATTCCTAATGATGGAATGTTAGTCCACAGTTCTTAGAACCTGATCTTCATGGTCTATGTGAGAGAAAGACAGTGAGCAAAACTTTTAATCCTTTCAACCCACACAGTTCTTATTTATTCAAGTACTTATTAAATTTACTCATCTCCCATCTCACTGTTGTACAGCTCTGGGAAGCTTACAATTCGATAAAACTATCGTATAAACATTAAAATGTAAAGGCGAAAAGTTCCTATTTCCAGTTGTGTCAACTTTAGAGGACAATGCTCATCTCCATTTCTTAGCTGAGGGAGCCAGCATTGTCCAAAGACATTTCTCTGGTCAGGTGGCCAACATGATTATATGCCAATATGCAAGGAATCCTGGTATCTGCCCACCGAAGTGATACCTATTAATCTACTCGCATTTGCATGCTTTCAAACTGGTAGGTGGGCAGGAGCTGGGGCAAATAGCGGAACTCACCCCGTTGCGTAACGCTCAGATCTGGAACTCGGGCTGTCAGCTTTTCAGCAGAGTAGCTCAGGTTCTTTAACCGCTGAGCCATCGCACCTTCTCTTGTACAAATTAAGACAGTAAAGCAATAAAACAAAACATCAAAATTAACAAGAAATAGCTAAAGTAGCTGGGAGGAGGGTAATAGAGAGGAGGCGAGATCTTCCAGTTAATCCAGTAACCAGGATGACATTCCCCTACCTGGGCCACAAGCCAATTGGCAAAGTCAGGTTTTAAGACCTTTACTATGGAAGGCCAAGAAGATTGGGGGGCAGATCTCACCCGAAGGATATGACGTTCCAGAGGCCAGACGCTGTGGCAGGAAAGGCATTTCTTGGACACCGCCAGCTTAATTGCTTAGCCAATGGGGTCCGCAGCATGCCCTTTCTCCCGGTGCACATGGGATGTGCCATTCCCATTAGGGTGAGACCGTCCCTCAGGTAACTTGCCATAAAACAATAACTAGCACCTTGAATTGGAGATTGTATTTATTTATAGAATTCTATTTGTAGTATTTATATGTTTGTATTTGATCACATTAAAGCAAAAAAAGTATATTTTCCTGCTTTTTGAATTTATTCTTTTCACTGAATAAATATATGGTAGGAACAGTTTATACGAGTGTCTGTAATTAAACAGGCTACTTTGCTGGGCAAATAAAGTGAAGGAGTTGCAGATATTATTCTCTTAGAAAAGTCTGAGTAAATATTTTTGAAACCAAAACATGAAGAAATCCAGTAATCAGTGTGGGTTACTAGATTGGATCTATCAAGCATGAGTCAAAACAAGGAGGATAAAATGAGAGAGTTTGCAGTTGCCTAGGAAATAACATTAAAAAAAAACTGTAGTCAACAACTAATGGTACATGCACCAAGCAATGGCTTTGTGCATTTTTGGTACAGTAACTGTCACCAAAAAACACAGCTACGGGAATTAGTAAATTGTGATTTATGGCTTAAGTGCAGGACAGGCAATTTTGGATTGTGCAAGAGTCACACCATATTTTTTGTGGTATGTTAAAGAATATACCCCAAAAGTAGTAGAATTGAAGATGAAGCAAGGCAATTTTTCTCATTTTTGTGCTTACAATTTATTTCTGCTATGTTGTTTTAGGTGCAGTAATAGTGAATTGCTTTTAAAATGCCACTTTTCTATCAACAGAGGGAGCTGTGATTTTGCTTGTTATAATCCTCACTTCTTGAAAGTTAACATATAATGTTTACATTTCTGGTGAAGAACCAACAGATGCATAGCCCACCTTTCTTTCAAGAACTGAGGATACCTTTCAATCCACTTCATCCTCACTTTTCCCACCACCACAATCTTGTGTATGTGCCTAGCCCAAAGTCACCCCATGAGCTTCATGACTTGAATGCGCCTAGCCCAAAGTCACCCTGTGAGCTTCATGACTTGAAACTGGATTTCCCCAGTGCCAACTGTAAACTGCTGCTTGCTACCGTGTTATTATTAAAGCTGGGTGTAATTGAATATGTTTAGTTGAAGGATTGGTGGGGGGGGGGGGGGACTACTCAGACAGGTTTTACAAAGTAGCCTGCCAGAAAAGAACAAGATTAAACACATTCCTACCTGTGCTGAAACAAATATTTGAAAATGAGCACAGGTGAAATTGCCTTTGAAGTAGCTCCTTACTTTTTCCTATCTGAAGAACAAATGTGATATTCTGCAAAAAAAAGAGGGAGGGTTTTTTTTTTAAAAAAAAGCAGGCAAGTAGAAAAAGACTAATACAAATCACACATTTTGACATATATAAAATTTTGATTTAAACTTGTATTCATTCTCTCTGGACTACTTCATATAATGTTGTGTTTTCTTTCGTTTTGATTCATTTGAATGTTCCCACACAATCATGTTGATTCAATAAATAATTGTAGCTTTGGCACAATAGATTTTTCTGGCCAAACTTCCTCATACTAGAATCAGCAGAATCTCCAACCTATTGGGGGGGAAAGGGATCACAAAAATAAAATAAAGTATCACAGAAATAGGGGGGAAATCATTCTGATCTTCTGATATCCTAAGTGAGATAGCTCTGCAAAACTGGCCTGGTAATCTGATGTTTCTTTTCTGGTAATTTTATTAAAGATTATAATTTACAACAGTAAAAACTAATGCAAACTAAAAAAAGAGATAAAATAAAAAGGAAGCGTTGAAAGTACAGAAAAGAAAGAAAAAAAGGGACAAATAGTAAAATAGAAAAGAAAATAAGAATACCAAAAGGAGAAATAAAACAAATATATAAAGGACTTTCCATCTTCATTTCAGTATAAATAATTTTAAAAACTTATTGCCTTCTCTTTAAATCTAGCAAATGACTTCTTCCATATTTTATCTCTAATCTATAAACAAATCCATAAAACGTCATTTCAGTCTTGATGTTACCAAAGTCTATTAAGAGTTACCAGAAATAACAACATATCTATTTTACCTTTGATCAAATAAACCAACTTTTATTTATTTCTTTTACTACTAATAATCTTAACCTTTTTATTTGTATTGCTTCTAAAATACTAACAGAAAAATGAATAAACACAAAAATAATTACAATGCAGATATATGCATTCTCAAAAAAAGAGAACAATATATAAAACCTGTTTTAAAAGGGGAAGAAAGAAAAAATGCAACAGAAAAAATATACTGTTGTAACATTTACAATGTTATGCAAGGTTCTTTGAAACATTAGCAAGCCTCTTTTGTAAATTCAATATAGGAAAATTATCCAGGTGACTGTCTTGGTTTATTGTTTGCATGTCTCTTTTAATTTAATAATTAAGTATGTCAGTTTCTTTTCTACATCCAGTGTAACACTTTTCCCATGTCATATCTGTAGCCTGTCATTTGTAAATCTTTCAACTCAGTCTTAATCTTTCAGGTAGAACATGTTCCTCTTTCAAAACAACTTTTAGACACAGTGTCTCCACCATCCAGAGCACAAGTAGACAATCTCCTGTACTCTTCTTATCCAAAGAAGTTCCAAACGCTACTTATAAAAGAAATATTTCCAAATTAATGTTATTATTGTGGTGACTGTTAACTCCTTGGTTATTATCTCTACCCAAAGAGTGCTAGTGACTGGAGGAATTTGGATAACACTGTGAAACATACAGTACCAAAACAAGCAGACCAAACTATTCTTTAGGAAAGAAAGATCTTTCAGGAATAATTACTTTAGGCTGAGTGCAACCCACACATTTGGGAAGTACTAGTTTAGAGAAATCTGTGTTAATCCTTGCACAGATGTAATGTTTCTAAAGCTTTCCTCAAACCTCTACAAGTAGTCTTTGTTTAGCAATCAGAATTGGGACTGGTAATTCAGTTGTTAAGCCAAGCTAAGTGAAAACGTGACTGTACTTATGATCACTTCAGCTTTCCTTTACAGATCTATGAAGGTAGTACAGGTGAAACTCTAAAAATTAGAATATCGTGCAAAAGTTCATTTATTTCAGTAATGCAGTAAAAGGTGAAACTAATATATGAGATAGACTCATTACATGCAAAGCAAGATAGTTCAAGCCGTGATGTGTCATAATTGTGATGATTATGTCTTACAGCTCATGAAAACCCCAAATCCACAATCTCAGAAAATTAGAATATTACATTTGATCAATAAAACAAGGATTGTACATAAAACAATATCAGACCTCTGAAAAGTATAAGCATGCATATGTACTCAGTACTTGGTTTGGGCCCCCTTTGCAGCAATTAGTGCCTCAATGCGGCGTGGCATGGAAGCTATCAGCCTGTGGCACTGCTGAGGTGTTATGGAAGACTAGGATGCTTCAATAGCGGCCTTCAGTTCTTCTGCATTGTTCGTTCTCATGTCTCTCATCTTTCTCTTGGCAATGTCCCATAGATTCTCTATGGGGTTCAGGTTAGGCAAGTTTGCTGGCCAATCAAGCACAGTAATCCCATGGTCATTGAACCAGGTTTTGGTGCTTTTGGCAGTGTGGGCAGGTGTCAAGTCATGCTAGAAAATGAAGTCAGCATCCCCATAAAGCTCGTCTGTGGAAGGAAGCATGAAGTGCTCCAAAATCTCCTGGTAGACGGCTGCGTTGACCCTGGACTTAATGAAGCACAGTGGACCAACACCAGCAGATGACATGGCTCCCCAAATCAACACAGACTGTGGAAACTTCACACTGGACTTCAAGCATCTTGCAGTGTGTGCCTCTCCATTCTTCCTCCATATTCTGGGTCCTTGGTTTCCAAATGGGATGTAAAAGTTGCTCTCAACAGAAAAGAGGACTTTGGACCACTGAGCAACAGGCCAGATTTGTTTTTCTTTAGCCCAGGTAAGACGCGTCTGGCGTTGTTTGTTGTTCAGGAGTGGCTTGACAAGAATACGACATTTGAATCCCATGTCCAAGATCCATCTGTGCGTGGTAGCTCTTGATGCACTGACTCCAGCCTCTGTCCACTCCTTGTGAAAGTCCCCAACACTTTTGAATGGCCTTTTCCTGACAATCCTCTCCAGGCTTCGGTCATCCCTGCTGCTTCTGTACCTTTTTCTTCCACACTTTCCCCTTCCACATAACTTTCTATTAATGTGCTTTGATACAGCACTTTGGGAACATCCAACTTCTTTTGCAATTGCCTTTTGAGGCTTTCCCTCCTTATGGAGGGTGTCAATGATGGTTTTCTGCACAACTGTCAGGTCAGCAGTCTTTCCCATGATTGTGATTCCTACTGAACCAGACTGAGAGACCATTTAAAGGCTCAGGAACCCTTTGCAGGTGTTATGGCTTAATTAACTGATTAGAGAGGGATACTTTGAGCCTAGAATATTGCACCTTTTCACAATATTCTAATTTCCTGAGTTTGTGGATTTAGGGTTTTCATGAGCTGTAAGCCATAATCATCACAATTATGACAAATCACAGCTTGAACTATCTTGCTTTGCATGTAATGAGTCTATCTCATATATTAGTTTCACCTTTTAAGTTGCATTACTGAAATAAATGAACTTTTGCACGACATTCTAATTTTTAGAGTTTCACCTGTATATGTGAAGGTTGATCATAAAGTTACTTTTTCACCACTTTTCTAACTGCAAGTAGTCTCTAAAAGAGGCCTATCTGTACTTTAGAGGATATCAATATTTATTGCTGTTGATCCATTAGTAAACATTCAGCTTGATGAAAAATATAAAGATATGTTACTGTCCTTTCCATTTTTACCAGACATTGGAGAATATCTTCTATAGATATTGCCAAACAGTAAGAATAATTTCCTTTTCAGCATTGTTCAGCTGCTAGACCCACAATGGTTGACATTCTTTGACTTCTCTATTACAGTACCAATGTGTCTGAAAAATCAGGTCCACCATCTTCGGCTTGGCATCTTGTTGGCATCCTGCCATCAAAACACCGGGGAAGGGAGGGGGAACACATGGGCAACAAATATGTGTCTGTGGTGAGAATTAGGGAGGGAAGAACGGAGAGCAGAGCATTTTGGTCCATGCCAGGCATCTTCAAGGCCATTTGCCTGAGAGTGGAATTTCACCAGCCTCAACACCTCACGTTTCCCAAAACATCTCGGCGATGTCGTATTGGCTAAAGATGGACTGGTCATGGGGGGAGGAATAGGGAACCAAGGGGCATAGTTCTGTATTGTTGCTCAGGAACCTTAGATTCTGCCTGGATTTATTGCAACAAGCATCTCTTAGTAAAAGTACTTTTCGCTTCAACCAAATGGAATCAGGAGTTTTCCTTCTCTAAGGGATCAAAGTAGGGCAGGTCTGATTCAGGGCTTCTTGGAAGACATTGGGATGCCTCCAGTGCAAGTAAACTAGTATTCACCTAATTCTATAAACGGACTGATGACTAACCCTTTTTCCACAGTTGGGATAGAATAACATCTATCACTCAACTTGAAGAAAACAGGATAGCCTGAGTACAAGACAGAAGCTGCCCTCAGTTTTCTCTTTCCACAGCTGCTGCCATCTCCCAGCATCTGAGCCTGAGGCAATTGCCTCAAACTGCCAAATGATAGAGTCATCCCTTCTGAGGATGGAAATGCATCAAACAAATATTTGGGAATCAAGCTGTACTCTCAAAATTACACGGAAGCTATAAATAATATATGTCTTCTTCATTCTCTTTCTCAAGTTTCTGTCTATGAGATTATAAGATTAATGAATGCATTCTATTCCTTTGCATGCACTGACTAGGTTCGAACATTAAAGATAAGGAAAAAAATCTGTTAGCTATACAAATAATAGATCACAATGCAGTTATAGGATCAATTTATCTCTTCTTAATTTCTTATGAGCTCCCAAAGAGGGAGGAAATGACCAGAAGGTATTTGCAAAGGAAAACAAAAAGTAATGTATGATAAGTTTGTTCATAGAGAATACATTATTTAGCATGGAATCACTGCAAAATATAACTATCAGGTCCTAAACACATACAAAGTATCATCATTTCCCAGCCATTAGTACATTAGATCTCTGTCTATAGCAGAGTCACTACATGGAAGATCTCTGTCTATAGCAGAGTCACTACATGGAAGACAAATGTGTCCCAGTAGAAATGCCAGTTGTGCACTAACACAATATGACCCACTGACTGTTCTCATCCCCAAAATCATCGTTCATAGATGGTGCAAATGAAACAAACAAAATGTTAAAAAGTGATGATTTTTATGTATCATGTTTCCCCCAAAATAAGACAGGGTCTTATTTTCTTTTGACCCCTGAAATAAGTGCTTGGCCTTATTTTCAGGGAGGACTTATTATTTTTGAGGTGCAGAAGATGGCGAGCGTGGTCACCTCATGGCTGCTGCTATGTTGCAATATTTTCGGGGAGGGCTTATTTTCAGGGGAGGGCTTATTTTAGTGCATGTGCTCAAAAGCCCAATTTGGCTTATTATCCGGGGAGGTTTTATTTTCAGGGAAACAGGGTAGTTAACTTACCAAGCACATCTAAATTATATTAAAGTAACCAAAATATCTTTACTTTTGAGCAATTCAAATATTTGGAAATTGAAAGTTGAAACTTTTTGACACACCCTAAAATTGGCAGTAGGAAGAGAAAGAAAAGTGCCCTCAAGTTCCAACCCTTCAGATGGCCTAAAAAGACGTCATGATCAGGATTGTTCCCCAAATATCTTCTGTTTACAAAAAATAGATTATTGCTTCTTCAGATTCAGGATCAATGGAAAGACTGAGGAATCACAGGAACTGTCAAGGAAGAACTGCAGGGAAACGCTTCATGAAAAGCAGAAACAATTGGTAGCAATTCTTTCTAGTCCTAGAAAATGGCACTTTCTCAGGCTGCAGATGGTGTATGGCAGAGACCGTCCAATCTGATTAACCAAGTAGCATCTGGGAAAAGATGCCCAGCCTGGTTGATTTAAGCAAGATCATTGCACATTCTCACTATTGTTTGGACATGAAATCTTTTCTTATCATGGCTGTACACATCCAACATCAAGGAGACATTGATCACGTCTCTCACTTAACCATGAGTCCAATAACCCCTTGGACAATTTAATTAGCCCTCAGGAGGAAGCATGAGAGTATTTTAAGGAAATATTTACTTTAGATTAAACCTCTTAAAAGGTGATCATAATGAAGAAACTGAGCAAAGTTGCAGACTAACAAATATAAATATAGTACAAAAATATTGGGTTAACTAATTCAAGAGTTCCCCCACATGTTTGTTTAAAAACAGATTACAGATATTCCTCAAGTTATGATGATTCATTTAGCAATCATTTGAAGTTTCAATGGTACCAAACGAAAGCACTTGCATTTGGTCCTTTAAGTTCCAACTGTTGCCGTTTCCCTGTAGTTACATGAACAATATTTGGGATCTTGGCAACCAACTTTCACTTATCAGTTTCAGTATCCTGCAGTCATGAATGATCATTCTCAGCCTTCCCTGCTGGCTTCTCACAAGCAAAGTCAATAGGAAGTTGGCTCAGGTAAGTCTCCCACATCCCAGCTTGGCCTTTTTTCTCCCTTCACTTTTATGTATGCACTACACCCTCCTTTTTCCCTTTGTTTGCACACCCATTCACCAATGCTTACTTTCCCTGGGTCTTCCTGTACTTGCACGCACACATGCACCCACCAGTGCCTTCCTCCCCCTTCCCTGTGCTTGCACATACACATGTAACTCATGCTCTCTTTCTTGGGCCTCCTTACATTCACACACCCTTTACATCTGCACCCTCCTTTCTGGCCTCCCTATACTCGCATGCGCCCCCCCCCCTTTCCTGGGTCTCTCTGAATATACCATGCTCTCTCCTTCCCAGGTCTTCCTATACTCACCGACAGACGCACCCTCCTTCCCTGGCCTCCCTGCATTCCTATGGGTTGTGCCACACTGCAGCAGCCCTCTCCCTCCACTCACATGTGGCCTGTGCTGGCCCTCTTAGGGTCGCCCACACACCCTGAGACACTGCCACAGCTCCTTATTTGGGACACCCATGTTTCCCACTTGATGACCCACACATCTCAGGTGACAATGACACTAGAGACTGCCTGGATTGCCACCACTAACTAATGTGGTCACATGACATCATGCTTTATGACCACACTGCTTAGCAATGGTCCCCATTGCCATCATAACTCAAGGAATACCTGCACTGCATTTTTGAGTTTTTTAAAAGTCTATTATTGTAACAGAGAGGGGAAATAAGGAAATTGAAACAATGGGTTTTATCTTGTATGAAGCTTTTATTATAGCTAGATGTTTTGCAGGTTTAACTCAAATCTTATAAAAACTTTTCCTAACATTGCTTATGTATGCATGAAAGTCGATCCTGAAAAGCTGTTTTAACTAAACCTGGGAATTATAAAAATCATTGTTGCACTTTGATGCAAAGCTCCCTCTAGCGTTCACATGAAAAAATCCATTTAGACTATTCATAAACACAAAATCAAAATGTCAAAAATTCATACAATGCCTCTTTCTGTCATTATAAGTGATCCTCGTTTAATGACTGCTCATCTAATGACCATTCAAACTTGCAATAGCACTGAACGAGTGGCAGTTTTGACTGGACCTTATACTTACGGATAGCACAGCATCCCGTGGTCACAAGATCAGAAAACCAGATGTTCATCACATCGATAGTGATCATGACGTTAGAGCATCCCAAATTGCAATTTGTGACTTTCTCTGCCAATTTCCCACAAGCAAAGTCAGTGCGGAAGCTGATAGGTTGGAAGTCATAGTCAGGTAAGATCCTTGTTAAATAACCTTCATGGTCCTTACTTAATGACAGCAACTGGGACTGGCTGAACTGCTGTGACTGAGCAACAGTCCCTTGGATTTTCAACTTATGACTTCATGCTTAACCACAGAATTCCTAGTCCCAATTATTTCCAGTAAGACAGACAGACCTGCATAACTAAGCACAAGGCATGGAATAATATACTGTGAAACTGTTCTGAAGGATCTGGAAGCCTAACAGCTCAATGAGAGGTTGAGAGTACTGAACATGTTCAGCAATGCTGAACATGTTCAGCATTAAAGAGTGTGAGGAGGATAACTTTCTTCAAACACAAGAGGGATCACATAAAGCAGGTGTGTCCAAACTTGGAAACTTTAAGACTTGTGGACTTCAACTCCCAGAATTACCCAGCCACGGGTTGAAGTCCACAAGTCCTAAAGTTCCCAAGTTTGGACACCCCTGACATAAAGGAAGGTCAAGACCTTGAAACAGAGGATAAAATGTTTTAAAAGTCCATGGTAAAATGGACTGCATGATATATGAACTTCAAAATTTGCTTATAAATATAGATACATGGGAAAAATGTGTGACACTGGTGTTAAATTTTGCTTATAAATATAGATACATGGGAAAAAT
Organism: Natrix helvetica; assembly: GCF_964273705.1. Taxonomy (NCBI): domain Eukaryota; kingdom Metazoa; phylum Chordata; class Lepidosauria; order Squamata; family Natricidae; genus Natrix; species Natrix helvetica. The sequence continues at coordinate 102,636,072 of NC_138550.1, read as the reverse complement.
GTGTGACACTGGTGTTAAATTTGCGCCATGTCACAATTTAAGTTTTTTTTTAATAAAATGATATATCGTTGGACACTAGTCAAGCTGTGAAAATTGTATAAAGGAATACAAAACCTGTGTTGGGGGAGTAAAAATAAAAAAGGGGATCTTCTCTCATGCATGGTGGACATGTGAAAAAGCAAAGAGGTCTTGGGTACAAATCCTAATTAATATAGCAAAGTATGGTACGATGAAACCAGAATTGTTTCTATTGGGTTTTATGGACATCGAATAAGAAAAGAATTACGAGAAATCAGTACTGTGTATGGCATTTGCGGCAAGATTATTATATGCACAAAAATAGAATAATGAAATGTCCAAAGTGATAGATTAGATCAGGGGTGTCAAACTCAAGGCCCGTTGGCCAGATCTGGTTCATAGGGTACTTAGATCTGGCCCATGGGGCTGCCCTGGGAACAGCAAAAGACTGGCTTGAGGTGCCTCTGTCAGTGAAAATGGAGCTCAGAAGGGCCACAGTCTTCCTGAGTCCCATTTTTGGCTACAAAGGCCTCCTGCAGCCCTCTGCCAGCAAAAATGGAGCTTGGGGGCCATGTGAAGCCCCCCCTGAGCCCTGTTTTTGGCACAAAGGCCTCCTGCAGCACTCTGCCAGCGAAAATGGCGCCCGCCTACCCTGGCCACACCCATCCCAGCCGAGGTCAAACACAACCCTGATGCAGCCCTCAATTAAATCGAGTTTGACACCCCTGGATCAGATTATAAAAGAATCTGGAAGAATGTGTGAAAATGACAACGTGATAAGTTAGTTTAGAGAAAAACAAGAGACTTTTTGTTGAAGGAAGACTGAATTGATGATTTGGGGACCAGCTACATAATTCTATGGGCTCAATCAACAACAAAAATTGATAAGAATTTGGGTAAAATTAAAAATTTAGACATTAAGTGAAGAATACATTTTGCTCCTGCACAAATACATGGTCTCTCTCTCTCTCTCTCTCTCTCTCTCTGTGTGTGTGTGTGTGTTGTGTGTTTGTACATATGCATATGCCCACCAGTGATGACTTCTAGAGACTGCTTGGATATATCCCTACAGTTTTCATGGCAAGTTTCTTGGCCATTTTAGAAATGGTTTGCCATTGCCTATTTCCTAGGCTGAAACAAAGTGAGTGGCCCAAACTCACCCAATTGGCTTCATGCTTAAAGCACAACTAGAACTCACATTTTCTAGCCTGGTACCTTAACCCCTACATCAAACTGGCTCTCATATGCATATTAGTCACTGCCATTTCTACTTGCAGTAATGGGTAGCCGAATATTTTGGTCAACATTGACAAACAGCAATTACCTCAGTCATAGGTTTGTGCAAAACCTATCACCTATTTGATAGGTGTGCCAATTTGATTATTCTGAATGCGATCCAGCAATTTTCTGGAAATTAATTTACATTTGTAATTCAGAAAATTAAATACTGAAATGTATTATAGTAGTAGGGGCTTATTCTGATTGAAGAATATTCATTACAACTGCCAATGGATATTAAGATGTCATAAAATATACACATGAAGATATGTTCTATGTATTGCATCTTAACTGCAAATGATAGTTCAAATCTGGCTATAATTTTGTGTCCAGACCAGAATGTATATGTTTGGGTATAATAACATTGTCATAAATTAACAGCACTGGAAAATCCCAACCACAGACTTCTTGGGTTTGAGATTGACCACTTTAATGAAACCACAACATACTTTTGTTCTGGAATTCCTGACACTCCTTGAGTCAAACATTCAAGGACTACCTGATACATTTTATTCAATAAACTGTGATCCAAAAACCAGGACACATATTCAATAAAGATTACTTTACAGAATAAAAGTTGGAAGGGACCTTGGAGGTCTTCTAGCCGAATCCCCTGCTCAAGCAGGAGACCCTACACCATTTCAAACCAAAATGGTTGTCCAAGCTCTTCTTAAAAACCTCCAGTGTTGAAGCACCCACAACTTCGGGAGGCAAGTTGTTCCACTGATTAATTGTTCTGACTGTCAGGAAATTTCTTAGTTCTAGGTTGCTTCTCTCCTTGGTTAGTTTCCATCTGTTGCTTCTTGTCCTCCTTTCAGGTGCTTTGGAGAATAGCTTGACTCCCTCTTCTTTGTGGCAGCCCCTCAAATACTAGAACACTGCTATCATGTCACCCCTAATCCTTCTTTTCACTAGACTAGACACATCCAATTAATCTTTGCTTTGTGCAACTCATTTAAGCATAGACCAAACCAAGAATTCACCTATCCGCTTCTCTGGGATAAGTGTCGTTTCCCAAGCTATACCTCCTCTACTTATTCCACTTATTTCGGGTAAATAAATCACGTACTTCCCCACGGAGTTTTAAAGGGGGAGGAAAATAAAGCTAAGCCCTGAGAAACGATACCCTGCCTTCCTCCATTCTCTGGATTTGGAAGAGAATGCAACTTCCACCTCCCAATTAAGACGGGAAAAAAACTGCAGCCGGCCTCGCGAAGCTCCTCACCCGCTTCAGACAGCCTTCCGACTTAGCGCATGCTCCGCCCGACTTTCCTGGAAAATTCATGTCTTTGACGTGCTCTCCTGCCCATCACTTTCTAACCCCGCCTCCTCGGGACTACGCCTTGAGCAGCTATTGGTCGGCACTTTCCCGCTTCCTTCTTCCCCTTTGATAACCCGCCATTTTGAAACGTTGTTGATTTTCTGTGAGGAAAGCCAGTAACGCCAATATCGCCCCCCCCCACATTACCCCGTCTTCTTTTAAACGAGGCTCGTGCCCTCCTGAAGCAAGTTTTGTTTTGTCGCCGTCCGGGGGCCGCCTCCATCGCTGCTGGGCCCGTTTTCTTAGAAGCGCCCCGAAGTACCCGAGGTAGGTGTTTCGGTGTTATTGGGATAACGGCCGAAAAGAAGATGCTTGTGACAGGCCCGGAGGGTGTGCTAGTGTCCGAAACCCGGCCGGGGGAGGGGGAACGGCCTACCACGACGCCCCATAGAACCGTCAGGAAAGGGGAAGAATCCCTCAGCGCCTTTCTTCCCTTCTCCCCTCAGAGTGGACTTCAATTCCGGCCAGCGCGAGGCCTGACGTTTTTCGCGGCTCCAACTGTTTTTCCCGCCGGAATTCTGCTGCCTGTCACAGTCCTCAGCAGCTACCCGAGGCTGTGTGCTCTGCCCTCTGACGCTGCAGGAGCCTATGCTCTTTAAGCAAGCAGCGGTAGTAAAATGGGATAAATCACGGTAGAAGAGGAAGGCGCCTAACTGATCAGTTCGCCTCTTGGGGACGCCGTGTAATTCCTCGGCCGCGATATTGTATTATTATTATTCTCCTCCTCTTTCGTGTAATTTCTTAGCCTCGGTGCTCTTCTTCTGCTTCACGTCCCTGTAATTCCTTGCCTGCAATCTCCTCCTTTAAAACTCAGGCGAGCAGACTTAATACTCCTAACCTCCAATTTTCCCCATAACAAACAACCCCCTCGAGGTAGGTTGGCTGAGAAAAAGCGACTGATCCAAAGTCATCCAACCGACTTTCACAAGTTACTGGGGTTTGCAATTCTGAGGGAAAGATGGGGGTGTTTTGATTTCCCATTTGTAGAGCCTTGATTTTTTGAACATTATTATTATTATGTGGTTAATCTTTGGTGAGATTCACAGCCTTTGGGGCTGGTTGGTAGCCTAACAGCTCGAGTCCTAACCAAGGACCTAGGAACTGTTAAGATAACGTCGGAGGATATACGTTGTTCCAAGTAGGGTGGTTTTTTGTAGAGTCAGAATGTTCAAGTCAGGTAAATTTAGAATTTTCAAATGAGGTAGCCCATTAAGTATTGCTCCAAGGGCTCCAATTACAATTGGGACAGCACATGATTTATTTTTCTACAGTCACTCAACCTCAATTTGTAAGTCCTGGTATTTTGTGATTTTTTTCTTGCTGTTTATTTTCAATTCGTGCATCACCAGGTATTGCAATGTCAATGAACCATACTTTTTTCTTTTCAATTATTGTTATGTCAGGTGTGTTGTAGGCCAAGTGCCTGTCAGTCTGGATTCTGAAATCCCACAAGATTTTGCCTTTCTCATTCTCTAAAACCTTCTCAACCTGATGGTCCCAGTGGTTTTTGCTGTACTCAAATCCAAACTTTTGGCACAATTTCCAGTGAAAAATCTTAGCAATGCTGTCATGGCATTGTAGGTAGTCAGTTTGTGAAATTTTGCTGCACCCGCTCATCAAGTGGTCAACTGTCTCATCTTTCTCATTACAGAGGCAACATTTGCTGTTGGTGGTAACATGTTGAATTTTTGCCTTCATGCAGTTTGTGGCTAAGGCTTGTTCTTGAGCTATCAAAATAAAGCCTTCTGTTTCTTTTTTCAGTACTCCTGAT